>NC_044279.2:73406428-73714135 GCF_004027225.2 Strigops habroptila
ACTAATTACTTGCTGTGCCAAGCTGGGTGCAGCTAAGAGCTGCTCTCTGCGTCCTACAGAGCTCTCTTCCTTCCCTCTACTCCCGTGCGGCGGCTGGGTATGCCTGTGGTTCAACTGCTCAAACAGTCAGCAAAGTTTTCCTGCCCTTTCAGATAAGATCTTTTTGAGATGCTGACTCTGGAGCCCTTCTTTTGGCAGTCAGCACTGTAGCAGAGGAAGGGCAGGAATTGCTTTCCCAGGCATTGGCACGGCCAGGTCCCACATCCCAGGGAAAAGAAAAGTCTGGGAGATGCTGTCGGTGTCTTCCATTTGTTGTGCAGACCTGGTGAGGGGTGCTGGAAGGTGCAGCCCCTAAGAGGAGAATCCTGGCAGAGCCTAGAGCCAGGGCTGGAGGTTGGTCCCACAACCACTGCAAAGCTGCACTGGAAAACCGGGAGGCTCCCAGGACCTCATCCCGACCTCAGAAACACCACCCCATTGTACAGCTCTGGCCAGTGTATGCATGTTCCTCACCATCCCACTGCCCTCATCTGTATTGTTTTATTTTTCCCAGAGATAGGGAAAATATCTGACATTTTTGGTGTTTTTTCTTAGAGTTGCTCTGAATCTCACTCAAGTGTGAAGTGAAACCTGAGGTTGTACCCAGTGTTACACAGATACTTAACCCTTCTCTCACGTGCCTGTTATTGTGTATGGCGTATCTTCACGTTGTAGAAGGGTGTTTCTTCTCTCTGTGCTCAGGGGCTTATGGTCTGGCTCAGACATAGGATTAGTGACAAGTAAAAAGAGATCAAGACATTGATTCAGCAAAGCACTGGCATTTAATCCTGCGCCGCCCCTTAATAACAACAGTAACGCTGGTAGCGTGACTATAACCAGTATTTACCATCTGCAGTTTAAGTGCGTACTTTTGTGCTTGGCTGAATTGGAGCCCAGTTTTCTGTGTGCGTAGCAGAAAGGGAGAGAAGTGCTGCCTGAACAGCAAATATTACAGATGCTCTTTTATCGAGACCTTTACATCCATGTGCTTGCACTGATGTGGGTATACCTGCCTTACACCCAGGCGGCCAGGTGGCTCTGACAGCAGCACATCATCCTGCTGAGGGTGATGGGGTGGTTTCAGGATGCTCTGCTGGGTGGTGGGAATCATGCACCTTGCCCAGGGGGCTGCCCATTCAACCTTCTGTGCTTGCAGAAGTGGTTTGCTTTTGTACTGCCACATGCTGTGGTGGTAGATCTGAGGCACGGTGTAAAAGCATTCCAGAAAATGAATGGCAGCATTTTTTTTAAGAAAGCCTTCAAGAAAAACTGTTATCAGCCTTTAGAACAAGAGCTGCATTCACCTTGTGTTTATAGCAAAGGCTGCTCCACTATCTGGAAGGTATGTCTTCCCTTTTCATTTCACATGCAAGGAAGTCCTTTTTTGGGTGGCAGTTGAGAAAGAAAACCACAGAAGTTTCCTCTTCTTTCAATGCACTCTGCCCAAAACATGCTTTCAGGAAATACTTGTTCCTGCCTGAGAAAGGAGGGTGCTGGGTGCTCTGCAGTTCATAGCCTCAGCACAAAACACGTGAGGCTAGATCATTTTGCAAGCTGTTCTAATGCAACCAGCAATAGTCCTAAAATGCAGGAAATTAGGAGACTAAATAATGTTGGGTAGCTGATAATAGTAATTTAAAGAAGACATGCCAATAAGCAAGTTATTCTCTAAAATAGCTCATTAAGATACTGTTAATCCTGCTACTTTCAGGAATGCAAGCCTGCAACTTCTGGCTCCTTGTGTCATTCATACAGCCTCGTCATATCAATTTAAAACATTTGTTACCTACTTAAAAATACTCACGTTCATAGCTTTTTCTCTCATGCTCTTCCTTGGGAGAAGACTGCAGGTTTTCTGCTGAGTAAAACAAACTCTTAGGTTTTTACATGTTTAGAAGGAGGTGGCTCCTGGCCTGGCTTTCACCAGCAGCACTGAACAAAAGAATTAATGGGTAAATTAGTCTATTTTCTCTAGCAGGCGAAGGCTGTTTATCTGACTTTTGACTAGAGCACTGAGTCTCTGTCAATTTTGTTTTAAAGTCTTTCAGCATTTCACATTCAGTGAAAAGTCCAGTATTAAATGAAATAAACCCAACATCTCTTTTTCCAGTCAGCCATGGGATTCGATCAATTGTTTGTATAAGTTTTGTGCAAATGTCAACATTATGAATTGATGGCGTTTGGCTTGTCCGTGACTGATGATGATTGATGTGTTTTGGCACACCATATTTGTTCATAATTCATGAACTTGCCATTCTGCCTGGGTTCATATGTGGCCAGAGCTCACAGCTGTGTAAATCAAGGCAGCACTTGAGCAGTCGCAGTCCCTGCTGGCCTGAGAGTCTTTCTGTTAAAGGCGAGTTAAGATTGTCTCATCTCATTTTCAGATGTGACGTTTGCATCACCGTGGGGCAGGGAAAGGTGCTCGTGGTGGAGACAAGGTTTGTGATTGCTAACATCCTTGCATTTGAATGTGTACGCACCCCAGCTGGCAGAGCAGTTGAAGGCACTGTCGGACACAGATGAGAACAGAGAGTGTGCTGCTGGTCTCTGCTTTCCAACAGACAGATATGCAGCATGTTTTATACATAGGCTATACACAAGGATGCTCAGCAGTGAAAGAAATAAATGTTTCAGCATGGCAGAGCCCATTTCTATTCTCATTCTCATTGCAAGATCTATGCTCATGGTAAACTCTGGTTTTAGCAGGGCTTTCTTGCTTTTGACCTAGCTAGTGACCTTCAGAGTGCCCTAATCCACAGGGTCTGGTCTGTGGACAATATTCTAGCCAAATTACTCATCACAGCGGTACAGTCCCCGAAAGGCTTTAAATGATGCATTAAGCAATGCAGTAGCATCTGCCACGTGTGGTTCGTCCTCTCGGGCATGTTTGCACCCAGGCAGCTCTTTGTTTTGCTTTGTGCTTTGGAAGGACAGGGATGGGTGTGTGCATGTGAGCAAGAGATAAGTACACGTTGCTTGTGTTTGCATGGATGGATTTAAAGAGGTGTACCTGGTGTAAGACCTGCAGCGTTGACCTGGCAAAGCCTTTAAGCGTCATAAGGTGTGAATAGTGTTTGAGAGTTCAAGGATGCACCTGATTACTCAGCACCTTTTGGGTCTGAACCCTGGGAGGGGAGGAGGTCTGTGGGTGTTGAAAGCGGTGGAGGTGAAACAGCATTTCTTGTGCAGGCTCTTGCAAGCAGTAATCATGGCAAAGGGTTGGAAGACATTTGGAGCAAGGGCTCCATCCTGTAGATGTTTAATGCTGCAGGTGGCCCTGCTGGAGCCTGCTGGGCTGCTCGTTGGATGGGACTGGGGCAGGAGGAGCCTGCAGTGGAGGAGTGCAGCTCCCGTGCTCCCCATGCCTCCTGGATGCGCATGCACTCAGCCGTGCAGCCTGGCCCCATATCTTGTGCATGGCAGAGTTGGGAAGGGGAGAGTAAAGCCGCTGAAACCATCTCAGCCAGGGTGGGCCTTTGCTCCAGTGACATGCAAGAGTGTTGCTGTGACAGTGAAGGTGCATTACCCTCCAGGTTCATGTCAAGGTGGTGGGATGACCTCCGTGTCACATTGTGAAAGCTGAACTCACATTGCTGCAGACTACGTGAAGGGTTGTTGCAGTGCTTGGGGGGATGTGAGCACTTGTGCTGTGCAGTATAACAGCTACATGTGTATGGAGACAACTTGGTGTAAATATGGCGTCTTGTGTGCAAGCACCTCTTTAAGCACCGTTACCCCTAATTAGCAAGGAGGTTAATAGCACTGAAGGTGCTTGGCCTGAAAGAAAGGGAAGGTGAGGTCTTCTGTACATTGGTAAATTCATGCAAAGATTACTGCAGAATTTAAATGTCTGTAGTGACAGGGATATATTTGTGAAGAGGAAGATTTGCCTTAGCAAATTCACACCTGGAGCACAGGTGGGTTTTACTTGAACCATCCTGCTGTGATAAACTGCTGTGGTTTTGAATTGTACCTGGGGAACAACACTGAAAGTAGCCCCTCTACCAACTGAACCTAGGTGCTACCATGACTGTTGCTGAATTTATTATAATATTATCCAGAAGGTCCTGCTGTTGCTGGTTGCATTATGGTAGGTGCATTTTTTGCACTAAGACTGGCTCCTTTCCCTGCAAGCTCTATATCTTGTAGGCAGATGAGGGGTAGGAGAACATTTGAGATTGGAAGTTCACACAGCTGCCTTGCCCGGGGCCACTTGAGGAGTTTCTATAAGTGGACCGTAGTCTTCCCCATTTCAATCTAATGCCTGAATACCGAGATGAAGTTTGTTAATGACAAAGCAAAAATATAATGACTCAGGGAAAAGCATGACGTCTCTAACACTGACAGATGCAATGTAGTGGTTGTCAGGATCCAGGGCTTGATATTTCCTTGAGTATAAAGAACCTGAGTGGGTTCCTTGCTGAGATTAACACCTCCAAATCAACCTGGTGTACAGCAGGGAAAAATACACAGATTGTCAATTATCCTTGCTGAGATTACACCTCTGAATGAATCTGGTGTACAGCAGGAAAAAATACATCGATTGCCAATTATTCTTGGAGACAATATTCCAAATCCTATTTGGATTTGGAACAGTATCCAAATAATTAGTGGAATGTTTCTGGGTCTCTGCATCCCTCCTGGAGAGAGGAATAGCAAAACAACCCTCTGTCAAGGTTCAAGGCGGTACAGACCTCTGCATCGGTGCATTTGGCTGGGCAGAAACATCAGTTTAGCCCTTTGTCTCTCTAATAACTGCAGTTCCAGCGGTGGTGGATATGAGAGACCTGTGGGAAATGCTGTCATACAGAAATGTCTAGCAGAGAAGGGGGCAAATAAGAGCTGTATTTCTTTTTTTTTTTTTAGCTAAGGGAGAGGGAAGTACTTTTACGAGGTTATGCCACTTTCCTTAATATTTGAGTTTTCTTCCAAGAGAGTAATGGCTTTTGGAACTCAAGGTAGCTCCATCAAGAGCTGGGAAATGAGGAGATTAAAGGAAAGTTTTAACTTTCTATCTACAAGTGCAGTTCTTTGTGCAGGGACCATCAAGATGACCTGCTTCCCTTATCTTGGTGGGCGACTTCCTTGAGTGCAGGTGACATTACTGCTGAACTTCCTTCTCAGTATATTTTCCTTTGTATTACCATAATGTTGAAAAAAAAGAAGAAAAGAATGAAGATGGGGCAAAAAAATGCTGGCTAACCCAGCCACAGTTAATGCACCACTGGAATTTGTGTCAACAAGCAGAGTGATTCTGAGGTTATGTTGTAGTCCATTGTGGAGATATTTAAAACCTCGTCAGTGGCAATGCTGGGAGAAATAAATGGTTTAGAAAACAGAATATAGATTCATTTGGCATGGAGTAGGTGCGAGCCATATGGAGTCCAGATGTTCCTGGTGCCTTCCGAAAAGGTAACAATCCAGAGTCACTAAAGGAGGAATTTCAGACTAAACAAATGAGAAAAATATGTGGCTGAACACAACAGAGCTTTTCAGCACAGCAGTCTCTCCTGCCTCTCTCGTCTCCTCGCCATTGCCCTGGTTTGGTTCTTTCTGTGGGAATTTTTTATTTTAGAGTAGCAAAAACCACACCTTGATAGGCAGAATAGTGTCTCAGCATCTGTATGCAGCCTGAAGGTGACAAACAAGGCGAGGTGCTCCATTTTGGGGGATAATAAATAGAAAAACGTTTAATAGGTGGAAAAAAAGAGAATAAATAAAAAACCATAAAATATTAGAAAAAAATAAATCTGCAATTTCCCCCCTTGTTTCTTCCAGCATAGGCCTCAATACTTCCTCTTAAAATCCTCTGTGCTGAATTGTAACTTTTTATCAATAATACATAATTTGCATTTGCAGCACATTACCTCATTTGCATTTTACTTGTCAAGCAACTTGAATACAAAGAGGTAGAGGCCCCAGTTCTGCAAACGTCTATATGTATGAGTAACAGTTCAATTAAGCAAAGATATACATATGCATATGTTTTCAGGGCGGAAGCCTCTGTGTTTCTCCTGAGGTAATTTTGGAAGTTTAGGGTTTATTCAGGTTGAGAATTGAGTTCATGTCTCTCGATAGATAGAATACTCCAAAAGCCATTCTTCATGAAACACAGTGCCTTGTGTTTGCATGGAAGACAAGGTTCCTGGTAATTTAAGTTGCTTTTCTGTACATGAAGAAGAAACAAAGAATTAGGGAAATATGTGACAGGTAGTGCTTAGACATTCAGGACTATATTCCTCAAAACCCTACACCAATATTGCCTAGTCACGCACCAGCTGCATTTTATGCTAAAATTATTAGATCCTTAAACTTTGTGTTACCTCTGGCTGGGATATATGCACCAGCAGATGCCCCGTGGAAGTGCAGACATAAAGGCAAATTGTGTCTGTTGTCAGGGTAATTATTTTACTTAAGGTGGGTAAGGGGGAGAAAGAGAAGTTGAATTGTAAAATTGTTCTTCAGTCGATTGAGATTGTCTAAGTGTTAGGAAAAGCCCACTTTTGTAAGATGCTTGTCTGGCTGTGTACTAGGCAGAGTTCCCATTGCGCACCTGCTCTAGGAGTGTGTCTGGTGTGGGATTGTGCCTTGTAGCACACCTCTCCTTTCCCTGACCTTCATCTGGGAGATGGATAAACCTCTTCTGCAGAAAAAAGGGTGAAGTCTCCTTGTAAAAGAAGTAGCCCCAAGTTTGAAGCCAGCAGCTTCCATCTCCCTTGAGTTTGTACAACGGAGTGAGTATAACTGCAGTATCTTTTTGTCAGGTTCACCTTGTCCAAATTAAGTGAGGAAATTGGTGTTCTTGAGGCACGCTCCTGGCGTTTACCCTCATTAAGACTTCCTGCTAATGTGAGTGCTCAGCAGTATTTTGCCTTTGCAGATTACAAAGGTAATGGGTGAAGGCTGCAGCTAATGAATGACCTCCTCAGTCCTTCTGAGGAGCTGAGAAAAACACCATTCAACTTGGAGGATTTGGCCTGACTTGCAGCATTTTGCACTTCTGGGTAGCTCTTGCTTTGGATGTTGAGGAAGCACAGGTACCACAGGCCAACCGCATCCCTGGTGTAATGCCACGTGCGGTCAGGAGGAAATGGCCTTAGACCAACAAATGCAGGCAGTCACAGTCAGCGTGGTGGCTACCTACCAAGAGGGTCAAGCCATCAGCAGAGGTGCTTTCCCTGCACCAGCTGCCCTGGTGCACCTTGCCAAAAACGACAGCCGCCTGCAGAGCTATCAATTGCCTGGCTTATCTGCCTGCTCCCTGTCCCACTCTGGTTGCAGAGCCTGGCCATTTGCATGGCTGGGCGACTCCATCTCCAGCCACAGAGCTGCCCTAAGCAGATGGAGAGAGGCTGGTGTGGTTGGGTTGTTGGAGGCACAGCTGGAAACAGGCGACGATGTGTGTCTCAGAGGGAAGGATGGAAAACATCTGGAGTATTCAGTCTTGCACACTGTCGAAGGTGCAAAAAGACCAGAGATGGGGGCAATTCTCTCCAGCTCTAAGCCACTAATATTCCTTTTTGTTCTCTCTGAATGAGATAGAAAACAGCAGAAGAAGGTAAGGTAGCATAAAACATGCAGGTCAAAGTGCGTCTTCTAGAAAACAAAATAAAGAGTTTTCAAAGAGATGCTTTCTAAGGTTTAAAATTGCTTTTTCATGTGTGCATGCTGCTTTATTAAGATGCTTTGAGTCTCAAGCTGAAGTTTATGTTCCTCGTCTACTTAAGCAAGGTGTTGTTTTGTTCCTACTTTCAAAGCTGTTGGTGTGAGGTTTAGCTTTTTTGATGTCCCAATCCACGTGTGCCAGCATTGCAGCAGCACACGGCTTTTTCTTTTACTCCAGGCCTTGAAATCAACAGTTTTTCTGACATTTAGGCTGTTTGTTTACTACGTTAATGCCCCAAAAACATCCATAAGGGGCTGTTGTGGTGTAAGCTGTCTTGAACCTACCTCATTTTGGTCTGGAAGCATTCATAACCATCTCAAGGTTATGAAGCCTTAAATTTTCACTTAGTCTGTTTCTGGTATTAGCTGAGAGTGCCTGAGCTTGTAACTGCACATGGAAGTACGTGGAGATGATCAGAAGGGCAGTTTAATATATCTGAGCCTTTGGGACTATGAGTGGACTATAACTGGTTTCTGTGTTAGTGGCATTTGGGGAAAGAAATTCCATTATGACATTTTATTTCTTGTCTTGCACCTTCTCAGATTTTCTTGATTTGTTCATCAGTTGTTTCACTAAGGTGAAGTTTACACTACTGGTCATGTGGGAAGGTCGGAGAGAACCATTAAAAGACTGAAGAATTGCCATTAAGGACACAAATACCAGTCTAGATTCAGTCATCCCTGCTTCTGACCTCAAATAAACATGAGATTTGGGGTGTATGGACCCATGTGCAGTTCTTCAGGTGTTAAAAAATTATTGCAGCAGTGCCGTAATGTTCACCACCCTATGCTGCTGGTGAACCTCACCCTAGAAATGTGTGCGTTTTGTGCTTTGTAATGCTCCTCTTAAATAACTTGTAATAATGCAAACATTTTAACCTGGGGTTAGGAGTGAGCAAGCTCCTCCAGAGGATTTTAGCAATAGGGCTGGGACAGGTGATTAAAGAAAATGAATTTATAGTTGTCAGGAAGTGCTAATGATGGTGATAGTGAAAGACAACACTTGTCCTTGGAGGTTTAATGACAGAGAGAACAAACTGAAGGCTCCCAACCTTCTTGCTGTCAGGGTCCTTAGAGACACCAGGCAAATCTTTGTTCAGTGCAGCAAAGAAAAAGCTCTTGGTCATCAACCGTCCCAAGTTCTCCAGGGTTTTGTGCCGCCTGTTAGAGAACAAAACCTGCGCAATGACCCAGATGGGCTATTTAGTGAGGTGTTCCTCTAATGAGGGGTTATCATTTTAAAGCTGAGCGAATAAAGGTTGAGGTGTAGTTTCAGGTGCTTCCTTTTTGAGCTTTACTGGGTGTTCAGCTGTCCTACTTAAGGTAAACAAAACTCTGGCATTGCAGAGCAGTATTTCACAAAAGCAGATTTGTCCTGTGTTTCCATATTCTCTGGAATATTACCTGGTACAGATGGAAAAACTGGGTCGTCTTTTCCTCCCAGGAGAAGGTACTGCTTTGTAGATGTTCAGCCAGAGAAAAGGTGGCTGACTATATGTTGGCAGCACATCGATGTGAAACCATCCATCTCAATGACAGGAGGACAAGGAAACGCAGCGGGTGTTTGGGTTTAGTTTTCTTTCTTTGTTATTGTTTCTCTCTAGAATCAGGGATTAATCACTGTAATCTTCTGTTATTTCTGCTTTCCTTCCAACTTTCCAGGTCTCTGTCAGTTTGGTAAAAAAACCAACCTAGCAGTGGAATAAAACCATGTGTGGTAGTGCATATGTATAAGAGAACAAAATTACAATTGCAGCAGTAAATTTAATCTGGCAATCCCTAATTTTAGAATACTTGACTTTGTGACTTCAGCTTTCCTTTAGTGTGGTTTGGGCATACAGTTAACTAAGTTACTCCAAAAAATTATGTATTCTGATTGAGTCATGTGTGGAATATTTTGTAACTTAAGTGAATTAAGAACCCGAAAGTACTAATTTGTCTCTATATTTTGTTACCTATAGATTGGTGAGTCCAATAATTTTCCTGCATGTGTGTGTGGTTTTTGATTTATTTTTTTTTTTAGGATTCTTTGGTATTTATTTAGTGCATATGTTAAAATTTGTGCAATTTTTGTCAGCTGTGTAATACTGGGCTGTGAGGTTTAATTTTAGTCTGGGTCACGCTCACACTGGTCACTTACACACTAGTGAATTGCTAGGAGATGCAGTGTATTATAAGGTATAGACTGCCTTTGCAATTTAAGGGGATTTACATTGCTTTTAAACATTTACTCTTTTTTTAAAATTGGCCTTC
The DNA here is from genome assembly GCF_004027225.2 of Strigops habroptila. Classification (NCBI taxonomy): domain Eukaryota; kingdom Metazoa; phylum Chordata; class Aves; order Psittaciformes; family Psittacidae; genus Strigops; species Strigops habroptila. The sequence goes on from NC_044279.2 coordinate 73,416,389, forward strand.
ATAGTTTACAACCTTACAATAAAGACAGATAGTATGCGTATGTAAAACATTTATAGGAACATTAAAATTGTAACAACAGAAAGAAGGAATCCCATCACATCTCATCTCTAGTTGGTAAGCTCCTTTTCTCTTAAGCAAGAGACTTTTAAGTATCTGCCAGTTCTGTAGCGCAGCTCTATAAAACCTTTAGTTGAGTGAAGATCAGTTATACGAGGGGACTGATTTATTGCTGATCCCCCGTGTGCTTGCTTGTGGGCAGTTTTGCTGTGAATATTGTTTCCAAGGGTGCTGTATTTTTGCATGTGGAAGAGCACAGCAGCAGCCTGTGCTTGCTGGGGACGAGACGTAGCACAGGCTGAAGCCGTGTTGGTGCTGTGGAGTCCTGCTGGTGTGGCTGTCGGCAACAAGTTGCCTCCTCCAGTTGGTAAAGCCTGACCAGCAAAAAGCCCAGAGTCTAGATGGTGTTACACAAGCAAAATTACTACCTTTTGTTGTCTGTATTGCTGCAGCCAGGATCTAATGATGCTGCTTTTCAGCCGCCTGTGTAGCTGAAGAAGAGGAGAAACTACTCCGAAAAGCCACTCGTGCTTCCAAAACTTCCATTATCATCTCCACTTTTTCCAGTTTTTCCCCCCTCCCACCTTCTTTGGGTCAAGTTGCATTGTTACCATGTTTTCCAAATGTTTCCACCCTCTTTTCTGCGTAACCCTACAGATAAGAGACAGCCTTGGAGTAAATCCTTGCATCTCTTATCAACTCATTTTGTGCTATACTCAGGATTTTCTGATACATTTGCTTCCAATAGCATTTGGCTATCTGTACCTTTCACAGATTTACAGCTTTTCTGCCTTAATATACAGACAAGAATAACATTTTGAGTTAAAGACTCTCTTCAAGAGTTTGAGCTGTAGATAATTTTTTTAATGGGTGAATCCTATGTAAGATGCTAAGCACAAATACCCTCTTTTCAGTTGGTGAAAATTATCCCAGTTGACTGTGATTTGCAGCCAATTACTGTATAAACTGCATCACTTCTTCTAAGATGGAAATTGTGTCTTAAGTACATTTTTCCTCTGTAGTAGGCTGCTAACCCCATCTTCACCCAGTGCTGGTTCCAACTGTTGGCCTTTATCAGTCTTGCGTGTTGGATAGGATACACTTGGAAGACGTGGGGACATCAGCAATGGCTGAATTTTGAAGGGGATTGTTGCTAAACCGTATATTGTTGCATTTGTATTAGTTTTCCCAGTGAAGTCGATTGCAGTGCCCAGCTACAGAAGTGAGTAAATTCTTGCTGATATGACACCAGCCTTTATGTTGAAGCCTGTACTTAAATCTGCATTTGCTTTAAGTATTCAAGCTGCAGCTTGGTATAAAAGCTTGATGATGTAATTATTTTCATTGCCAAGCCTAACACTTCAAGATGTTCCAGAGTGAATAGTGATGGCGTCTGTCAAGTGCTTTCTTGAAATCTCTGAAGTTTATGATGAGTGAATTTTGCCATTCGGTGCTTTCTTCAGTGATTAGTCTTACAGTGAAAATCTGGTCAACACATGAGCTTTCAGGTCGAATTATTCACTCCCTTCCTCTTTCAGATTTTCATGGATATTTTTCTTTCATGTTTTTTATTAAAATGAGTTCCTTGAGCTACAAAATGAAAGTTTACTGAACTTGATGCAAAGTTTACGTAAAATGACAGAGAAAAGCATCTCTGAAAAAAGTTACCAGCAAACTGTCTTAAAGCTTGCCATGGAAAACATTGCCAGTCTCTGTTGGGTGTTATCGAGAGTGCCCATCGCGGAGGCTGCAGGGGCTGGGTAAGGCTGCCAAATGTTGTTTCCAGCAAAGGCTAACAAACCCCACGATGAATTTTAGGTTGAATTGCTTGTAAATGCTTGTCATCTGCATGTGTTTTCAGCTGTGGTGGCTAAACAAAGGCTTTGCAGAGATAAGTGTGTTCTCCCATAGAGCAAGAGGTCTTGTTTGGACGGGCTGCGCGCCTTCCGGACGGCTCCACTGCTTCCCGTTGGGATTTTGGAAGTGAACGATTAGCAAGCTGCTGCTGAGATCTAGTTATACCCAAAAAAAGAGAGGGGCGACTGGATTTTACTGAGTGTTTTTGCTCAGTGGTAGTCTCAGTGACTCTACTGACATTACTCCTCATTTTTCACTGTAGTGATGGAGAGCTTAATCTGGTACATTATTTTTATGGTATGGTTTTAAAACAACAAAAAGCAGATGAGTTGGCAAATAAAAAAGTCCTGCTATCTTTGATCTTTATTGTGCTGACAATAAAAGTGGTATGAGCTTTGCATTGTCTGAACCCTGTTTCCTATGGGCTTCATCTGGTTAAGAATATTCTGCTAAATCAGTGGTTGGGTTAAAGTCATTTATCACTGTCCCTTGGCACTTTCATTAAACTTTTTCTTAAGAATGAGAGAGTGGTGCTTTTAAGATCTTTAGAAAAAACTGAAACCAAGGAAATGCTGTGACATCCAAACCCCGATTTTGAAATTGCGATGCTGTATACTAAATGTAAAATCACCAATCATTAGTTCCTATGAATTTACTTGCAGCATGTTTGCATTCAAAGCATGACCTTGGTAGGGGTTCTATCGTTCTGAAAGCACTTGGGCTTGGCAGTCCCACCAGCCAGCTCCAGCAGCGAGAGGTGGTGGGACCGTGCTCTAGCCCTTGGCCCGCAGCCCTGGTGGCTGTGCCTCTGTCCCCAAACCTGCAGAGGTTTCTCTGTGTTAATGCTGGTAAAGCTCAAAGTGTTGGAGCGATTTAAGAAACAATAATAAGATCACAAGTACAGCTTACAAAAAAATGATCTCTTGTTCTGGTATTGTTGCATGAATTATGTTTGTATTATTTCATATTTCTATAAACTCTGTCAGGGTGGATTCTTTTTCCTAGTGTGCTGAATTATTTTCCCTGTCTTCTCTTTCCCTGGCAAATGCCATAAGCTTTTCTTTGGCATTCTTCTTCATCTTTATTTCTCGCTTCCCACCCTCCCCCCCCCCCAAAAAAAAAAAAGGATGAAAGAAAAAGAGAAGGCTTTGATAGATTTATTGCCTGTAAATCTATGAAAGGTGCTACTAAAAATCTCAGACTGAATGGCTGGGATACCGGTGAGGATCCAGTTAAGAACCATAGCTGATGTGATCAGTAAAGGTCTTTGGCTGTTTGATGGTTTTCCTAAAGCTCTCAGGATGCTGGGTTTTCTTGAGAACTTTTCCTCTGACAGGAAGGAAAATGTAATTTCTGTTTTTCTTGTTTGAAGAGATAAGTTTGACAACATGACTAGAGCAGAGTGTGTGTTGAAAGCCATGGAAATAAAGCATTAAGTGAAAGAACTCCAGTTTTACTCATAAAAATGTATTTATTTTTAAGCCACTTTCAGGATTTTCTGACATTTGGATTTCCTGATAATGAAATATCTAGAAGCTACAACTCTCCCAGGTAGGCGGTGCAGTTCAGTGAGCTCTTTAATGAATACAAAGCATGCTTTCCTCATTGCATTTTTTTAGCTTTTTTTTATTATTATTTTTTTACAGGCACAGTTTTAAGAACTGAAATATTAGATATCTGGATTTATTGAAGTCCACAGTGTTGGGTGAAAGGAGTACGTTTGTCGTGGTTTGAGCCCAGCCGGTAACTCAGAACCACACAGCCGCTCGCTCACTCCCCCCCCCCCCTTCTTCCTCCCCCCGCTCCCGGAGGGATGGGGAGGAGAATGGGAAGAATGCAACTCCCACGGGTTGAGATAAGAGCAGTCCCGCAACTAAGGTATAACACAAAACCACTACTGCTACCACCAATGATAATAACGATTAGTGAAATAACAAGGGGAGAGGATACAATTGCTCACCACCCGCCGACCGATACCCAGCCCGACCCGAGCAGTGATCTGGGCCTTCCGGGTAACTCCCCCCGGTTTATATACTGGGCATGACGTGCTGTGGTATGGAATACCCCTTTGGCTAGTTTGGGTCAGGTGTCCTGTCTCTGCTTCCTCCGGCTTCCCCTCCTCCCTGGCAAAGCATGAGACTGAGAAAGTCCTTGGTTAGAATAAACATTACTTAGCAACAACTAAAAACATCGGTGTTATCAGCGTTGTTCCCAGGCTGAAAGTTAAAAAACACAGCACTGCACCAGCTACTAAGCAGGAGAAAAATGACTGCTATAGCTGAACCCAGGACAACGTTTTTTTAAGAGCACTTCATTTTCACCTCTGCATAGTGGAGTTGTCTTTGAAATGCACCCAAGGAGCAGAGCATGCACCCTTCAGCTACCAAGGCCCAGTTGTCTGCCTGCGTTTAAATAAGTCACCATGAACCTCCCATTTTCCATTTTCACTGTTTCTTTTGAGAATTGGTTTGTTGATAAACCTACTGGGGGGGCTGTTTATGTAGCATAGTGCTTCTCAAGGTGTTTTCCAGACATTACTGAAACAAGTAATGTTCCGTGGCATCACCAGTTTTACAGAGGGATACACCAGGGTGTGCACAGGTCTGTGAGCTTTTTGGAGGCCAAGTTGCATCTATGGCAGACTGCAACTGGAAATGGGAGTCGGATCCCAGCTCATTTTGGAGGTGTGCTGTGAGGGGCTTATGCTTGCTGTAGAAGATCTTTGGACCTCCTCGGATCCCAGGCATACGTTCCCCATGGGAGCAAAGCTTCTCTTCCCTACCCCACTGCTTCTGTGCAACATGCTCCTCTGGGTATTTCTCTTCATCACAATGAGTGTTTTTGGCTTGTAGTGAGGGCTGATTTGGGACCAGTAGTGGTGTAAATAAGGGGCAGTGCCCCAGTGTCAGCTGTGGTGAAGCCAATTTGCGTGGCATCAAGCTAGAACATTTAATGAACCTCCATTTGATCTATGTGTTAAAACGTTCACTGCTTACGTCATTCATGCTGCGTGCTCTCAGTGATTGTGGTGAGCCTTGTGTTGCTCACTTCAACTGGGGAGCGTCTTGCACCCAGCTTTACCTTGCTGTAGCCCTTCTTATTAAGAGGGTCTGGGATGGCGGACCTCTAAGCTCTGGTTTCATTGCAGATACCAGTACCTTTATCTCCATTCAAGGCAAGAAGATTTGAAGCATTACACCTTAACTATGTAAACTAGACGCCTAACCATGCATTCCAGAGTCATGGAGGGCCAAGGAAAATTAATGCTCTAATAATAGTTAATTGTTTTGAAGATATATATTGAAAATAAAGGTCTAAGTATCTTGGTAAAGATTGTTTCCTTTATTACAGCAATGTATCTCATTTTACAGGAATCATTTATAGTAGCAATCAGCCCATGGTGATAAAGCAAACTCAGCAATGCGCTTTACAAACTCCCGCTGCGCAGGGGTGGTTTGCACTGATGGCTCTTCAAAGCCAGAGGATGCTCATGGGCACGCACAGCTACACGAGCAAAAAACTGAGCCCGTTTCCGTGCCTGCCTGCCTGCCTGCAACCACAGTGTGCAAACCGCAGCACCTACAGATGTCACGTACGTCCCTCAGCAGGATGAAGGAGGTCGCTTCATTCTCACAGGCTGTGGTCGCTGCAGAGCCCTCCTGAAGCCCAACTTGGCAGCGGTGCTGGTTTCCCTGCTCTTGAGCTGGCAGTGGTGTGGCTGTGCCATCGACCCCCATGCTGTTCCCCTGCTGCTGTTGCAGATTCCCGGCTTGAGGCTACAGCATGTGGAGATTTGGTCGGTGGCCAAAATAAACCAACAGAGAGAATTGAATAAAGAGCGGGTGTTGGCACACACGCAGATGTACCGGCAGGGAGCTGTCGCTGGAACAGGATTTCCATGGGCGGACAGCTCATTGGTGTTTGCCACCAGCCGAGCCCCGGCACAGCAGGCATCATGCATGCCTACAGAATCACCTTCCACAGCCAAACACCCCCAGTCCGCTCAGCTTAGAGTCAGCTTTTCTAGCATGTCCCATGGGCCTCTGGATTTGATATCCAAACAGGATATTAGCCAAATAAGTAGTTATTAGCCAAATACAGTGCACCTTGAGTGCAAGGTGGCTGGACACTATGGTGCTGTTAGTTCTGGGGGAAGTGTGGTGGCTTAGGCACTTGCAGGAGCCTGCATTGCTGAGGCAATTTGCTGCACAAGTTGGGGCTTGCCTGGACCTGAAGGCTTCATGATGAGTAGATGAACTGCCCTTATCCAGCTGAGAGGTGACAAACATGCATTTTTTTTACATCTAGTCTGGGTTCGTCTCTAATAATATTTATTGTCTTTGGACAAGACATTGTCTTGGTTGTTGTCTTGGATGTTGTCATCTTCGGATGAAGATCTGCATGTTCTAGCTCCCCCCAAGATGTGTAAACTTTCTCTTCTTTAGACATATGTATTTTAAATGTCTCTCCTTGCTTTGCTCCAGAGTCATTTCATGGTCAGTCTGCTTTTGAAGCACCTAAGTTAAGGTTTGCTGTACAGTTAAAATTAAGCGCAAACTGGTGTTTGCTTCAACAAACTGGTGTTTGTCCTCATATATTGCTGCTATGCACACCAGTCAGGTGCTATTAAATCATAAAAAGTAAGAGGATGGTAGATCACATGAATGTTATTGCACACTCAACTGCCAGTTCATTCTCCAAAAGCATGCAGAGTGGCTTAGTGTGAACGTTATTTTCCATCATTTGTTTTTTTGTCTATAGCTGCTTGCATTAATCTTTTATGTCCTGTCAATAAACCACAGTTCATGAGCTCCTTATCTCTCTTGTCTACATCATATTGGTCTGTGCTGACTCTTGAGTTATGTGCCTAAGGACATTTGAATCACACTTCCACTTGCACATGAAAGCCATTGCTTCATCCTGCATATTTCCCATGATTCTGAAGTAATCCCAAAAATATTTTACTGTTTTTCTCCTTAGAGTTGCAAGCACTGTCTCTAGCAGTCATATTTTTCTTTGCCCCACGATGATGTGCAGACCCCAGCATGTACTTTTTGCTGTGTGAACAATTCAGATTGAATTTTTCAGAAGCATGTGAAGATCAAGGCTATGGATACTGAGAGATCAGTTCAGGACAATCTGTGTCTGCATCTGCATCTTGTTTCTCTATCTCAGAGTGTGCTGGGGAAAGCCACGCTGCTTACTTGACCTTTGTGAATCAGATCCCTTCTGAAACATTGTTTTGGTTAAAAACTCCAGTGGGTGGACTTTGCAGTGATCAGTCCCTAACCAAATCTGAAGGACTGTTTCCAGTTCATCTTTCCAGCTCTATCTGAAGAAGAAAACCTTGTCCCACAATTTCCAGTTGTCCCCTTCACGATCAGGGCAAAGTCAAGGTTATGTGGGGAGGCTTAAATTTGAACTCATAGGGTTATTAATGGTTTGGGGTATTGTAGAGTAAAACCTGAATTCCCAGTGCTTGTTATTTTGAGAACTGGTCTTGGAGGCTTTTGGATTGTCACATTGTCATTGTTTTTGCCATGATCGTTATATTCATGCCTTTAAATTGTTGGAGTTGGAGACTTTGTCAGTTGACACTAAAGTTCATTGTGAATTCAAAGATTCAAATAGTGGCTGGTTAAGCAGAGATGGAGAAAGCGTCCATGATCATATGATTATTCAGTACGTGTATACGTCACCTGAATATGATTATTCAGGTGACGTGTACACACACAATTTATTTCAGAAACTAAATAAAAATGTGTCAAGTTCCCTAGCTGTGTTTAGTGAACAAAGAATACCACTGATGCTCAACAAAGATGCAACTGTCTGAGGAAGGAACTTATATTAAATGAAAAAGTTTCAGTGCTTTGCTCTGTTCTGAGATTAAACAGATGCATAGATAAACAGGGGACAGGCATCATAACTCCTTGTTAGCATGTTGTCTGTTGGATCCACCAACAGACAACATACCAACAATACCAGGAGGGGTATATGTGGAAGTGGCCCTGCAGGTACCTCTCTGCACAGTGAAGTCCAATGTGTATTCAAAGTCATAGCAGCAAGTTAAGAATTACTTTCTTGATTACATATTTCTGGGCAAATGAGCACTTTCAGTGAAAAGTGAAGCAGAGGTCTGTGTGCAAACAAGATGAGGGAAGACATGACATGAACAGGCAGTTGTTTGGGGACTGTACCTGAGTGATGGAAATTGAGTTTATCTGAGTATTGGGAAAATGGAGTCTGATGAAGAGCTTACTTTGTATTGGTTTATTATTTGGTGGTTCTTTTCTATCTTCTGGGTTTTTGACTTGAATCAGTTTCCAAGATTTATATTTGATTTCTCTGTCCTGCATAGTGTATATTGCTGCTTAGTCAGCTTGTCAGTTATGTAATGCTGTCCCACTGAAGCCACGTCTGGAAGTTTCCAAATAGCATTTGGTTTCTTTCAGACTGCTTAAAAGACAAAAGGCTAAATAAAAGCAGCATATGAGATGTAGCTGGTAAGGCAGTTAGCATGGCCTACTGTGACGGCTACTTGCTGATGATCATTAATGTCCCTGATTTCAGTTGCTTCTGATATGTTCCAACGGCATTTAGCTTTTTGTAGGACAGTCACTTCCCTTCAAATGATTTAAAAATGCTTTTTTTCTAAATTTCAGCCAAGTTGGCTCAGCCATTTCTAAGATTAAAGCTATGGGGGAAAAACTGCTCCGCAGTTTATTTCCCATCCTAGTTTTGGTACCTGAGTATTGCAGAAGGACCGGTGAAGCTGTGCTTGCTTGGAGGTGAAGCACCTCCATGGGGCGGCCTAGGTACTGCCAGGGATGTGCCTCTGTCTCCAAGGAGGGCACTCATGGAAAGAGGTGAGCTCATGGGGAACGGCATCCTCCAAGCAGAGGATGCAATCATGCCAAAGTCATGCCAAATACCTCATTGAATCAAAAAGATAAAATAGTGACCATCTGTTTATTCATTAACTACTGTCTATTCAGTGCACTGCAGAAGAGTCTGACATAAAAGTGATCATGTTCTTTTATTATAGGGGATTTGGTATTTGTTGATCTTTGTGTAAAGGTCTAGGTGAAACAGCAGAGGAGATTAATAATGCAGAGGTTCAAATCTGAAGATTATGCACAAATGAAAACTGGGTTTGACCCTTAACCACTCTGAGAATAAATGTGCAGTCATCTCTGTCTAGAAAAAGTAGTAGAGGGCATCATTTTCAAAAATGAATGAGCTATTTTAGGAATAAAACTGTGAATCTTGATATGAAATTCAGAATGTATAAATGGGTACTCTGCAGGGATAAAAAGAATATTAAACTTACCTAAAGTAGTTTTTAAAAGTCTTTTTCATTTAAACTAGTAGTGATGTAATGAGCTTATGCAGCTGAATACAGTATGTATTATGGTTGGGTGGGAAGGGGGCGCTCATCAGCTCTGTAAAACCTGATTTGAAATGGGTTCAGCCAGCCAATCTGTAGGGCAAGCAGTCATAAAAGTGTGCTAGCAACTTAGTCTAACATCTCTTCTTGTAGATTTTTTTCATTCGCTGTAATGATTTTACCATACTTCTATGTGTATAGGTTAACCTTCACTGGTCAGAGCTGATTTATTGTTGAGGTGTCTATATCAAAGGTCTGAATGGTGAAATACGTGCTATTAACAAGCCATTTCTGTTTAGTAAGCCAAGTGGAATGTTGGAAGAATGTGAAGGTTACTTTTAGAAAGGACTGTCATCTGGCCAGCATCCAGGGTTTCCAGTCAGTGAAATTTTTAGGTGAGTATTTGGCTTTAAATACCTGGAGAAACCATTGCAGCACGTGTTGAAGGCAGAGGATTACTCCTTTACTGAGAGTGGGAGCTGGTAGCTTGGTCCCACACTGGTCACCACCACTGGTACCTGAGCTCAGGTGTTTGCAGGTGAGAACATCTTGCCTGCTAGGAATACCCCCAAATGATGCAGCAAACCTGATTGAGGAGAGTATGCAGGGGGCTGTAGGACAGGTCCTGCCCTGGGGTTGTCCACAGTTCAGGAGATTGCTCTAGTCCTGTGCCTCATACCTTCAAGGGTAGGCGGTTTTTATCCTGCTGCGATAATCCGTTTTCTCAGTACCATTCTTAGCAGGGTGGGAGAGAGCATTGTAAATGCTCAGGGTGATGGGATACTGCCCTGAAGCCAGTAAATAACAGCTTGTATTTCTAAAACATCTTATCATTCTTTATTTTCATTAAGCATGGGCTTTCATGGTGAGGGTGGAGTGGCTAATGTGATATTTATCTGTGCAAGCAGTTGAAAGGAAATTCTAATTGCTTAACCTTTACTGTGGGCTCCACACGTTCCAGTTTCCCCAAAATACATTGCTTGGGGGTAAAATCCCGACCCTTACAAAGTCAGCAAGAGTTCTGCCAGAGCTGCCTGCTGTTTACCTGCTGAAGCATGGCAACATGCAGCAGCAGTGCAGTTTTGTTCACAGGTGTCTGTAGGCTCAGGGGCTTCACTGTAGCTGCTGTATGTCATGTGTTTGCAGGTTTAATGCTCTACCCACTGCAGACTTTACTAATTTTGTCTATTTATTGCTTATTTTATTCAATTACATACCCATGTGCCTTCCCAGAAAGCTTTGGTGCTGATGAGTTAGTTGTTCAAAGTTGAAGGATAGTGATGGTTTTAGCTGCCCAAGGCTTTGGCATTGGTGGAAGATGACTTACAAAGCAAACAGCAAGCACCCAGCTCTACAGAAAGAGATGTCATTCTTCAATCAGCTGGTCACCTCACCCTTGTAAGGTCAGGTGTTTCACCAGTTTGAATTGCAAACCATCCTTATTTCTTTCTGTACATACAGTTTGCATAAGCTTTTACATACATAACTGGTTCCCAATTACAAGGTGGTGATTGCTCCATAGACCACAGGTGTCTTGTCCCGCTCCCTTCAATCCCATTTCCTGCTGCTACCCCCATGCGTCACCTGTGAAATGTGAAGGGTGCAGTTGGTAACTGTGATGGGAATGTCTCATCTTCAGTCTCAGCATCGAGTGTCTGCTCCACTATGTGTTATTCATGGAGTTTTGCACAAGCTGATGGTGTTCCAAAGCGAAAGGAGGAATTTTGGCAAACAGTTCCTTCTCCTGTAAAAAGCATGCTAATCTTTGCAAATACTGAAGCAAATGGAGGTGTTTTTTAAGGTATTCAAAATATTCTTGCCAAGCGTATTGTGTAGTATTCAGTGCAACTGCTCAGAAACATAAGTGCTTCGATGTTTCTGAAATGATGCATCTGACCCTTGAAGGCATTCAACGTGTGATGCCTACGCCGAAGGAATGGTTGCACACAGAGAAAGCAGTGGAAAAAATAGTCTTTTGGATCAAGCATTTTGTACTGCTTTATATAGCTGCAGTACCTGGTACAGGAGCCTGTTTGGATAGTAGGTCTCTCAAAAATGAGGGATTATGTGCTTGCATGGGATTTTTATTTCCAATTGAAATACTCAGTCTTTCTTCTCAAGAAGTCCAAAGCAACTGGGTCCTGCATTTGGGCCACAACAACCCCATGCAACGCTCCAGGCTTGGGGAAGAGTGGCTGGAAAGCTGCTCAGTGGAAAAGGACCTGGGGGTTACTGATTGATGGCTGAACATGAGCCAGCTTGTGCCCAGGCAGCCAAGAAGGACAATGGCATCCTGGCCTGTATCAGCAATACCGTAGCCAGCGGGGCCAGGGCAGTGATCATCCCCCTGTACTCGGCACTGGTGAGACCACACTTGAATACTGTGTTCAGTTCTGGGCCCCTCACTACAAGAGAGACATTGAGGTGCTGGAGCGGGTCCAGAGAAGGGCAATGGAGCTGGCGAAGGATCTGGAGCAGAAATCTAATGACGAATGGCTGAGGGACCTGGGGGGGTTTAGTCTGGAGAAGGGAAGGCTCAGGGAGGACCTTATTGATCTCTACAACTACCTGAAAGGAGGTTGTAGTGAGGTGGGGTCAGTCTCTTCTCCCAGGTAACAAGTGACAGGACAAGAAGAAACGGCCTCAAGCTGTGCCAGGGGAAGTTTAGACTGGATATTAGGAACAATTTCTTCGCGGAGAGGGTGTTGAGGCATTGGAACAGGCTGCCCAGGGAATGGTGGAATCGCCGTCACTTGGAAGTGTTCAAAAACCGTGTAGATGAGGCCCTCAGTGACGTGGTTTAGTGGTGGACTTGGCAGTCCTGGGGTAGTGGTTAGACTTAATGATCTTAAAGGTCTTTTCCAACCTAGCTGATTCTGTGATTCTATGATTTTATACAACAGTGCTTCATTAGCTGCTGGTGTTTTGTTTAGCAAATACTGGAGGAGGCCAGACTGGGTTAGGAGAGAGGTGCCTCATCAGCAGCATTGGGATTTCAGGCCATGCCCATGTCATGGTTACTGAAGGGGAAGTTGTCTGTTGCGGCTGGGCATTTCGTGGGGCCAACAGTAATGAATGAAAGAAATTAGAGCCCCCAGGAAAGCGTATTAAGCTATGAATCACCGAATCCTCTTGTTCTGCTGCTATCAGCTGGCAGGCCTTTTTCCATAAAATAAAACCCATTAACGTGTTCTTCATCATTTTCAGTGACTCAGAGGCTTACACCTTCTGCGAACTCTTGGTCTAATAGGGAAGAGTGCTTATTTTAAGCCAAACCCGTTTTTGCACGGGTTAGTACTCCTGTGCATGTCTAGAGTCCATGTTTATACCAGTGCACAGCCTTTCCCCCTTGGGTATGTGTCTGCCATCTTGAGTACTTGCTGGTAGCTGCAAGAAACATCTCGCAGTTAGACTGAGTACCATCAAATCCACATTTTTCTGAGCTTCCTCACTTGCTGGCACTGCCAACACATTCATCGTGTTCTTTTTGTCCATCAGTTTTCCCATGACCTCTCAACTCCTTGCATCTGTGGAGACACTGAGGGCTGCATCTGTTGTATTTATTTACATGTAGCAGAGAAGGAAGGTAATACTGGCATTTTTAAATTTTATTTTCTGTATGTGGGTGCCTCCTGACAAAGAATGTGATAGAAAACCTTTCTTCTCTGCATCGCTAGTTCCAGGGCAGCATAACTTAGATCAGGGTAATCTCGAGCTGATGAGTACTCAGCGTGAAATAAATGCGCTGTGTCAGCTCTAACATCTCTCTGCCAAAAAAATCACAACTCACACTGAAACTTTTATGGTCACAGTGACAGTGGAATAGCATGGCTGAGCATAGTGTGCTGTTTTGCAGTTTTCCTGTTGCGAAGTTGAGAAAATGCCCCTTCGTGGCCAAGAGGGAGAGCAGAGGTGAAAATCACAGGTAGGGGAAAGTGTGTGGTACACATCAGTCCCCTCACAAGGGAAGGGAAGGGGGATACAGCTATTGCATCAGCCACAGCTCAATGTGCTGTCAGCACACGTTGTCTGTCCAGTCCATGGATGCACGCCGTCAACCAGCTTCAGCTACTGCTACTTGCCCAGTGGCAGTAGCAGAAAGACCACTTTATGGAACTGAGAGAGACCTTGGGATAAGCATGAGGAGACTGATCTCCATTTCTTCTCTTGCTTGTGGACTGGCTTGCCTCACGTTCCTTGGTTTTGTTTGGGGTTTTTTTTTTTGTGGTGGTGGTTTTGAGGATTTTGAAGTTTTGCAATTGATTTTGGCAAGACCAAGATTTTATTTTCTTTATATCCTAATAAAGTTAAATGTAAAGCTGTAGCTGGTGATTTGGGAGCCTAGTTTTTATTTTTAGTGGGATCTAATCTTCTGATTCTTCTTTGTTTTGTAATATATAGCATAAACAATCAAATCCATCCTGTGTTCCACTTGGTTGTGCACCACTTAACTGCTTGGTGCTAGCCGAATATATCCTAATTTAGTTGAATTGTTGTTCCTTCTATGCCGTTTTAAGCAGCAGTGATTGCCACACATTATCATTAGGCTAAAGCGATTGCCTTTAGAAGGATCCTAATAAGGAGGACGTCCCAATTAAGTAGAATGTGTTGTGCTAAGGAACTCCTTAGAAGAAAAGATGTCACAGTCACTTGTTGTAGTATAATTCTCTCGTCTTCCTGTAACATCTGCTCTAATATCTCACAGAGGTACTGTCTGCATTGGATTATTTTGTTAGGCTCTCAGTTCTTTCATTTTAAAGAACTGAGTTATTTGCTCTTCTCCTGATTTTTCCAGGAGAGAAAGGGTGATCTCTTGTGGTTAAACTGCATAACTAGAGGTCTTATGCTTTTTTCTTGGTTTTCTCTGTCATTGCTTATTTCACCTTGAATTGGTTGCTAGGCTCTCTAATGCTTTACTTTCACTTCATCTATAAATTGTACATGAGTATTGCCTTACCCGCTTAAGGCCAGTGTCTTGAGGCTAAGAGAAAAGCTGATAATGGTTACTAACCATTTGGGTAGTAACTGCTAAAGAGACAAAAAGTAGTGTCCCTTTACTCTCTTGCATCTGATTCCGTGCCTGTTCCACCCTTCCTCATTTGGGCTGCTCTGCCTACTCTAAGATTCCGATTCTGGAAACTTTATATCACCACCTAGCTTTCCCAAGCACTTTGCATTTTCTCCATGCAAAGGCACTCCCTGTTATTTAACCAGGCTGGAATGCATGGAAAGAAGACACTTTGCACTCCTTGCTTTGAATGCTTTCCAGGTCTTCCGTTAAGTGGAAGCACTGGCTGATATGATTAGCTTTAAGGTTTTCCCTGCAGTCTCATTTCTATAAGGAGAAGTCAAGATGTTTTCCATCTTGTCTTGCTGGTCAGGTTGACAGGCTGAGCTAAGGAGTCATGGTGCACGTTGCTTCAAACAACAGAGACCATAGAGTTTCTTTCCAAGTCTGATTTTCAATGTAGTGGTTTACGTCACTTTGTATTTACCAGTTCCTGTTCATTGGTGTCAGGATGCTGAACTCAGGGTGCTGGTGTTCCCACACTGTGTTTCAAAATCTGATGTGTGTACCTGAATGGTGCATCATCTCACATATTCATGGTTGCCACAATTGCAAAATGTGGGGTCAGGGGAGTTTTTCTTCATGTCAGAGTACCAACCGTGTCGGGTTTGCACCCAGTGAAATGCTTTGCTATTGCAGAGGCAGCTTGCAATACTTTGTCCCTTTTATTTCTTTCCCATTGGCCTATATGTTGTGGATCTCAAAAATACTCTCTGGTGCTGGGAAATATTTTGGTACATGTGGAAGAAAAGGGATTTTTTTTGATTGGATGTTTTGTGAGCTCTTGAACTTCATGTGATTGTTTATGAGAGCAGGACACTGGACTCAAAGACATTCTAGTCCCATGATAGTTGAGTGGATTTCCTACTCCTAACCATAGCCCCCCTAGGTAAAGTCAGCATTTATTTGAGCAATGTGATGTGCAGCACCACGTTTTGGGGACTGTTCAGGGTTAACTACCATTTTCAGGCTCATTATGTACAGCAACTTGATCTGTCCTGCACGCTTAATTTCTATAAACTCTTAGTAGGATCCAGCTATTCCTTGCAGTGGGAGTATAAGCTGTTTTCCAGATAAGTACATTTGCATAAGATGTTATAGATAAAGAGAGAGGTCAAAGGTACTTTGAATTATTTTCTCTTGAAAGCAAGAGCACTTAGTTAAAAAAAATAACAAGAGATGAGCGAAAAAATCATACTTCTATCCAGACTCTAAATTAATACACATAAAGAAATCTGTCACTCTTTTCAAAGGAACAAATGGTGAAATGTGCCAAGCATATTTTATAGTCTTCATAGCACTTGTATTTTTAATCAAAACAAACACATTTGTGTTGAGTTTCTGCTAGATGCCTCAGCACGGATCATTTGAATCATATTGTCCAGTGGGCATTTTTATTAATGTCATTGGAAATTTGTTTTGGTTTAGACCATGGGATTTGAATACTAATGACAGGTAGCTGGCAAAGAATTGGAAACATGAATTATATTAGGTGTTGCAGACCCATGAATTTAGGCAGTGGAGACTTTTCCTTGCTCGCCTTGGTCTGTCACTTCTGTATACAGATATATATATATATAAAAAACTAAATCAGTGATACTTGAGGTATCATTTGGTCTTGGTGTATTTCCTGTATGCTCAAGCAATAGCTTGATTAAATGTCTTCACCTCCTTGAAATGCAAATAAAAACTTCAAATACAGGAGGTGTATGGTACTGAAGCATGTTTACAATAGGTGAGAAAAGGAAGTTTAGAGCAATTAACTTCAGACCTGGAGTAACTGGTACTGCAGGTTTAGGTTCTGTATCCCTCATTCTCTTTTTCCTGAGATGGACTCACAGTTGAAAATGCTGTTTTAGGTAGCAAAGCTAATTTGGGACCAAACTATGAGATGTTTGAGGATGCCCTGAACTTTACTGCCCATTCCAAATAAACAAACTTGCTGTTTTCTTGTTTTCCACATTGTGTAGTCATTCATCGTGATATATGAAAGACTGCTTGTCTTATTTTTTGCCGTTTTGCCCTTTGATCTGCCTTTGCACAATGCAAATAGCTGTGTGGTGCCAAGAGCAATAGATGATCCATGGAAAGCCAACAGCCTTCTGTGCCCGAGAGAAAGTGCCGACTGCTGATCCTGGAAAATAGACACTGTAGGTGCCAGCACTCGAGGAATCAAATGTTTTGCAACAGCTGGTATATAAATAAGTGCAGATATCTGTCTAAATAGAGAAACAGTGGGCAGGGCTTAGATGTTTTTAACAATTCCTCTGTGTTTAGGTGAAATTTGGGCTACAACCCCTGTATTTCTCCTACCCTGAAAGCCAAAGAAGTCACATAACCACTGCTGCATCTGGTGTTGGAGTTGCTCTTCTCCATCAGGTCCTTCAGGCTGTTTTGATGGAGAGACACTGAGGAGTAGGTTCAAGCTCTGCCAGGGCTGCTGCCGGGTTCTGAGTTAGGGATGTTTGCGTGGTGCATGCATGCTTCTGTCATGCTGCAAGAACAGCATGGACAGCTCTGTGGCAAGGTCTGAAATGAGTATGCAGGAATGTATGTATATTTGTGCCAAAATCTGCCTTGAAGTGGAGGGTGGTGCATCAACCAAGCCCAAGAGGTGGAAATGTGCATGGGGAAACGGGAATAGAGTTACCAGGTACCCCGGCTTTGGATGAGTTTGCATGAAGGTTTAAAATAACTGCTTCTTGTATGAGTTTGGGCATCTTCAGTCTTCACTTTGTAATTTTGTGCAATACGTCTTTGGTTTGGGATTTTTAAGTCCTTGGGGACTGAGCTCTGGCTTGTGTTTCAGCTTAGCCCAGGGTGCAGGAAAAATGTGGAGTCTATTAATTGTACATCAGATTTTCTCTGTGAAGTTATTTTGTCTCTGGAGATTTGGGAAGGAGAGCATTAAGAACTTGTCACTGTGATTTTATTTTTTCTTGGCATCCTGCTGATTTTCAAATGTATTCTCTGCATTTCTCTTCAGTCTTTTACCTACAGACTGCAGGGTACCCTGAGGCCAAGGGCGAAGTGAATAAAACAATTTTGAGTACTGCCCATTCTGAATGTCTCCTTGCAGACAAGTCTTAGACAGATCCCTGCCCCAGGGAGGGTACAGACATGGGGAAGCACTGAAAGAGGTGACAAAATCCAAATACACTTGAATGCTTTGGTTGTCTTGCCTTGCTCTAGTGGTTCACAGCAGTCACAGATGCAGCGTATGGCTGCTGTAGATTGTGTGGTGGCACAGAGCAGCCAGGGGCGTATTGAGTGAGTCCGGCCCTATATTTGTTGGGCAGCAACTGACTGCTTAATTTCCACTCTAGTGAATCAGAGGGAAGAAGAGGGATAAAATAATGGGCAAAGAAGCGCATGGGCTTGAGTAACTGTGCAGAAAGAAAGGACGTTGAACAGCTGAGAGAAAAGACAAATACTGCCGTTCATTTCTGAAGATACTCCACAGAAATCTTTGGTGTAAAATGACAGAGAGCATCAGCAGTGACAGACAGGAAGGCAAGGGGGAAAGCATCCTTTTCTTTGGGCCACTGGAAATTTGAAGTCCTCATCTGTTTGTCTAGTTCAACACAGTATGGCTGAAGACACTGCTGAAAAAGCAAGTGGATAATACCAGTCGTCACAGAATTAAAACAAGGAAGTTGAACTGTAGCCAAACCAGTGAAAGCTGGTGATGGCTATTTAAGTGTTTCTATTTATGAAAAAGATATTTATAATCACAGTGTTTTTACCTTTCCCCTCCCTCTTTGATTTGGCATGCTATTTTCTTGCCAGGGAGCAATTCCCTGCCGTAGCCTTTCATTGGTGAATTTGAGCTTTACGTCAAACACTGGTAAAAGAGAGTGGGGTTTTAGTCTAAAAACCATTTCATTCACTTATTTTTAATAATTTCTGGGGAAAACAGTTGAAGCTAGAAAATTGGCAGAGTTGCATGCCCAAGCCATAGAATTCCCTTTCTCCACACTGGCAAAAACCAGATCTGATCCAGCAAAATTGTGAGAATGGGTCACCTACTGTGGTCAATTATAGTTTTGAAGCTGGCATATTAAGTATCAGATGTTTGGCTATTGTATGTCTTTACTAATCTCCAACCCAAGTAAAACCCTTTCGCGTGACATATCCTATAATTTGTTAAGTTTTCTAACAATGACACATTTTACATGTCATTTTCACTTTTCATCCAAAAACCTAAAGATACGCTCCCCTTGCTAAAGAACAGAGTAATTAATCATCAGGGATGTTTGTAAGGAAAAGGCCTGGCTGTGGGAATGGAGTCATAGACAAAGTAGAGAATAAGATGTCTATATGCCACTTGGAGAAATCTCTGCAGTACATACTATGGTTTAAACCACTTGAATCTTACTATAAAGGTATCTTAAGCCAGTATTTTTTCCATGCTTAAGGTGTGTTTTCACTGAAAAAGATTTTCTTCTTGGAAAGATGCTTTTTAAAGATGCCATAAATGTGTTTGTGCTCTATTTCTTGGTTTTAGAAATCTCTTAAAATATTAGATCGCTTACACATCTGTTTTCTGCAGGGAAGGCTCTTCCAATTTGGTCTTAATTTCTATCCATTAAAGTTATAAAGAATGATCTAAGTAAATGAGAAGGATTTTCAAGAGAGAATACTTATTACAATACGCGAGAAAGTCTGCATTTTAAATCCAGGTGTTGTACTTCTCAAGCTGTGTACCTCCCCTGAATCCCTGAATATAAATGTTGATCAGTGCACCAAGTGTTTATGCAAGTCAGCCACTGAGCGATGGCAGGAGAATTTGGAGAGCTTGTTTGATAAGCTGTTGTTGCTTTTTATCCCTTACCTCTCCATGTTTAATTTTCCTCCCTGTTGCTGTGTCAGATGTCCTGCTCTTTCTCTCCAGGCTGCTTCCTCACGGGTCGTGTTCCTCTCTCATGACCTTCCACACATTATTATGTTTTTTCTGTAGTTGTTACAAGCCCGGGATCAGAGCCAGAGCTGGGATAACGACTGCTCCTCTGTCTCTAGCATTCAAATAGGCTATAAGGGAATTTGTTCTGGTGGTGGTGTTGTGCACGGAAGGTGATTCTGGTTCAGGTTGCTGTCTCATGGCCATGGTGGACAAGACATTTGGTCCCTGTTTTCCCGGTGTATACCCCTGCTTTTTCATTTGAACATACTCACTGAACCTCCATCACCTCCCTCCTCTCAGGATGAGTGTTTTTAGGTCTGTGCTGCAAATATAACTTTTAGGCTAAACTATTTGCAGGGAGGAGATGGATGTGAGGAGGGAGTCCAAGGCAGTTTGGTGGAGCTAACAAGGTGTCTGAGAAGCATCCACTCTCAGGTGCATTGCCATGACCTCAATGCTATATCTATTGGTAGAACAATTGATTGGTAGAGTTAGATGCCATATATTTGCTGAGCTGGTAAACTAAGCAAGTTCTTCTCCCTGAAGACTAGATAGGTATGTCTTCCTTAATGTATTTTGTAAAGTCTGCTCATCCCATAAGGGCAGAATCTCTGCCCTGTGCTTAAAAGGTAGGAATAGTAAGAGCTAATAGAAAAAATATGTTTCCTACTCTGGCTTCTTTTCAAAGGTAATTGTTGCATGTCATAGAATCAAAGATATGATGAAATTTCATCATCATAAAGAGGTGCAATTCCACTGCCTCAAGTGGGTCTCGACCTGTGTGTGTCCCAGAGGGTTTGGGAAGGTGATGCTGTGAAGAACATGGGCATAGCTGGCTGTTCACAGACCTCAGGAAGGGAGGAGAGCTTGCTTTCCAAGCTGGACTTCCATGCGTCTGTTACCCAAGGATGTTAATGCAGTGTTTGCTCTTGTAAATAAGTTCTGTTTTTCAGCGTGACAGTGATTTTGATTAATAAACGTGTGCCCTCTATCTACGCCTGAGGGTTTAGATGTCGTGGTAGAAAATGACTTTTGTGCCTGAATGAATGTGTATGTAAATTATTTTATGTCTGTAGCTTTATTTATGCCCTGCCCCACAAAAATTCACTGCTGTAAGGGCTTCTGCATAATGTGCTTTTGAAGTCCAAGCAGCTCAATTGTCAGGAGTTGTGTTTACAAGAGAAATTCAACAAGCCCATCAATGATACTGCGAGCATCTTGACACTGTCCATTATTTTGGCAATTGATGATGGAATTTCCCTTAGAGGAAAATCCAGTAAATGTATCATCTGTCTCATAATTTTAAAGCCAATCTTTAAGAATTCTGTTACTGAGATATCATTTTCTGATAAATTTGTATGGGTTTGGAGTAGTTTCTAGGAGGCTTGTTTGGAACCCCCTTGATATCCTCCTTGGGCAATTCTCTAGGATTTTCCCTAGAATTATCCCTAATTGACATCATAAGTAAGTGACTTAAGGATATTCAGAAGAGATAACAAGGGCTACTTCCAAGAGCATGAGTCATCTGTGACATTGAGTTATACATGTTGACCGTCTTTGAGCTCTTCATGCACACTCTGTGTCTTGGAATGTCCCCAAAAGTGACGTGGGGGTGGCAGCAAAGTCATCCATCATGGCTGAAATTACAATGGATTTCTCCTTTCTTTTTATCCACTGTAGGTGTTCTCTGCCTGCCGGACAGCCTGAACCTTCACAAAGACCAGCAAAGGTCAAACAAGCCCGGGGAAGTGCAGATGTTCAGCCAGTCAGAGCTGAGGACCATCGAGCAGTCTTTACTTGCTACACGTGTGGGGAGCATTGCTGAACTCAGTAAGTACAAGGCTGTTGATAATTTTTGCTTTTCTTTCCTCAGAGTAAAGCAAAGTCAATTGCATTACCTGGTTGTGTGGAGGAGAGATGAAGGGACACATGTAATGTTGAAGGAGGTGTTGAGGCCATGTTTATGTTCCATGGCTAGTTTGGAAGCTGAAGCTGTAGGAGGAAAGGAGTCTCATGCAGTCTCATAACAATGCCTATGACTGTTAGCATACACTGCTCTCACTTTTAAAGGTGGAAGATGCTTTATTTCATCTTCCCTGTGTTGTGTTTGAGAGCACCTCACAGCTTGGCCAGACTTGCAGATGTCTGCTGTATTGGTGTCCTGTCTCATTTCACTGAGATGCCTGTTTTGAGATGGGCAGGCAAAAAGCTGAAGGCTGCAATAAGTGAGTGAAATACTGTCACAAATTTAAAAGAGAGCTAGTTCCACCCATCTTAGAGAGCGTCCTTCACCGTGCCTTTCCTTCTCCAGTTCCAGCAGAGAATCACCACTCAAACCTGCACCAGAGGATTTTGCGTATGGAAGATAAATTAGTTGCTACTAATCAAAATAAGAAATGTGAGAATCTGTGATATCTGTCAAAATCTGAAAGCTTTGGTTTCAGCACAAAGAAATTGTAGGAGGCAAAAGCCATGTGAATCCTCATATGATGTGGAGATAAAGTTACCAGAAGTGCCTTTTTTTAAACTTATATTTGTTAAGAGAAAAGCCTTCCAATCACGTGTTTACGGTATAGTTAGAGATACGAAGCTGTTTGTGGGGAAGAAAGAAACATTCAGACAAAAAAGGGTTTTTTTTCTTGAGGTCTGTCAGAAATACTGTCAAATATTTTTTTCCTGAGGTCTGTTATGAAATTTTGGGGAGAAATTGAAAGGATTCAAAGCTATGGAGATACAGGCCACGCAGCTTACTGTTGTTCTTATTACTGAATCCTGTGTTACCAGCATCATAAAGATCACATATAGGGATCTCATGTTCATTTTCCTGGTGCTTTCTATAGCAGTGGGAGTCTCCTCTGTAACTCCATCATATTGTCAGGCCTCGGCTTACTTGTTCATGAGCCATGTGGATGCACCATGGATCTTTGCCGGGAAGCCACAAAATGATTTTCTGTTTTCAGCTTGCTAATTTTTCTCTGCTTTCATGAAACATCAACAAGCCAAGAGCACTTACATGCCTTAGTGTGAAGTGTTGCGCTGCCTCTGGAATCAGGTGTTTGGTGTTATTCAAATTAAGTAATTTATGCTTATTTACTTCACGCTCATGAAACACACAGCACTACTGTCTGTATGCCAACTAAATTATGCGCGATACAGCTCTCTTTCTAAAAGTACATATGGTCATGTTTTAATAAATAAGTGATCTGTGGATATTTCAGGATTTTTTTTTTTTATTCATTCTGGATTCTTTTGAGCCTCTGTATGAAACCCAAAAAGCCAGACTCCTTTATTACCCCTTCTCCCCCTTTGAAATTTGATTCCCAGAAATCTGTCATCTCTAAGTAGTCCTAGCTTAGATTCAAATGCTTGGTTGGTAGGGTTTGCTTTCTGTGCATCTGTTGACTGCAAATACAGGCAAAACACTCTTCAGGGTGGCCAGCTCGAAGCAAAGAGCACATCAGTGGGAGTTAGATGCAGCTGTCAGAGAGGTTGGCACCTCCATCATGCTGGTAGGTCTCCAGAAAGCCCTCTGGACAACCATCGAGGGTGCCTCCCCAGCCGCTGCAAGCAGGCGCACGTTGGGGAAGAAGCAGTAGGAGGAGTGGTAATTGGCAAAGCTTGTAAGGTTTGATGCTCAGCTGGGTAGAAATCTTTGCTGTGGAGCAGTGCAGTGCAGAGTTCAAAACTGAGTTGTGAAACATGGAGGGAGGCACAGCATGGTGGTGCTCAAAATGCCATGAATTTGGGGAGAAAATCGTGAAATGGAAGGAAAATGGAAGGGTGGGAGGTACAAAGGGGTTTGCTCTCACTCAGTGCTTGTGTATGTGTCTCTGGCATCAGCAAAGGCTGCGACCTGGAGGTTACAGCAGATCCTCTGCCATGGTGGGAGGCTGGGAAACCACAGCATGGGGGCAGAAATGCTGAGCAGTGGGGAGAAGCCAGCGGGGAACACCTGGGGATCAGAGCACGTTGGTGGGGAGGGAGTAGGCGAAGGAGAATTTATTGTTGCCCTAGTGGTGTGAGGGGGATGAAGAGCTTTAGAAGTGGCGTTATGGAGAGGAAAAAGGATGCAAGTTGAGAAAGTGGGATATGAGGGAAGGGTTAGGTGTGTAAGAGCCCCTGCTCTTGTAGGGATGCATAAAGGTGATGAGGGAGACTCTCTGGGGATAGAAGGGAATTAAGAAGATAGCACTTGTGAAGAGGAGGAGGAAATGGCATCCAGGAGTGAGTGGCAAGGACAGAAGTTTGGCCTGCTGGACCAACAGAGCAGGCAGTTCCTGGTTGTGTGTCCGCAATGTTCCACCAGTTGCAATATCCCAAGAGCCAGGACTTCATTTCTGTTCTCCTCAAAAGAGTACAAAAAACAAGGGCAAAGAATGATCTTGCAATAAAGCCAATTTAATTTTGTCTCAGGAAAAAAAAAAAAAGAAAAAAAAGCAATTCTAATTGAATGATATTTCCTATAGTTTATCGACATTAATAATTAAAGCATTGCAAGTACAGGGAACAGCTAGAATTAACAAGTGCCCACATGCGGAGGAAAGGCTTCCCCTGCTCTCAGTTCTGCCCGGCACCTTCGCATGGAGCAGTGTGGCCTGCTGCTGACCTGCTGGGGGCTTTGAGAGCAGGAAACCAAATCTGTCCTCTGGAAGAGGACAGCTGGCAAACAGGGCCAGTTTACTGCCCACCACCTGGGTTTCAGCTCAAATCTTCTTATGTTTCTTTGCACTATGGCCCAGGTGGAAAATGGATTCACAGGGCAAAAAGCCTTGCGTCTTGTGGTACCTTCACCTTGCCCTACATGTGATGGCCCTCAGTTGTCTGCTCCCTTCAATTTTTCGTGTATGCTGTCAGCATATTAGGCAAGACCGTTTAGATGAGCTGTATCTCCCTGAGGGGTGACAGAGGTCAAAGAAAATTAGGGGAAGGTGGGAGGGTGAATACAACCATAGAAAGAGGGCAGCAACCTTTGGGAATGCTGCAGAAGAGGTGGTCAACCCAGGCTGCCATTGAGTGGTCCTCACGGCCAGGCAGGTGCAGCTGGACCCAGAGATGCTTCTGTGTCCCCCCAAACCCTGCTTCCGCTTTCATCTCCTGGGCTTGGCAGGCAGCAGGCACTGGTTGTTGCTGGAATGGCCCTGCCTTGCCTGGCGGCAGAGAGGGGAGGTAATACTGCTGCACCACTGGCCCTGGGGCACTCTCCCAAAAATAGGAAGAAGAGGAGATGTTGCTGACTTAGGGGAAAAAAATCAAAGGGAGGTTTCATCTCCAGGACTTAGGAGGAGAATGTAAATAGAGACCTAACTCTGCAATGCAATTACAGTGGTAATGCGTGATTCCAAAGAAAAGCTTGAAAAATTAATGTGAAACCTTATTCATTAAAATATAATGAACACGGCACAAAGTTAAGGAACAACAATAAATCTGGCCTATGTTATATTGGCATTTAGTATTCAGGAATTGTAATAGCCGACTACAGTGTGTTTTAAAATAATTTAATTTCATTTGAAATGCTTATTATATAGAGAACGTTGGGAAGAACTGAAGCACAGCAAAAATAATAGGATTTTAAACAGTAGCCTGACAGTATTTCACTGTTTAATCTTACAGAAAATATTTCATGAGACTTTTTTGTTTTCCTCCCAATTTTTCCTAAGTTTCCTGTATTTCCAGACCAGACCTAGGGGGAAGAAGGAGAATAGATCTGTTTGGGTTTCTTTTTTTTTTTTCCAGAGGTTTTGGGGATTCTTCTAGATTTCTAGTTCCTCTCTTTTATTTCCTCCCCTTTCAGATGGGGAAAAATAAGTAGACTGAACAGAAAACGAGAGGAGTATTAGGGAGAACTTTGGCTGTTGAGAGGTCCCATGATACTGCATTTTGACCTTTGAATATTTTTTGCAACTTCTTTATATGCATGTTTGCAATCCACAAACGTTTAGGTTGTATTTAATGGCATAACACTCCAACAAACCTATTCATCACCCATCTAAAAATGCTGCTGCCCAGATGCAGAAGGGATGAGGCTCATAACTGGAGGTCACTGGTTTTTTGCTGGATGAATGAGGACCCTCTTTCTCTTGCATGTACAAGCAGGTGGTGACAAGGAAGAGCAAGTGACAAGCAGAGCAGGGCCTTAGCACCAATCCTGGCACTAAGAAATACTCCTTTCTCACTGCGTTGGGGTGAAGAATGTAAGGTCTTAGTGTATGGCTGAGCTTGGACAACCACCCTGTGCTGAGGCAAATGCATAGAACTGCAGAAGGGTTGTGTCTCTTGAGCCTTACATAGGGATAAACTGTGGCTTAAGATGTCATCCAAACCATGTCTTCATGCATGTCTTCAGGTTAGAACAGAAAACTGTTTGCTTTGAGTCCAAAGATGGCCAGTCTGCTATGGCTTTCCTGGTGAGAAGTATGCCACCCAGTATTGTGCAAACCATGGTGACTGGTGGTGGTGACATTACTCTGGGTGTTAACCACAATGAGTAGCCATGGTTTATTTTAAACTAGGGTAATCTGAAGATGTGGATGTGAATTAACACTGCTGATGACAGAGCTTTTTAGCCTTTGAGTGGCGTTTAACTTGTAGAGCACCTCTCAGACGTGATGCTCAGGCTGGTATTGCCATTGGAAAAATGCCACCCTTCTCCATCATCCTCTTTTGGCCTCCACAGTATTGAATGTATATATTTCCAAAATAACAGCCTCCCAGTAGATCTTGGCACACTTTCAGGGATGAAAGGAAGGGTTACTGCTTAAGTGTAAGTTGGAATATGATTGTAGATACCAATACTGTTTTTCATGTCTCCTCTCAGCCCCAGCTGAGAAGATGATGAAAGTTGGCACCCCTTCCTTTGCATTTTCATCCTCTGCAGCCAACAGGAAGCAGCACTGCAGGAGCCATACAAACCAATTCATGTCCTGTAAACAAGAGGTTAAACCTAGTCTTAGGAGCAAATACCAGGGTAAAGGTGCTTTCAGGAAAGGTGGCATCTGAAGGAGGGTTGATTTAGGTGCTCTACTTATTTACTGCCAGAACAAAATCCTAATTTGTCGGATATTTTTTCAGATTAAGCAGCATTGTAGAGAAAGGCCAAAGCTTGTTCTCTGTGAACGATTTGGTTCATGCAGTGTGCTGCTGAGCTAAGTGGAGGTACTAGCTGAAACCTGAATTCAGATAATAGTGCTCCCTTCAGGGCAAGGTTTGGCCATAGACTGGCAACCTGTGTGGGCACTCTCCACCTGTGGTGATAGTTCTTCTAGTTTATGAGGGCCCTGCACTGGGTTATTGCACAAGATCACTATGTCCTTGCTATCCCACCGCTTTCTGGACCTCTTGTTTGAGGTTCCTCCTCACTGCAATCCACACATTATCTGCTCTCCGTGTAACAGATAAAAAAGAAAAGTTGTTGAGGTGCCCCTTCACAGAATACAAGATATATTAATGCAGTGCTTAAAAGCTAGGTAGTTCCTTGCCTCCATTAAGTGCTAGCTGATTGCAGGCTCCCCTAACCTCTTTGTTCCCCTTGCAGCCCCCTCCGAGTGAGGGACCTGAGCCTCTGTTCACTGTCTGTGCATGAGAAGGGTTATGGGTTACTTAATGACCTCCTGCTTTTCTTCCCTTTCCCCTGAGATACCCACTATCATAAACCATAAAGCGATACATTTATTTATCAGTGAAACGAAGCAGAAGGGAGGATAATTTGAAAATACTGGTCTATACCCTGCTGAGGCTTTATCTTCCCTTTCACTGCCGTACTGACCATGAGGTTACAGCAGCTGAAGAGAGGCAGCTATCACTTGCTGGTCCCCATCTGCTGTCATCACTCCTTTGGGAGCTCTCTGTCTCTCCCTACAGATAAGGTTCGGCCACCTTCGCCTTCCTGGGGGCTGAGCCAGAGTCTATCCCCATGCAGGTGGTTTTGTTCCTCTAGGGCCTCTATCTCATGCATTTGAGCCCACTCAGGTTTGATGATTAGAGGCAAAAGGCATCACGCCTTGGTGGGTGGGGGATGCTGGAGCTCCAACCCTCTACCAGCCTTCTCTGATACACCACTGTATTGGCACAGGACTCCCTCACGTACATCACCCTTGAGGTGCAGACTCCTCTTCACTCCTGAACTCCTGTTCATGACAGCACACTTGGTGTTAAAAGAGCATTTTTCTTTCCTTAGGTTTGCAGTCCTCCCTGTTCCTGCTGTGCAGAGCACAAGACAATCAGTCAGGCCAGGGTGAGCAGTCTTTAGCTGGCCTGTTCAGCCATGAGGGGCTCTTAAATTCGGAGTTTGAGCACATGGGTCTAGGTCAGGCCAAAGAAAATCTGGGAACCATGGTCCAAAAGGCAGAGGCAGTCTGCAGAGGGAAGGCTCTGCATTAGGTCGGCAGATGAATAGCTCATCCGAGTCAAAGCTTGTTTTGTTTGGAGTTGACGTGGTTTAAGAGGAATCAAACATAAACATTATGCTTGCCACATTGGATTGGAGATTTTGGAGGTAATAGTGTTGTTATAATAGGTATGTGAACTTGAGAAGATTTAATTATTATTGTGGCTTCTTCATGGAATATATCCAGTCCCTAATTTCTCAGTCTTCAAAGGCTTTGCAAACACTAAATCGCACACGAACGCTACTCTGTAATATAAATAGAAGCCTTTTTGTGATGGTGGGATAAGGAGAGATAAAAGGTTAAATGATCTGTGGGAAGCCACAGGGAAGCCACTGTCAGGAAATGGGCTGCTTGTATCCTGGTCCTGTCCTTTGGCACTGAATTCAGAGTTTGGGACCACAGCTCCTTAGTTTGCTCTTCTGTGGGAGAGATGATTGACTGTTAGGAGAAGAAAAGGTTGCCGGGGGTAGCAAATTCACATAGGGGCATGGTATGGGCAAGTGGAGATAGCAGAGATGGGGAGGTTTCTGTAAAGTGAGCTCAATGGTGAATCTGTTGCATGTGGGGTGCTCCACTGACTGTGGGTTATGGCACCCCAAATGCACCCACAGCCGGAGGCAGCTGGCTCTTGAATCTGGAGTATACTGTGTGCCAAGAATAGCATAGCTTTATGGAGGAAGACGCTTTGTGCTAAGAGCATTGTGCACAGTGAAATATGTATTAAACACTTTGTAGTGTGCATCCACCTAGCTCTCTGTGCACTCCGTTCCTTGTATAGATGGGTCATCTTGAGTTAACAATGGAAAGACCTCCAATAAATCATTTGAGGAGAAGTTTCACTCAAGCAGTTTTTGCTCAGCTGACTTTTGAAACATAGAGATTGATGCAGCACCAGAGGTACAGCAAACATGGAGGAACAGTGTAGCTGAAATCAAGAGCACAGGATGGCTGGGGCGGCTGACTGAGTGGATGGCTGGAGGCAGTCTGCTGTGGTACAGGAGACACAGTTCAACTACTCGTGTTCACCCACATTCATGCACTTACAGGCATATGCTGGCATGAGATGTAGCAATGCATTTCTTCAGTGAAGACACCAGAGGAAACGGGGAAGGTGGGAGGAGAAATGTAGCTACAGTTTGGGAAGCATACAGGATGGTCCTTCCAAGGACCAATCTGTTTGGCTACCAAGTAGCAATCTGATTGAACAGGCTATGGTTTATTATCAGGGTTATGAATCATGTTTTCAATACAGTCTCCCCAGAGCTGGTCATGAGCAAACCCGTAGATCCAAGACTTTTATACTTAAGTGTGAAATGAATCCATGTCAAGAAAGTGAGTTTTGCACCTGGCTTACATGCTGGTAACGGGGCAAACATTGGAAATTACTGGCCATGACATGAAGTTGACATCTGGAGTGCAGCTCCCTGACCAATACTCCTCCTTTTCATGGTCTGGGCAGGAGGACAAAGGAGGACATTAAGGGCTCTGAAGGATAAGCACAACTCTAGTCTATGGCTCTGGCCCCCTCTTTGCAGGAGAAGATACTTACTTGATAACACTGATAACACTTACTTGATAACACTTGATAACACTGTCAACATGGAGATTCCCAAGAGCAGGCTGCACACGTTGGAGTCATGGGCAGCTGGATGGATGACCAGACCAACTGATGGGTGCTGCCTGCATGATGCTGCCATGCTAGAAACACAGCCTGCTGGTGCTTCATATGGTGTCCTAACAGGACATGCTGTGGATGGAAACAGATCTTTTTCTGTCCCCTGGGGATTGAAGGAAAGACACAAGCCAAAGAACTGCGTGGCTTGTTTTCAGTGTGCAAAAATACCATCGTTAAGTTGTTCTTGCGGTTTTAGGACATGCTTTTGGAACAAGAAGAACTCGAGGCAGGTGTCATAGGGAGCGGCCGCGTAAGGATCAGTCCATGACCTAAGGGTCATGGTTGCCCAGAAACACACCCTGCTGAATGTTGTAGGCTGTGGAATTTTATCCCTCTGAAAGCAGTGAGCCTGCAAATAGGCAGATATGATTGGACGATCAGGTCCATCATGACACAGGAAGCTTCTCAGAAGCAGGCATTGGGCTTCTGTCATTTCCTCTTTTTTCCTCCTCTTTTCATTACAAAACTGGAAATGGATGTGCTATTTTGTAAATACTGGGCTCTAAAATAGTAAAAGCAGTGATAATAGTTTTTACTGAAGCCAGACAAAGTAAAAATATAACAAAAAAGCTTTGCTGGTCACTGCGGAGAGGGCTCGAGCCATCCACTTGTGTACTGCATATTGTTGTATGTTGTATACCACCCCCATACAGACTGAAGCAGCTTAGCTTTCCCTGTCACATCACATCTTTGGCTTGAAGTCAGTGAAGCTGTTCCTTAAATATTCAGTATTGCCTTAAACCAGGCCTGTGTCACAACATGCACATTACGTAATGTTTTCAATCTTTAAATCAAATGTGTGTGGACCTTGCATTCATAAACTGTGCTGAATTGACAGCAGCAGCAATGTGCAAGTCCTGTTTTAGTTGTGGAAGGGATGAAAGTGTGGAGAGCAGCTGCAGTGGCTGCTGTCCACACACTGGGTTGTGGTGATGGTTTCCTGGGTCCTTTGCTAGCCAGTGTGTGAGGCATGGTGTTCCTCCCCTGGGCTGACAAGCTCCAGCATGAAGCTGCGTTGCCAGAGCAATTCCCCATCCCGATCCAGGGCTGCAAGGCAGTGCCAGCCTGGGGCTTGCTGCTGCCTTTGCTGCTCTCTGGGAGCCTCTTCTCCAGTTCTGGATTCCCAGCTTCAGCACAAAAATATCCTCAAATATCCCCCACCTCGCTGTTCAGTTTGTTTTTTGCGTGTCTACCCCATACAACGTGCTGTCTTCCTCTCCCTGGTTCTGCCAGCAGAGCAGTTTGTGCGTTGGCTTGTGTTGCATAAATTACGGAAGTGTTTATTTGGCTTAAATTAAAAACAAAATAAAATTGGCAAGGCCTTTTGTCAGGCAGATCAGCTCCTCAGTCTGTTCCTCAGATGGGTTGCAGGCGGTGGTACAGGAGTGAGAATGAGCACAGGGGGCAATGAGGCAGGGATCCCCACCAAGACCCTTGTATGATGCCATAGACCTCAGGAGCCAGATCCATGGAGTTAAAAGACCAACTGGGATTTTTATTTTTTATGGCTTTTTTGCTTGTTTTTTAGTGATGCACTCAAAAATTTATTGGCCTTTCAGATGCACTTAGTTGATACAGCTGAGACACATTTTCAGGGCCAAAAACAATGCAGAAGAACCAGCAATGCTGTGAGCAGGTAACCTTGCCTTGCAGAGTGTTGCTATGCTGACCACGTCTCTGAAGAGTGGAGATAGCTAACACAAACTGATGGAGGGGGCTTGCCTCTCTGAGCTTAGCCACGAATTCAAGGTTGCCTTCGGTGTTCAGATATACCATAGCATTTACAGCTGGCAAGGAGAGCTTGTATAGGTTGGACTTCACAGATGAGACTTGTGGCTGACTGCTGGAGACCAGACCAGTGAGTCCTATCATGGAGCTGGTTTCACGTCCGTGGGCTTTGGGGTGCCCTGGCCAGTATCAAAGTGTGTTTCCACTCTTGGTGTATTCTTTGGAAGAAAATGGAGAAGAAAAGACATGTTAGCAAGGAAGAATAGAAGCAGCAAAATGTGGTAGGGATTGAAAACAACACACGTGCATCTCAAACCAGATGTTAACGCTATACTACATTTTACAGAGTATGAATAAGTACTACCATACAGTGTGTGCGTGTGCCTGTCAGCTTCCTTGTCTGTTCTTGGCACTGATCCCAGTGCACAGTCTTTGCTCTGAAGAATTTGCGCTATAACTGGAGGAGAAAAAGGGCACCAGGGCATGCAGTGGGTTGTCCGAGGTTATGCTGTGGAATAAAATAGAGAGCAGTGATTCCCATCCGGCCTCCAGTCCTCTGCTTGTTGGGTACCAAGATCATAATGCAGCTTTTTATGCTTACTTACAGCCAGCTCCCTGTGAAGTTCAGAGCTTTATAGGTATTGATTATTTAAGCTTTGAATTATCTCTGATAGAGGAATGTTATAATAGTTGTTAATATAGATATTATTTGAAATGTAACCAGAGATAACATAGCAAAGGCAAAAGTAAGATCTAAGCCAATCAGTTCTTGGTATAATGTAATTAAATGAGGTTTAAACATGAAAGGCATTAATACAGCTTTAATGGCATGAATTGGTTTGGGTTTCTTAAGAAGCAGTTGAGGAAATACAGCATAAAAGGGTGAACTCCTGGTCATATTGGAATGGATGGGAGCTTTGCCACTGATTCCGGAGAGGCTCGAGTTCCTCCAGCCTTGCATCAGCAGTGCTGCTGAGCTGCCTGCCCTGCCAACGTCATTCTTGCTGATGCTTTCCCTCCTTACTCACCGTGCAGCTTCCTCTAGTGCTGGATGTGTCACTGAAGTTGCATAGCCCCAGTGCTCAGGGAGGAATGGGGATGAAGTAACGCTGCTGCCTGAATCTGGGCCTAAATGGCATCCTGATTTTTATTCATCATTCAGTACAGAAGTCAGAGGTGCCTCTGTCTCAAACCACTGAAATAAGACTAGTCATGTGCTTAACTTTAACCACATGCTTAAGTGCTGTAGTGGCCTGGGTCCGAGAAGTCTGAATTTAGTACAACTCTTTTTTTCTCTGCTTTTGCAATTATTGTTAAAGCTGGATCTTGCAGCCAGCACTTCTATGCCATTCTTTTGCCTTTTGGATTAAAAAAGAGGAATTTAGTTTTGCTATCAGCAAGGTTGCTAGCAATTATATTGGCCAGTGCTAGACTTGGCAGTGCACATCCGCTGTGACAGAGTGGGCCGAGTGAAGGCGATCCCAAACTTTCCTGCTGCTTCTAGCTGTCTGCAGTTAATTTGGGACAAGACCGAGGAGTCACCTTACAGGCACATCTGCTTCTGCTGTAGATCTGATCCTGCAGGCTTTCTGCATGCACAGCTTCTGGAAATTATGAGAATGCAGGGCTGCAAGATTGGTCCTATCATGACAATTTCCTGGCAGAAGGAAAAGACAGAAACTATTTTAAATGAAAGCTTTGAATCAGAGGAATATTGCAGAGTGCAGCAAAAAATTGTGTTAAAACCCTGAAATCATGGACTCGGCAGTTTTCTCATGCCAGCGGTTTTCTTCTCTCCATGGTTTTAAGGCTGTGTTTTTCGAGGACCGGGCTGAGCATTTTTCAACGAGGCATTTCTATTTTCTCTGGTGCACATTATCACAGCAGCAGCATCATTTTCTGCGTGAGTCAGGTTAGAGAGGGGTGATATGTGCTGTGATGTGTTCACAGGGATGGGACTTTGCAGAAAAACCTGTAGCTCTGCCTTGCACACAGTCAAAATCATTCTTCTTTAAGTTTGCCCAGGAGTTTATTATTCAGCTTTTTTTTTTTTTTCCCCCCAGATTTGGTTTTATGTACCTACATTTTTAACTTTTCCTTCCAAGTTTCAGTGCTCAGTGGTCACCTGGGAAAAACAAATACAAGAAAGTGTGTGACTTCTTCTTAACACTGGAAAATTATGTCCTCTTTTCCCCATCACTCGCTTTTGTATAGCTTAAGAATGACCCAAAGGGCTCTTGCTCAGATTTTCATTTAAAACAAACCATCTGATTTGATCTGAGTTCATTATTTCCCCCCGAAGCACTCTCACAGTGATCTGAACGTGTGAAAAAAAGACAGTTTATAACCACAATTGTTTCCTTGCCTCTGATAGAGTGGTCACTAGTCAACAGAGGTAAAATTCACTGCCTCAGAGGGAGACACTTTAGTTAATTAGTTACCAGCAGTACTGTGCTAAGAGACTCACTGCTGCTTTCCCATATATATTTGCCTGCTCATCTCACTTGCTGGCTTTGCTGATCCTGGTCTGCACACTGCCACTGGTTTCCCATGTCCACCCTGCAAGGAAGCATCTGAAACCACTTCAGTGCAGGGGAGACAACGAGCATCATTCTCTTGGGCCATTTTAGAATCATAGAATGGTTTGGGTTGGAAAGGACCTTAAGATCGTCTAGTTCCAAACTCGCTGCCATGGGGTTTGGAGGGATGCCTCACCCTAGACCACGTTGCCCAAGGCTCTGTCCAACCTGGCCTTGAAAACTGCCAGGGGTGGAGCATTTACCACTTCTTTGGGCAGCCTGTTCCAGTGCCTCACCACCCTCACAGTAAAGAACTTCTTCCTTATATCTAATCTGAACTTCCCCTCTTTAAGTTTAAACCCATTACCCCTTGTCCTGTCGCTACAGTCCCTGATGAAGAGTCCCTCTCCAGCATCCTTGTAGGTCCCTTCAGATACTGGAAGGCTCCTCTAAGGTCTCCACGCAGCCTTCTCTTCTCCAGGCTGAACAGCCCCAACTTTCTCAACCTATCTTCATACGGGAGGTGCTCCAGCCCCCTTATAATCCTCGTGGCCTCCTCTGGGCTTGCTGCAACAGCTCCATGTCCTTCTTATGTTGAGGACACCAGAACTCTACACAATACTCCAAGTGAGGTCTCACGAGAGCAGAGTAGAGGGGCAGGATCACCTCCTTCGACCTTCTCGTCACGCTGCTTTTGATGCAGCCCAGGATATGGTTGGCTTTCTGGGCTGTGAGCGCGCACTGAAGCCGGCTCATGTTAAGCTTCTCGTCAACCAACACTCCCAAGTCCTTCTCTGCAGGGCTGCTCTGAATCTCTTCTCCACCCAACCTGTAGCAGTGCCTGGGATTGCCCCGACCCAGGTATAGGACCTTGCACTTGGCATGGTTAAACTTCATGAGGTTGGCATCGACCCACCTCACAAGTGTGTCAAGGTCCCTCTGGATGGCATCCCTTCCCTCCAGTGTGTCAATCGAGCCACACAGCTTGGTGTCATCGGCAAATTTGCTGAGGGTGCACTCAATCCCACTTTCTGTGCTCTGGAAACCTTAAGGGCTGGGTGAGCCTACTTCACAGGTCTTGCTTTTCTGCTAACATGACGTTTTCCTGGGCTTTCAAACTGTAATTTTGGTTGCACGTTTCTGATACTGGCTTTTAGGAAATTTTTCCCCTTTTTTTCTTCACCCAAATGTTACTTTGCATGCTCCTGTTGTGCTCTGTGCATTACCTGACTGCCTCCTTCCTCCTTGCAAGGGGCCGGATTTCCCTACCACTCTCTAACCAGGAGCATGCAGCTTTTGGTGCCACTCTGCATTGTTCCCAATGGTCATTTTTGGAGGGGGGGGGGGAGGGCTGTGGGGTTTTAGCAGCCTCCAAAGGCTGCCTTTAGGTAGCTGTGTCCCAGGCCCTGGCATACCATCTCTTTTGGAGTGCCGAGATGGCACTGACACTGCCTACACACCATGTTTGCAGAAAAACATCTTCTGCAAGCCTTTGGGGGCTTGCTGGCAGTGTGGGTATGTCACACCACACCACATAAACCACCAGGCAAATTCCAGCCTGGTGATGAGCAATGCACCAGATCCTGTCCTACCCTTTGCCATTTGCATCTGTGAGGTTAAGCAGAAGGGAAAATCAACCCAGCGTGTCTTTGGGTTTGAAAACTCAGGGGAGAGGCAGCTGAAAATCCTGGCATTCACCCAGCTTCTGCTTCTTTCCAGGTGACCTGGTGTCTCGAGCAATGCACCACCTCCAGCCTCTCAACGCCAAGCAGCACGGGAACGGGACACCGATGCACCAGAAGCAGGGATCGTTCTACTGGGAGCCAGAGGCTCTGTACACCCTCTGTTACTTCATGCACTGTCCACAGATGGAGTGGGAAAACCCTAATGTGGAGCCGTCAAAAGTCACGCTGCAGACCGAGAGGTAAGAGCGCTTAATGTCGTGGTGAAGACGCTTTCTTAATAAATCAGCCTGGCTAGCTAATTGCTAATTACAGCTTGCGCGTGAGAGGCTGTGGAGCAGTCTGGTTTGGTTTAGGATCACCTCCTTGAAATCTGTTTATCTCACCAAAGCGCTGGTTGGCTGAACCAATATATATCAAAAGTGACACCCAGTGGCTACTTACAGCAAATTGGTTCCAGATGTGCACTCGGGAGAGATTTCCTTTTCCTTTCGTTGTTGCTCAGCTATTCTGTGTTTTGGAAAAGAAAATGAGGACTTCTATTTCTGGCCTAGCAGGTTTGGGTTTAAATGTGTTTTTTGTACGTGTTAATAGGGCTCAACAGCTGTGACTTGGGAAGTGGAAAATGAATAGAGTAGTGTGTGGAAAGGAGAGGTCATTAAAAGATGCTGGGCTCCAGCCATGCTGAGTACCCGGACGCAGGAGTAACCTTGAGGCTGCCCCAGCCAGGGATGTGGCAGGCTCCGGTTGTGCTGCTGTTGTCTCCGCTCCGGGCATGGCCAGGGAAGTTGAGGCACGCTTGAGGCCCCATCAGGCCCATCAGACCCAGGGTTTGCTGTAAGGTGAGAAGGATATGCCACTGAAGCCAGTGATGGGGTTACCAAACACCAGCAGGCAGGCAGGCAGGGTGCCCAGCACAGGGCAACTCTGCACCCAAGTGCTGCAGAAAGCAACCAGGACAGCTTGCTGGCCAGGAAAATAAATCCATCTCCTGCCAGAAGCCCAGCAAGTCCTCTACTAACACAAGCCTCCACTTGTGTGCTGAAGCATAGAATCATAGAATAGCTTGGGTTGGAAGGGACCTTCAAAAGTCATCTAGTCCAACCCCTCTGCAGTGAGCAGGGACATCTTCAACTAGATCAGGTTGCCCACAACCACATCCATGCTGTGCTATTTCCCTGCCATGCTTCTCCCCAGCTCTAAACCAGGCTTCCCCAGTACAAAGACGAGAGGACCAGCAGGTGCTCGGAGAGCGCTGGGTATTCATTTTGAGGATGGGTATCACGGTGATGCAGATGCAAGCTGCTTTTTCAAGCTGGGCTTCACGTTTACATCCCAATGTATATGTTGCGCTCAACATGTGTGCCAAACTCTCATCTGCATGTGTGCCCCGAGAACTGCACATACAGGGCTTGGTTATTGTTTCAGTATGAGGTCTGCATCTCAAAAACAGCATTTGAGAATCTCATCATATGTGTAATTGTAAATGATATATAATATATCTTCATTGAAATACTTTTATATGGATTCACAGAAAAGCATACAAGATGAAATTCTGGTATTAATGATGTTACTGGGAATTCTGCCATTTGCCTTTGGATGGCATTTTGTTTCTTTTCAAGTTTGGGTCGCTCCGTGAGCATGTTTGTTGCTTTTTGCTCTATTGTTTCCAAAGTATGAAAGAATCCAGAATTCTCTCTTTTTTTCCAGATTATTTTTAATTTCATGGTTTGTCATCCAGCCTTGTTATTGCAGAAGGCAATAATTTGTGCCCAAGAGTGGTCAGTATGCACAAAAAGTAACCAAAATTAGAAAATACCCTCATTTGATCTATAGTCCCCATCCATGGGAGAAATACCACTGGAACCAGTGCGAATATAAAGGTGAATAATGCTGAGGCTCTGGTTTTGTAAGATTTCGGCAGACTTCTCTGTGAAAAGTGAAAAGGGCAGGGGAATATTTGAAAAATCACTTTTAACATTTGCTTTTAATGGGTTTTCCTTTCTCTGAGGTCACCTTAATACATGTTCTCTTGGTTAGAGCACTTGAGCTGGTGATTATTTAAAGTGATTGTTCTTCTTTGCTTTATTTTGAATACTCCATCTGGCAAGATGTCTTCCTTTGGCAGGGCACTTTGACAACTGCGGTGTGCGGTTAGGGCCAGAGCAAGTACTTGGTGTTATTGCCAGGAGCTTGTGGTCACTTTTGGAAGGAGCAGATATGTCTCCTGTTGCCTAATCAAACATGCGTTAGTACTTAGTGCTGGAATGGGGCGATGCAGGGTTAAGCATGAGCCTGGATGTTTCCATGGGGTTGTGCTCTGGAGCTTCCCCAGCTGGCTGTAACCATCCTGTGCTGCAGGAAGGAGACTGGTGAAGCTGACTTCTCTTTAGTGCACTGAGGAGCATTCCTACCTATTTCCCATCATTTTTCTTACATGCAAGCACACTTTGTGGTCTGTTGCTTATGATGGTTTTGGTTTCCATGATAGTTTTTGTGCGTTGCAGGGGAGTAGGTTTGTTAAACATGACTTTTTCATATGCAGAATATTTACCAGCTTTGCGCCATATCTGCGTGCCACATTCCCTCCCTTCTTCTCCAGCTGTGTCAATTGCTTTTATGTTGAAAGAAGCCAAGAAGGAAGCAAGGAGGTCCAGGCATCTTTCCCCACCCTTGGCCTCTCTGTGTCCCTGCTGGTGCAGAGAAGTCAGGAATGCATGTATCTGGTTGTAGGCAGTATTCCCATGAAATGGGGGTTGTTCTTGGCTTATATGAAACCAAATTGGCTACTGTCTTGGCTTCCTCCTCCCTGACCATGCATGCCCAGGGTTGAAAGTGTTGTGAGATGCAGCCAGAGAGCTTCCCTGGTGCTTGCAGGTCTTGGTGGCCCAGTAAGAGCTGCTCCTGTCCTTCCCACCCATTTCCAGCCCACCTGGATTACAGTTTTGAACCAGGTTGAGTTAGGAAGCTGCAAAGGCTCTGCATGTCCTTCTGGGGAGGCTGGATATGGGAGGGAAGCTGGGGTGGTTGCAGTCCTGCCTGGCTTAGCACTTTCCGGCGCAAAGAGCGGTACCTCCCCAAAGTCTTGGGGGACACATAAATGGGATGTTTACCTTTGAATAAATCTGGTTCTTTGTTTCTAGGGAGTGTTTCTCTGTGTTTGCTCTTCATGGAGGTAAAGAAATGAGATTGCGATGTATTTTTAATAGCATTTGTCTTTACATAAAATAAAAGGGAAAAATGATTATACACCAAAGCTCTTGCTTGGGGGTCTCCTTTTGTGTGAGGGGAAGGAGGTGGAAAGTGGCCAGGATTGCTCAAAACACCTGGAAAATATTCCCCACTTCATAAATGCCAACAAACCCAACCATAAGATGGATGTGTGACGCCCTCCTACCCCAAATTCATATTCTTCTTTCAATCTGGTCACTTTGAAAGAAACCCTCTAATTTTCTGGCTGTGTTGTGGCATCAACACAAGGTAGTTCTGCTTGGGTGGGTTATCTAATGGCCTCAGGTTCCATGTAGATGGCTATTCTGGCAAGCATGGAGTTACGGGGGGGTTTGGACCAGTTTGTGGGGAGTGTAGACAGCTATTTTAGCAGGCATGAAGGTACAGGGAGTGGGTGGGGTGGGCCTGTTTGTGGGGTTCCGCTTTCCGGACGTGATGTGAAGGAGGCATTTCTCTTGTGCCACGTATTGCCTGCAAAAGCATTGCTGCCTCCACCTGCAGGCAGCTGTTTTCTTTATTCTTTCACTTTCCCTGGAATTTAAAAAAAAAAAAGGAATTGTAGATGAAGCCACTTTTGCCAAGATTTCTTTCTCGCTTGCTGCTTCTGGTTTAATAAAAGGATCTGTCCCGTGGTTGTGTTTTGCTTCTCAGCCTCTATAACACTTCCAAAATTATTGCAAGTAATTTCTTAAGGACCGGAAAGCGCAAATCTGTAGTTGCAGATTTGTGCAATGGTTTTTTCCGTAAGTGGTTCCTTACCCACTTTTATCCACAGCTATATTGACAAAGTCCTCATTACTTCCTAACTCTCCATGTTCCCCGTTAACAACTCATTGAGACGCAGCAGCTCAGCCGGTCCAGAACCACTCATTAATTCTGCTCAGAGGCAGCAAAGCTCCTTCTCCAGTGCTTCTTCTGCTGCTGCACCTTGGAGGAGCATTAACTCTCTGGACTACTCCAGTGTTTCCTCTGCCACTCTGCCTTGGGGGAACATTAACTCCTTATACCACCCTGCAGCCTTTAGCTTTTCCCCTCAAATCTTAATTGAGTTGATGGATATGTGTCTGGTTCTAACCTTCTTTTCACTTTTCCCTCACTACTTTTCCCTGTATGTGGAGCAATCCCTTAGGAAAGTCCCATGGGCGATTGCTCGCTTTTTATTTTTGTGCCTGCCTTGCCTGTGGACACATGCAAAAATATATGTCCCCTGTACATGCATGCATGCAAATTGTAGCCTGTAGTCATTCATGATTAATGGAAAGGTTTTGGGTTATGATCTGAATTTTGGTTCATGCTTTGTATACTTATTATTCTGGCTAATTAATGTGAGGAGTGTTCCACTGCTGTAAAATAACTTGAACCCTTTTAAAGCATCTTCATAACTGGTACATGTCTGCAGTACAGATTATACCCGTAGAACAATTTCAGTAAGAAGGTAACTAGGGAAATGTGTCTTTGATTTAAATTATTATGTGGTACAAACTCCACAGGTAGGGCAGTCTCCAGCAAAGGCCAGCAGAGAGTGGAGGGAATGATGTGGAATGCTGATGAAGAACAGGTAAAGCACTAGTACTGGGAATGTGGAAGTCCTGCTATGAAACCTGAATGAACCTTGCAACCTATATCTGAAGACGAGATTATGCTGCTTGACGTGTCAGTATGGCATAGTCCTGTATAACCCTATATATTTTTATCCACCATCTAATGGAAAATTTCACATGGTAAAACCATGGCTTCACTGAACGCAAAAGTTACACTGGAGTTGATATGAGTGGGAACCACCGAAAAGAAATCCCAGAGCCATCTTTACATAAATCCTCTAGTTTTGCTTCCTAAATATCAAATTTATCACTCTTTAAGAACCCCTTCAGAAATGGTGTTGGCAGCTGCTTGCAGCATGTGAGATAGCTCATGTTATGAGAAATAGTTCAGGCAAGTATTCATAGCTCGACTGTCAGATGGCATATACCCATGCTGGGCTGGGACTGTATTCTACATCTAGACTTATGCTGTCCATGGGATTGCTAGAGGATTTTTTTAAACGGAGAAAAATTGCCTGCAGCGCTGCGAGAACAGAGCGTTACTGAGGCTGTTCTGCGCCATGCACCCAACGCTGGCATCTCTTCAGGAATTTATGCCACAACCAGTCCTGTCAAATCTGATGTCAAAACTGCCTGTGAAATATTTCCCTGTTGTGGTTGCTGGCTGAGTCATCACTTTAACTCGGTTGTGTTTCAAACTTTGGCCATTAATACTTTTAGCGCAGGAGAGTCAATAGGAATGGTGCATTCGAATGCTGGATGCAAGTTCAAAACCCATGACTTGCAGATTCCCTTGTGCAGACTCTGGAGCACCGATATCTTGTAGAATCGTAGAATGGTTTGGGTTGAAAGGGACCTTAAAGATCATCTAGTTGCCTTGGTACACAAAAGCATAAGGGTAAACTCTCCCTCTCCCTAGGCAACTCTCACTGAGGCTTGTGCAAAAGCAAGGAGATTTGTTCCATTGGCCTGAACAGAATGCAGAATTGGCTTTTTCAGAGGTTGGCTGCTTGGGTTACCCTTAGCTGGGCTTCTGGCATAGCGGAGGAGCTGCCTAAGGATAGCTGCATGGACTTGGGTGGTACACCAGTTAGCACCGCTGGGTCCCTGGGCAGGATTGGGACTGGCAGCTTTATGAAGGCTTCAGGAAGTAATTGCTCTCTCTGAAGACAAGTAGTTTATGGTGTAAATATAAAACATGAGTTTTGCAGCCCAGAAATCCATGTGAAATGTATGATAAACATTGGAAAAAGCATGCTTTCCTATCCTCCAATAACACTAAAACTGGACTAGAATTGCATATATGGTTTCATCATATGCTCTAAAGGAAAACTGTCAGAACTGAGGATGCTTTTCAATTTCTATATTCGAATTTTCTTTAAAAACCATTCATGAAAACATAAACAACTAATCAAACAAATGAAATCTTTTTATAATGTTAAAGTTGCTGACTCATGTCTGCAAGCAGAAACATCTCTCTACCTTTATCTAGATAGGCTTTTTCTTGTAAAAGTACAGTCTTACATTTCTCAGGAGCACTGTTAACTCTTTCTTGTTCATTTTTGCAATTTTAAACAGCAGTCACCTTTGTCTAGCACTTTGGCTGCCAGTGCCATGAAGGTTTGCAGTCAGTGCTCCTTGGCTGGAGTGACTGAAGAAACTCAAGACCTACCACAACAGTAGCTAAAGGATCGTGCAAATAGAAATCATCCAAAG
The DNA here is from genome assembly GCF_004027225.2 of Strigops habroptila. Taxonomy (NCBI): domain Eukaryota; kingdom Metazoa; phylum Chordata; class Aves; order Psittaciformes; family Psittacidae; genus Strigops; species Strigops habroptila. The sequence goes on from NC_044279.2 coordinate 73,458,137, forward strand.
CAATTGTCATAATTGAACCATATAGAAGGTTTTTAAGGTAAAGCAAAGTCAGGTCTCTGTAGCTGTGTCCACTTCACAGATGTTGAAACTGAGGGATGGACAACACGAGGCAGCTGTGGGAATTCACATCTGAGTAGGATTAGCCCTCAGGAATTTCTCCATTCCCATCGTGATGCAGACCATCAAGCAGATCCTCTCTGTAGCAGTTGATTTAATATGTGCATGAGCATGTGTGTGTGGTGAGGCAAGGGGTCGGCATCAGAAGAAGAGCAATATGGAGTGCCCCTGGGTTCCCCTCCATAACACCTGCATTCCTGATGAGCCATTTTGTATTTTGAAGTGCCCCAGAGACATCAGCCCTGAAAAAGACAAGATAGGTTTGATGTCCAGTCAGGCACAGAGGGGTTGTCGGCCCCACTGAAGCGAGGGTGCCAGAGAGAGGCATGGGTGGGAGCCAGTGGGGAGCTCCCACATTTGAGGGTGATGTGGAGAAGGACAGAAGGACGTGTAGTAGCCTGGATGGGGGAGTAAGGCAAGCGGCTGTCCATTGTGTGGGGTGCCAGCTGGGTATTGTCTGCAGATATCTGCAAGGCACATGAACTTGTGGGACCCCAAGGTGTCCCAAAATAGATGCAAGGGGGGCACTGGGCAGCAGAAAGGAACGGGGAGGGATGCTGCATGGAGGGAGGAACAGGGATGTGAGGGTTTGCGGGGCGCTCGTAGTTCTTTTCTATTCAAGTAGGGACCTGGGGAGGGCATGCTTCAAGAGGAGCTGTCTGTCTCCTTGCTGAGGACTGGGAAGATAACGCCCAGAAGGGTCCAACCGTTTGGAATCTGCTTTTTGTTGGCCTCCCCCATCCTGCCTCCACCTCCCAGCTCTTGTGTGTGGGATGAAGATTGCTTTGTGCAGAGATCTCTCCTGCATCTTGATCTGACATGTTTTTCCCGTTAGATGACAGTTTAGGAAAATACGAGCCTGTGCCAAAAAACATCTTTTTTTGGGACATTACTTCAGCTCATGCTTAACTTTGAACCGCAGTGAATTAAGGAGGATGGGAGCATGAGTTTAAAGTTTAGTGCAAGTATAGAGATGGGCTAGAGGCTCACTGACCCACACCCCAGTAGGGTGCTTCTGCAGCAGTCGTGCTGCTCCTGACTTCCCATATCCTGCAGGCAGAGTTAAGCCCAGCACATTCCTACCATGGTTAGATTAATTTAATTAAGACATGCACTTCCAAAGCATATAACTAGGTGACTTATCTGCTACGTGTCTGCTTATCTGCTCTGGAACATCCAAGTACCGAACTCTTCTGGTTGTTACCTGTCTTTGTACCAGAGATCAATCAAGGTATATGCCAATGATGCAATGCATTAGCCTAACCCGTTTTCGCACAGTGTCATTCGAAAAGTGAAGTATTTCTTGCTGATGTCACATTGTCTTGTAGGTTGTCACACCCCTATAGCTCTCTGTTCCTCTTTCTTCTTTGGCACACAAACACTATTTAAAAAAACTTCCCCTTCACATGGTGCATAGACTCTTGAAGGGTATTTTTAACCTATTGCACTCAGCCATATTTGGTTCTTTTCTCGAAATACATATTCCCTGACATGCTCAGATATGCAGTTAGGATTTTTTTTTTCCCCTTGGAAAAAGGAATGTAATGTATTGTGAGCAAACCTCACATCCTCGTGTAGGGGCTGAAATTGGCCTTTAGAAAAAATTCCCCTGCCTCCTCAGAACACTGATTCTCTTTCCTTTGGGGACTTACTGCACCAAATAGCTACGTTCATTCCCATTTCTCTGTTGAAGTTTGCAAGACCAGGAAAGAAAAAAAAAAAGGCAGTTTTATAGTACAGTTATCACAGTTCCTGTAAATAATTTATTTGTTCTGCTCCTTACTGTGGTAAGGGCAGATTTTGTGCTGGGTGAGTTTCTGACCTGCACAAGAGGAGGAGAAAGCGTGAACCTCAGCCCAAGTCCCCTGTTCAGCCACAGCCCTCTGCTTTTATGTTCACCCAGCACATGTTATAGGAAGGCTCCGTATAAGCCTATGTTAATTTCTCTGGTCCAGACTGTGTTTGCTTTTGCAAACCATAACCTAGAATTGAATTTCCCTTTGTTTTCCTCACACCAGGTTTTGTAGGTAACTATATGCATTTTTACACTTCCAGTGTGATTTGCAGCTCCCTTTCCTCTGATGCTCAGCAAGTGATGAAAACAACTCCCACTGATCACTTGTCCCCAGCTACTTAACGCTGAGAGAGTGTCACTTCTGCTCCAGCGACACATCTCGCAGGTGACCTAGGAAGCAGGTCACCTTCCAGGAGCAGATACAGCCCTGCTTCTCCCTTCTCCCTCCTCTGACTGCCGCCACCATCACAACAAATGAGCTGGGTTATAGAAGCTGTTTCACAGGAGCTGTGGGAGAAGATGCTCTGTCCTTATCTACCTCCTTATGTGGTCGTGGCAGATCTGGGGAGAGCAAAAAGCATTGGAAACAAATGCAGCCTGGTCTTGAGGTGATGGATAGAATAATGATGAAAGTGGCAAGTCAGCTAAAAACATCATATTTTAGAAAGAGGTTGTTCATTTAAGCTCCCATGAGATTTGGGGACCAGGCATCCTACTGAAAGTTAGTGGCCTCAGGGCTTCTCTATCCTCTGGCACTTTTGAAATATCCCTCCTCAAGCATATTAATATCAGAGCTGTGTAAAATCAAGTCTTCAAAAGAGAAAAAAATGGCATAAAGAGCTATAAATAGGAAAAGGATATTCCAGAATCAACATCTTCTTAAATAATTTTTCTCAGGGTAGATCCTTTTGTGGTAAAATTATATATTTAAAATGTAAAGTATTTGCCTGCTGGGCACCTAATCCAGACTTCCCCCCCATGAAAAAGGACTGCAGAAGGAAAGGCAACTAAGGGAAAGCAATATTGAACAAAAAGAAGCAGGAAAAGGGAAGGGAGCAAAAGTAGGGAATGGTGCTGCACTGATAAGAACATTTCCAGTATTAGAATGATATACTGAGCTAATAAACAGAAGGAATATGCAGTTAAAGAGGAGGGGAAAGGAAGCCACGTTGGAAATGAGGCAAAAAAAGATTCAGAAGAAGGTAAGAGCAGCTTAATTGCAAACATTCCTTGAGGACAGTAGTCATTTACAAGTTTCATTGTTTTTCTTGTTGTTAATATTATAGCAATCTCTGTTAAAATACCAATGTAGCCATGGTATTTACTTTACAGTGTGTATGAAACAGTCTTATCGTGTCTACATGGTTTTCAGCAGTCCTCTCTAATCACAGGATTTTCAGCACACTTTTTGAGTAGCTCTTGGGCAGATATACTGATTTTTAATGATTTTACAATTTTTAGACTTTTATAGTATATTGTTATAAAGAGGGGTTTCTTCTTTAAACCTTTTCTCATCCCTTCCCCACAGACTTTGTCTCCTGTGTACAGCTGTGGAGGAGACACCCATTTTGGACACCCCAGCTAGGTGGTGAAGCAGGCAATAAAAAACCTGTTGAGGGCAGAAGGGCAGTTGCTGCAGCTTTCATTGCTCTCGGGATTTTGTCCACCTTGATCTAACGGGCAATGACCTTCCAAGGTGTTCAGCTGCAGATATTTTACTGGTTTTATCTCCAAGCTAGAGCTTGAAGCTACAGCTCTCATTTAAGGTTTGGCTTTTTGCTCATGGTCTCCAAATAATTTTTAGCATAGATGAAGCAAACTGTATGCTGTGTGCTTTATCTAAGGCTTGAGCAGCTCTTGCTAGGACGTGTGGGCTGTCTAGGTCTTGTGAAGGACCATGTCTCTGATAGTGTCCACACTTTACTCAAGTGGAGGCTGTGGCCCAAAGTCCCACCATCCACTCTGGGGGGCAGTTTTGTGTATTTTTGCTCAAGTGGCAGAACAGCTGGTACCCAAAGGTGTAGTGGTTTGATGCCACTAAAAGTGAAACAAAACAGTCTGATTTCTGATGCTGCTCATGGATAACTTCCACAGTACAGCGGGATCAGCTGCAAAGGTCCCCACTTTCAGTGCTGAGCATGAGGTGCACATTGCATTGGTAGTTGATGCTGGAGACTTCCTTGAGCATCACCTCTCCATCCCTGGCATCTCAGGGTGGGAACATCCCCTCTCTCTATGCAGGTCCCTTCTCCTGTTCCTACTGCAAAGTGGCAGGGGAGCGTACCCAGGCAGGCCCATCAGCTAGAGCAGGACATGGTCCTGTGCCAGACTCCTGCCCTCTTTTTGGGATACACTGTGTGAAGGATGGGGGAAGGGAGTGCTTGCGAAGCGGGTGCATTGGCCTCGTAGGAGCCCCATAAATGAGCGTGGGTCATAAATTTCCCTTTTCAAATAATCCAGCCCCTGAGACAGGGTGAGACATCTTGATTTAGACCTGCTTGAAATTTGCTGAGCTGGTTTGCTCTCCCATGCTTTCAGTTTGCTTGTTTTCTTCTCTCTTCTCTGTATATATATATTCTCACACGCATATACACGTGCACACACACGCACCCCCCTGCTCTCTTTATATGTACCTGTTATTTTAATGCTAGTGTACTGTAGCACTTATGTCTCTGTGCTTTCCCAGGCCGTTCATTGTGCTGCCTCCCCTGATGGAATGGATACGGGTTGCCGTGGCTCACGCAGGGCACCGTCGCAGTTTCTCGGTGGACAGCGATGACGTACGGCAGGCAGCGAGGCTCTTACTGCCGGGAGTTGACTGCGAACCTCGACAGTTAAAGTAAGTCCACACAAAAAATCGGCTGCTTTGTGCAAAACGTGTCTCTAGTCACAGCGAGCAGGCAGGCAGAGGGCTCTGTTCCTGCCTTGAGAGGTGCATGGATGCTCAGGCTCGTCGCTGTGTGCGTTGCAAAAATCGGCTCCTGGTATTTATTTGCTCACATCCGTGGATAAGCTGTTTGCATGGTAATGGGTGTCTGAGTATCTCACAGCTGGATCGAGCCTGTAATCTGCTCCTCAGAGCTCATATGGGGTTTGGTTGGGTTTTTTTTTTTCCTCTTACTATTAGGTTCTGCTTGCTAATGAGGGGCTGAAATCTTCTGCTAATTGTCTGCTTCATGTTGCTTTGCTATAAAATACCGAACTGTAATTGGCAGGGCTGCAGATATTTTTCAGGGCTTTGTTTTCAGCATTAATGCTTAAAGGGCACATTTAAACTTATAGGTAAGACTACCTCTTGCATTAAAATCGTATTTTTCATGCGAATGTCAGTTCAAATTAGTTGTAAATGTCAGCTTAGATAATTTGACTTTTTCGTGTATCAGTTGTGACCTTTTGGTTTTCTAATGAAGTCTTAAAGCATTTATTGCCAGGGTATGCTTTTAGTGTCTGTTTTGCCTTATTATTATGTACATGTATAAAAGCGTGATCTAGGGCTGTTCTGGAGTCAAGAATGTATTTGTGTTTGATTTTCGTATGGAAAGGAATTCTGAATCTGCCAAAGTAGAAATTGCTCACTGCTATTGCTTCACAAATTTGTACATAAACCCTAGTTTTCAGCAGTCTTGCCTCTTCATACAGCACTACGTGCATTCTTTCCTGCAACACAGAAAGCAGAGGGATGATCTACATGATTAGCTGTGACAACCTGCATCAGAGCAGCTGCTTCTGTTGACTCTGGCCTTAACATGCTCTTTCACCAGAGAGTATAATACTTTACTTAGAGATTTGCATAGGCTTTTTATACTCATAGGCTTTTTATACTCACAGCTATTCAATATTTAATTGAAGAAATATATTGAATTTCAAAAGGGAAATCTTGAGCATTTCACATTTCAAATCTTTGCTGTAATTGCTTCCCTTTGGTATGACCATCTTGTCCCCCATTTCCAGAAGTGCAGCGGTCTGTGTCCCTACTGAAATGTCAGGACTTTAGAGATACTTACTTTCTGAAGACCTAGCACTTGGTTTTGAAAGGGCACAATTAATTTAATAGCTCTTCCAGTACTTAGGTAGGATTGCAAATAAGGCAATCATGTTTCTACTCTACATCCTATATCTTAAAAATTAAGGTGGTTACAGTGAAATATCTGTGGGTTAAAAAAGCATAGAATGTTATTCTTGAAGTTGTATTTTGTCGGTGTGTATATAAATACATATATAAAATGCCATATATATATACATATACGTATTTTATATATATATAAAATGCCATCAACTGTTAGACAATTTTCCAGGAGTTTCGAAGTAAGTTGAAGTTGGGGAGAGTTGTATTATGCTGCAGAAGAATTTATTAATTATGAGGAACTAATCAGCACTTAATTTAAAATTTTCCATCAAGAATTCATTTCATAAAGAACAGAAGTGTTGTCCTGCTTGTCTTGCAAGTGGGAATGAAACTGAAGAGCACAGACTGGGATTAATCAGATGAGAATGAAAAGAGAAATTGTTGCAGAGGCAAACTCTGGATTTTAGAGAGACCAGACTTTGCAGTGAGCCCTTATTTAGTTGCAGGGTCCTGATTCATCCACTGATGTCCCAAAATGACAGTCTCACTCTACTGTGCTGGCAGAGGTCTGCAAATGAGTGTCCGCATACTTTGGGTTTTACTTTAAGGTCTGTGCCTACTGCCACTGTAGGGCAGCAGATTCTTTGGATAGCTGCACGTAAGACCCCTGTCTGCCTGTAATCCTGAGATCAAACGAAGGGCCAAGCTTTTCTGAACAATAATGTGAGGCATCAGGATGTCAATTTGAAACACTGCAGCTTGTAATTTTTTATTTGTATTCGGTGCAGACCCTCAGCACTTCTCATTTCCACTAAGCCAAGCGCCAACTTTTAATGCCTCCCCATTATGGAGGGAGTGTTTCCAACTATCAACTCCTCAACGAGCATTAATTCTGTAAATGCAAACACTGGGATGGGGAGAAAAATACCACAACTTTGGAGGGAATGGCTTTTCAAATAAGCTGTGTGATGGATGACAGCTGGAGGATTTTAAATGCAGTTAGCTTGATATATTTTGTGACTTTTCTAGAAATGGCTTAGTAAGTAGAACCTTGAAACTGGTTCAATTTATAGGCTTTTCTTAGCAGTCGTCTTCAGTCCCTAAAATATAAGAGACCAGAATCCAAAAGTTCCCGTGGTCCCCTGTGACACTGCATCGTTCCGTGGTGTTGATTCACAACCTGTCATTGCAAACGCATAAAGCAAGATCAGCTTCTACGCTGGAAAAACACGCATACGGGGGGAGGGAGAGATTGGCAGGATCTCAAAGGCTATGAAGTTGAGGATCAGTTCGGATAAAAGCCAAATGTTCAGTTTCTTATCTGAACTACATCATGGAGGTCTCCCAGCAGATTCATGTGACACTTCCCAGCACAATCACATACTCCAGCAGGGAGGTTGTAATATGTGGCTTTGTAAATTACCTCTGCTTTCTTCCTGCCTTTCATTCCAACACTTCCTTTTTTTCTCCCCTCTTCTGATCCTTTTTAAAAACCCCATTGCCTTAATTTCTTGCAATGTTTTCATCTCCTGAAAGAGGAGCTGCTCTTGCTCTGAGTAGAGGAGTGAGGGAAGCCGTGATCAGTCGAGAACTGCCTGTCTCCTTCCTGGTCTGTTTTCATTTTACAACAGCAGACATGCCAGAAAGTTTCTTCCCTTTCCTCAGCCTTGGGACTTGAGTAGGGATATAAATGTTCATTTTCCCCCAGGAGTGGAAGCTTTAGATACACCAGTTGTCTCCACCTTTTGCAAGGAGGTAGGTTTCACAGATGGATTGACTGCTGGATGCACAACAGCTAGCTGAGATGGAAACCCAAGCTGTGTCCAAAATATTCTTTGTCACAATGAGAGGCCAGACTTAAATAAAGCCTCACCTGTACCTAGGCCGTGTTGGGCCACCTGAGGCAGATCAGTGAAATCAGTAGAGAACAGTGTGCAAGGTAACTTTCTGTGGGCATAAATCTGTTGAAGGCGGGTGCTCTGCTCCCTGTTCTAGATCTTTTATTAATGAAGGCATCAGGGACGAAGGTAGTTTGTTGCCAGAAAAGAGCATGGTGGTAAACACTGTGTTGACCTGCCCTTCTGCTGCAATAAGATAGTGTCACTTCTCAGTTTGCACTGGGTCTGATTGGCTGCAAACAGATACCTGGTTTTGGCTGCTCCTCATCATCACATCTGCAAGGGGTACTTTCCCTCTTGCGCCACCTAAATACAAGAAGCTCTTTGCATGTTTTTCCTTCCTTCATTCTGTGGGACATTTGCTTAAAACAAAACCAATCCCTAGTATGTTAGACATGTGGTGGGGAAGATTGCTGATAGATGACTACATCTGGGAACTGGAGGCTCATGGCAGAGAAGCAGAGCAAAGGAGGAGCATCCTGTATTGTTGAGCACAAAACCGTGTTGCCGTGCTTTTAGTCAGGGTCAGTGGCTGTATTTCTGGTTGCAATGTATCATGGCAATCCTGGAGGATGTAAGGGTGCTGGAACAAACTCACCCGAGAGAGGTGGTAATGTCGTTCAGGGAACTGTTACTTGGTCACTTCTGCACCTGGCTGGATAAAGGGCTATTTTCTGGCCAGTTGGAGGACAAAAGAATGATATAGTCTAGCATGTGAGCATTTGTGTGTATGTATATATTCATTCTGATGTCCAGAAGCAGCAAAAGTTGAGGAAAAGTCTTGGAGATGTGAGCACAATTCCCCCCTACAAAGGGCAATTCCCATGTGTTATTTGAAGTACTTCTACTCTCTTCATTGCCTCAGACCTCTTTGATTCCAAGTCATCCCTTGTCTGGTTTCTCTGGAAATCTGCTTTTTCTGAATATTTCTGGGTCTGGCAAGGAGCCCCCTTGCCACTGAGAAGGGCTCTGCGCTCTGCTGAAGGGAATCAGGTAGGCAGCATTTTCACTCCTGGTACTTACAGTGACGCAGGAGGAGGCACTTCAGGAGATCCCAGCTTGCACTGTCCAAGGGTGGGGTTCTGGCTCCTGAACCCTGAACATCCCAGCTGGACGTTTGATCCCCAGCTTGGCTGGGGAAGGAATGACCTGCAGGGTTGCTGACCTAGCCCACATCAAGGGGCCTTCCTGTCATCTGGATGAAGAGGAACATCAAATGTGTCTCCATGGCACCAAGATCCTCCATAAGTATTGCCCATGAGGCTGGGCATTTCTCTGCAGCCATGGGGGTATCTGGAAGCTCTCTTATGCTCGTTAGTCCTCTGTCCCCTTGCCCAGCAGGCTGCAAAGCTCCTGGCTGAAATTTGCAAGAGAAACAGTTTAGTCATCTTGAGGACTGGTTTCTTCTTATCATAGAGTCAGCCAGGTTGGGAAAGACCTTCAAGATGATCAACCTTTATCAACCGTCATCAAGTCCAACCTTTACCGCAGGACTGCCCAGTCCACCACTAAACCATGTCACTAAGGTCCTCGTCTGCTCAGTGTTTGAACACATCCAGGAATGGTGATTCCACCACTTCCTGGGAAGCGTGTTCCAGTGCCTGACTGCCCTTTTGGTGAAGAAATTTTTCTTGCCCCTTCCCATATTGGCATAACCCGCAGAGACCCCCCAGGCTCTGGTACCACCAGGGTGCCCATGAGGAGCATTGCAGTCACTTGGTTGCAGTCTGTGGTGGTTGGGAGGACACTGGAGGACAATGCTGGGCAGCAGGGTTTGCATGCCAAGCCTGCTGGTGCAGAGACCCTCCCTTACGTTCCACTCCAGTTTAGTTGGAGATGGTGGCATTGCTGCTGGTCAAGGCAAAGCTGGTGAGACCCAGAGCTTGTGCCTGTGCACAGATCCCCTTTAATCACTTGCTCATACCTTGGCAGTATTTCGGAGTTATGGCTGGAATGCAAAGGCGAATTGGTATTAATAAGTGCTGGCCTTGAGGCACATGTGAGAGGTATGCATCAGTGCCAGCAGAGGTCATCACCGAAGAACTTAGAGTTAATACTTTGCCTCTGGTTTGGGGGAGGAAAATCCTGTGAGGAAAGGCGAAATAAATACTAGCAATAAGGTTATGAAAATGGAAAAACAGTAATCAAAAGGAGAGCAAATTATGCAGCTTAATGCACTCAAATTAGGGTGACCAGATAACCTCTATCCCAGCAATGAGAAAGCTGCCTCACAAAATGAGAAGGTCAGAGGGAAATATTTTTAACAAAGCCCGGAGTGGTGCTATAACTCTAAGGATTAATAATAGTAATGCTCAACATTTGAAAAGGATAAAAAAATGATGGGAGGAAAATTCCAGGCTGTTAGTGCAAGGCTTTTGAATGTTTTTTCAGGTAAAGACTGATTAAAGGCATGTTGTTGAGGGAAAAATGGGGTAAAATGTGACACGGATTTTCTAAAGATAGCTCTTGCCACACTAATCTAATAACTTTTTGATAAAATGAACGAAATGAAATTCAGTAGATATCGTCTGTTTGGACTTGAGTGAACAATTTGATGGATTCCATGCAGGGAGTTGGCTGGAACAGGTTGCCCAGGGAGGTGGTAGATGCATCATCCCTGGAGACATTCAAGGCCAGGCTGGATGTGGTTCTGAGCAACCTGATCTAGTTGAAGATGTCCCTGCTCATTGCAGGGAGGGTTGGACCAGATGACCTTTGAAGGTGCCTTCCAACCCAAACCATTCTATGATTCTAAAACAGAGAACATGGGGCTTAGTAAAGGAATTGGGAAGTGAGCAGGGGCTGAATTCGAGAGATGTGGCAAGGGCTGAGTTGGCTGTGATAGGGATACAAAGAGAGATCTTTAGCTTTCACTCACTTTTAAGAATTGGTCTGTTTTAATTTTCAGAAAGGGTTTTGGCACAAATCTTAGCAGTGTGCTCATGAAGTTAAAATTTGCTGATGCCACAATGCTGAGAGGCATTGTCCTGACAGAGGAAGTTTGGGAAATCATCCAGGAAAAAGAGGATGACCTTGAGGACTGGGACAAAGGAAATGGGATGAAATGCAGTTTTCCACAAATGGAAGACAAACGTGGAGATTAATTAGAATAATACACACTGAAGTGTATATACAACATATACGCTATATATGCAGTATAATATATACTATATTGAGAGCTGAGTATTGGGAAGGTGGTGGTCAAGACTGTAAAGCATATTTCATCTCAGAATGATCGTAAACCACAAAAGTGGATTTTTCCTCAGCCTTGAAAAAAGCAAATGCATTTTAAAGGTGTATGGGGAGAGGTATTTCTAGTAGAAGCAGGAAAATATTGGTGCCTCTGTACGTAAAAGTGGTAGGAAGTGATATGGAATTGCAAATCCTGTGCCCGGGTCAAGAAAATAGTTCACATTGGAGCAGGTAAAAAGAAATGAGCTGGGGTGGTTGAGTTTTGACAAAATGGTCTTATGGAGGAAGACTGGAAGAAGAGAGCTTATTCAGCAGGGCTAAGTGAGGGTGCTGAGGACACGTGACTCCTCTAGAAATACATCAGAAGTAAACACCACAGAAGGAAAAATACACTATTTAAAGGGCAGCTTGGACACAGGAATACGTGAATGTTAAGAGGTCATGAGTAAGATAGAACTGAAATTGTAGAGGGATCCAAGCCTTGTTGCAGCATAAGACTAGATTTATTAACCCTCCAGTCTCATATGCTCCCACAGCCGCTGCCTTGTCACAGCCTCACCCGGGGCTCCAAGTTACATTTACAGCTCTGATCCAGAAAAATCTCTGGGCAAAGGCAGGATCTGAATGCCTTTGAAAATCTGTCTTTAATTGAAAATCAGTTCTCATTTCCAATTAGCCTTGGCCTGAGAATACGTAAGTCTGCTTTTCTGTCTGGGACCATCTCTCTTAATGAAGGCTCTCTAGGAAAATAAGATTATCAGCCTCAAGAGTGAAGCTTATTTAACATGAGAGCATCCTTGGCTCGTTTTAGAGTGTTTTCTTAAGACTGTGGAAAAGGAAAAATACAGCAATGTAAAGGGAAGATCTGTTATTTTGTTCTTTCAGAACAGTCTATACCATTTGCCATGTCATCTTAATACTGTACCACACATATGCAATTCTAAGTTGAAAGAGGAAGAGTTGCATTTAATGTTTTATTTATGGAAATCCTGTGCTTGTACTAGAGCATGAAAATGTAAATAGAGATTTGAAGGCAGAAAAATATTCTACTGCTCTTTGCTCTCTCTTAAAATGCATGTGGGTAAGGGGCTGAATTTCTGGACAGGGAGAGTGAGTAGAAAATTGCTAAGAAATTCTGGTATTTCATTAGATGCAGCCACTTTTACGTAGGGACAGTTGGTGCTTGCCTGGCTCCTTGAATGTCCTTCCACAAATTTTCACTAATCCTTTAACATCAGCCATGGAGTTACAGCCATTGCTGTAATTAGACACAAAAATGCCAAGCCAGTGAGTGGTAGCAAACAAGCTACTTGACAAAATCCAGCAGTCCCTTAAGGCAGATGGTGCCAGTGGATGAAGGAGATTTTATTACTTAAAAGGTAGAGCACGGGTTTCCTGAGGTGAATCTCATCCTCTCCTGCCAACTGCCTGCTTGAAGACAACAGTAATAAAAAGAAATTATTGAAAGGGAGGACCTTGTCCTCATGTTCTCCTTCACTTTCAGGGCAGAACACACTTGCATTTTTACAGGCTTTAGGACCCAGCTTTCTTGGGCTTTTCTCATTGTGAGCAAGTTCATTAGTGTTTCATATGTTCTGTCTCTATACACATTCCTGAATATAATAATCAGGATACAGATAACATCTCCTCTTCCACTCAGTAGTGAGGACTTGTGCTATTTATTTATATGAAAGACAAATCTGTACCCAAATTTTCCTATGACTTATTGGCCGTGTTCAAAATCTGAAATCAGATTCAATTTTGAACATGGTTTCTGGCCTGTATACATGGGATTAAGAGCTCTGAAATATATATTTAGGTCTTGATTTGATAGTCACATCACTTTTTAAATGTATTTTCCAGTATCAATAGCCAATTTATTCTCAGGAGTTTGACAAGAATAAGAGGTTGGCTAATAAATAGCCAGAGTACTTTTATTTTCTTGTCTTAATTTGGCACCTGATTAAAGTAAATGGAAATACTTTATGTCTGCATTAGAAGGCAGTGCTCTTCATCACTTTCATCAACATGTTTGTACTTAATTGGTTTCCTCTCTCCAGAACTGAAAATGCAAATAATTGTCTCAGTATAGTATTTACATTGCAGTGCTATTAATACCAGTATTATAGTCCCTTTTAAAGCACCATATTGGAAAAAAAGAGTGCTCACAAATTTAAATCTGATCATCTGCTGCTCCTGCTATTGCCTTTTGTGCCTGTAGTCTCACTGAAGAGCCGCAGGCAAGGAACAGGACCCTTTTGTGCTACAGGCTGTGCATACCCAGATCAAAACTGTGATCTTTGACCCCAAGAAGTTCAGCATTGCAAATGCATGTATATTGCTGGCTAAAATATGACTCCTTCCAGACTTCAAACCAGCTGAACTATAATTTCTGACTTAAGCTCTCATTCAGATTTAGGACAGACACAGCCTGAATAAACTCTATAGAACTAAAAAGATGGACTTCATTAATAGATTATCATTCTCTTAATTGAAAGGGCTGGCGATTGAGTCCCAGGTGGACAAACAAGACTTTGGTGCTTGGCTACCAGGATGATGATCTGTTCATTTCATTGGAGGGGAACGTTTATCCTGCTGCTCATCACAGTCTGCGCTCCATTTCTTTTAAATCAACTATTAGCATGCTCTAGCTTAGAACATGATTAAGATGTTCCTGTGTCTTTCTTCGTAACATTTACAGAGCATTGGCTTTTCTTTCTTTTTTTAATTGTCCACTACTGATTATAGCAATAATTCCCCCCAAAGAACAAATAATTAAAAAGCTATGCAATAAGAGAGCTGCTGTGTCTACCAGTTACAATAGAAACACTTTGCCTTTGAATCATCCATTTTCCCAAATGTATTCAATCCACGAGTAACTTATTAAAGATCTGCACAGACTCTGTCTTAGCCAGTCTAAATGAAAATGAAAAAAGCCCCTAAAACTAAAACCAAAAAGCCAAAACCAAACCAACAAAATCAAACTCTTGCACTTAAGCTGTTGCTATAGAAGTGCTGCATTATGTTTTTGCAATGTGAGTTCAGGAAAAGATAAAAATAATTTGCTGTACTGCTAGGATCCATTATAAAGGAAGATTATCTTTGACTCCTTTCAGAGGTTTGAGTATTTCAGACTATGACAGAGTGTCATCATGGTCACCATGCAGCATTTGACAGTGACCATTTGCAAATAATTAATGTTACCATGGCATTCCCCATATAAAGCCATAGTAAAGTTAATTATGTGCAGTGGCAACACTGTAATGATCTTGAAGATGACTGCTGTAGAAGCAATATCTGTGAGGAATTGAAAGTGGACTCGGAGAAAATTGTTTTGCATTGTAAGTTGAAAAATACAGCCACAGCTTTGCTACAAATGTAAAATCAGGAACAATTTTGCCTGTTTCTAATTTTCCTTTTACTTATAAAGGCAATTGTTTGCTTGATTCAAGTTAGGGAGGGACCAGTTAGGGACTTTACCGGCTGTGTGATTGAACCCCTGAATTAGAGGGGTGGATTTGCTGTTGAGCGTGAGGACTATGATCGGTGTATATTATTAATTCAGGTATATTACTTCTCAATTCTGGGAGTGGGAGCATGTATACAGCGGTGGTGGTGCCAAGAAGCCTGCCAAGCCCCACAGGTTGGTAAATAGGGAAATCCAGAGTGAACTCAGTCTTTTGAGATATCACTCTCAAAGGATGCCCATCAGTCCTGCATCTTTGTCACTGTATCACCTCTGGGAACCTCAAAGTTCACCTGACCCAGCCAGCATCTGGGATGGTGATGTCCTGCCATCCTGAGACTCTCTCGAGGGAGAAGAGGGGGAGAAGAGCATTGGCGCCTCATCGTCTTCTATTCCTTCTTCCTGTCAGCTTTCCCTGCCCCTTTGATGAAAAACACCTTTTCTGCAGCATGAGGTCTTGGGGAAAGGACGACTTATGTTAATGCTGGCAGCCAGCAGAATTTGGCAACAAACCAAGGTGGCCTGGGAGGGCATACTGCACTGTCGGGCTGGTGTCAGCCTCCTGTGTGCTTGGAAAGATCACAAAGGCTTTTTGGCAAAAGGGCCGTGAACTGACTGTGCAGCTGGGGAGGTTTCCAGCTCTGTTTGCTCTTACACTGGCTTCCCTTGCTTTGCAGGCACAGTTTCATAACTCTAAAAAGCGACCCTACATATTTAGCTGATTTAACTGTTCCTCATCAACCTTATTTTTCAAGCTTCTTCCCATCCCTTTCCCACCTCTTCATAGCTAGTCAGTGTATTTGTTGCAGTCTAAAGATAAGAAGTCTTGAGTGAATCAAGCCTGGGTGCCTATTCCTTTGCTTCTTTTTTATCTTGCATCCTTTAATGTTTGTGATTCTGGATGGTGTCTTTGATGGAGCAGCATCCCCTTATACAGTGTAATACAGAGCAGAGGCCCTCTATTCCTTTTGGAATCAACATTATGCAGTTAATGGTATGAAAGAGAACTTTAAAACAAATGCAGTGCTGTGGTGGCTTAGGGTTGATTTTTTGATGGATTGGGGGGGCTGGGTTTTTTGATTTTTCAGTTTTCATTTTGAAATGCCACCGCTCAGTCTGTCTGCTGTACTGTCTTCCCAGTTGGCTTTTTCCAGTGTTAAAAGTGATGCTGTGTTCTCCTATTCTGTACTTGTAGTTCCTGATCATTTTTGATCTGTCTCTACACTGCTTTTTATCTGCACATGTTAAATCTCTTTTTCCTTAACTCATTCATCTCTCTGGCTTTTCGAGACGTTGCTATGCTTTCTCTTCTGTTCCTTTCCCTTGCATCGTCCTCTTGTTTTATTAAACTCCTCAGTTTGATCACTATCCATTTTATTAGTCAACATATGACAGTGGTGGCACTGGCAATGATCTATGTCAAATTTTGCCATACAGTTTCCTTTTCTTTGTCCCATAAATCAGGGCTGTAACTCACTCATGATGGTTCCTTTGTGGGGTATAAAAAGGCAGTGGGACACTGGTAGCGGTACTCAGTGGTGCTTTGTGGTACTTGGTCTAGGTGACATTTCATTAGTGCTGGTATCCTAGCAGCTGTGCAGCCCAGGCACTCTTCTGCATCCATGTTACTGTTACAGAGTTTGTACATCTGTAGCATCCTGGAGCCCTTGGACCAAAATGTTTTTTCGCCCCACTGATTGAGGAGTACTGATTTGCTGATACCCAATATCAGCAGTAATTAATGATTACTATAGCCCCTTCCTTGGCTATAGTAAGCAGGTGGACTGATGTGCTTTTATGGGACCAGAGACAACTCATGGCTGAGTTACTTATGGAGAAGTAAGTGATTTCTGAACTTGTGCCAGAGTAGTGAACTGGGCAGCCCATACAGGATAAGTGAGATCAATCCTTGTTCCTCCTTCCTCCCCTGTGTGGGTGTGCAACCCAGGTCAAAATCTGGCACTTTTTAAAGAGATCATCAACTACCATTTTGCATGTACCGAGCTGGGCTTGACGTCAGTGAAAGCTCTGTCTCTTTCTGCCAGCACTGAGTTTGACCCATTTTACTCAGAGCGTATGTTATATACCTTGGTACAAATGATGAAGCAATGACTTCACACAGGCAGTGATTCATAGTAGCAGACACTTCTGCAGTCCTCAGAGGATGTCTAGATCTTTCCATAGCTGCATTTTGCTGAGAATCCACCTTGTTTTCAGCCTAGTCATCTGGAAATGGCCAGCTACAGCTGAGAGGGCCAGACTCTCTCTCTCTCTCTTTGCACTCAAAATCTCCACCACCTAACTTCTGAGCGTGCTTTGTCTTTGCCTTACGTGTAAGGAGGGCACAGATGATCTCTGGCATCACATGCTATGGGGGTAACAAGTACCAAATGTTGCTGTAGCTCCTGTGTCAGAAATGTGCCATACGGTGTGAATGTGTTAAGCTGCAATTGTTCCTGTGGATCTCGATGTCGTTGAGCTCAGCCCTGCATGTCTGTGCTGGTTTTGCTTTATCCTTAAACTCGCTCAGAAACTACTCCAGGAAACTCAGCCTTGCTGTGCACTGCTTTCTTCATCTCTGTTGTAGGCATATTACTGGTGCAAAATTTGTTACTGCCGTTACGGTCTTTTTATTGTGACCGAGTGCTGTGCATTAATCTTGCAGCATACTGTTGTGATGAAGCATCATCCTTGTTCCCCTGCGTAATGATACTCCAAGCATACTTGTTTGCATTCTTAGGACAACAACTTTTTAGCAGTCAAGATCCAAACTGAGCACATAGAATGAACATCAACATATATCTGTTGTCTTCCAGACTTGCCGTGGCACAGCACAGCAGAGAGCAAGCTTAGGCTCAGATGCCAGTTTCAGTACTAAGTCCTGCAGAAGCTTTGATCAAAATACTTTGTGTTTTCCATCTCACTTTCCTTCCTCTGTTGAAAGAGGAAGAGCGGTAGCTATTACTACATACCACTGCTTCTATATAAACAGCATATGTGTTCCATACTGCTGTTAAATATTAAGCAGTGTTAGATATTTTATAAAGCTCTGATAAAGCACTTTGAAGAAAAAATTTGAATTATAATGATGTGCTGTTTATATTTTTCTTTTCGCTTGCTGCATTTTTTTACATATGAAACAGAAAGCAAATACTTGATGTATGTTTGTTTCTCTCACTTTTGATCTTTATTTTGTTTTCCATTTGTAAGTAGCCCCCCATTTTCTGACCTAGCATTTTTGGAGAGTGAAAGTGATGTTTAGAAAAACAGTCCTTTGTCTAAGTTCACACCAAAACCACTGGATTTGGACTCCACCCTCTGCCCCAGACACTCCTCAGCATGAAAGAAAAGCAAATCTGTCATTTAATAAGATGAAACCAAGTTGGATAAACATCAGATTTGAATTGCTGAGATTCACATCTTGGCTAAATAACTCTAAGCCCTCTTTCCATTTGAAATTGTTATTTTGAGCAGTTTACAGTTTGGAAATCTTTTGCATAAGACCTTAATAAAATGACATCTCATCTGTTAGACACAGACACAAATCCTTATTTGTGGTGGTTTGCCACCATTACCTGGCAAGATTGCCTTCTCCTTGATCACATAGTACCCTGATCTACAGGTGGCCCTGTTTGGGCAGGAGGATTTGGCCAGATGACCTACATAGGTCCCTTCCAACCTCAGCCAATCTGGGATTCTGCACATTGCACTTTCCGCTCCAAAAAGGCTTCCCTGTTACTGGGGCTGTGCTGGAAAAATCCTTGAAACCGTTTGAAGTGACATTATTTTCTCTTTGTTGTATTGTCAATGATTGTACACCCATTTGATGTAAGTTCAAAGCTTACTGAAGTCACTGAAACTTTTCAGGGATCAGGGAGGCTGGATAACCTTGCCATGCAGGAAGAAAACTTGCGGTGAGAATTGGTTGTGCATTGCTTAAACAGAGAAACAGAATCAAGTGAAAGCTGTGACTTTTTTTCCCTTTTTTTTAATAAAATGTGTAACTTGTCCCATGAAAGATAGACCAAGGGCAATCTCCATTAGCTTGCATTAGCATTTCCCATTCATCACTTCTCTGGAACATACAGGTCAAAGGAAAATGAATGTGTGCATGACCTATATCCTTCATACATAGGGCAAAGTATTATTTTCCTAGGGACAGCGAGGTCTGTCCTTTGACTGTCCTCTGAGGGAGTTTATTTCTCACATCCACAGAATCGACGACTGTTTTTGTGCATCTCGGAAACTGGATGCAGTTGCCACTGAAGCGAAGTTCAAGCAGGACCTGGGTTTCCGGATGCTCAACTGTGGCCGAACGGATCTGGTTAAACAAGCCATATCCTTGCTGGGGCCAGATGGGATTAACAGCATGAGTGAACAGGTAACGAGATAGAAATGTAAAGAAGCAACTTTGAAATGTGAGAGTTTTGTCTGCTTATCACAGAAAATGAGCCCCAGCTTTCAGCTAAACATAGACAGGACCTTAGTGCTTTCCTTGCATTACTTTGCATTGAGTTAAAGCACTGCCAGGTGAACATCTACGTTAAGTTTAGTAGTTTTGAATTGTATTGATGTTTTGATGGTACTGAGGTAACTCAGCATGAGGGCAGATGCGTCCCCTGAAATCTTAACAGTGAACTGAGTCGAGTGAAGCCAGAAGATCCCAAGAGAGCTTAGTGTTGATCTGAGTACTTAAACTGCTTCAGGGCCATGAACAGTGGTGTAGGGCAGAGCTTTGTGAGGTGAACATCCTTCTACGGAACACTGCCCTGGGATCTGCAATGCATTTCATTTGCACCACGAAACCCCCAGCAGAAAACGATTAATTGCTGGCAGTCTTTAATTGAATTCAGCCCAGTGTGAACTGACCTTCCGGATATGAAAGTGTCTCTATTGCTCATTGTGGCCAATATCCACCAGTTGAGGAGCCCAGATTTGTCTGGAGTTACACCATCATGAGCCTGGTGGTTGTGTCCAGGGATAAACTGCCTCTGCAGCTACCTACCAGCAGCAATCTGTTGGACTGTGATACTCACTGAGGTGGTTCCTCCTTCCCAGAGGGAAGCGATGGCCATGGATACTACTGTTCCCTTTTGAAATAGAGCCACCTGAATTTTCTGATGCCCCTGATGGAAGTGTCACTGCATATTCCTAGAGCTGTGGCATCCTCTTTGGCAGGAGGCAGGTGGCTGCTGCCCCTGAGGTGGTTGCTTGGGTCAGGAGTGTGAGCTATGTTCTTGTTCAGTAGCTTCAGTCTGAGACAATATTATGGGTTTGTTCAAGAAAAGCTTTAGAAAAGGGAAGTAACCCCCCCAAAAAAACCCCAAACCAGACTGTTCATTCCAAGGTTCATATGTTATACTTTTAAAAATTATTATTAGTTTGAGTTAGTCTGAACCTGGAAACTTTTCACACCATATTTCCTCTGTCCTCCAGGCAGAAACCTGGGAACACTCTGGCTTGATTCATCAAAGTACCTAATCATATGCTTAACACTGAACACATGCTTACATCCTGTTTGAGTGAAAGTTAAGCCTGTGCTTAAACATCTCAGATCTTGTAGGATCTCGCATCTTGTAGGATCCCACATCTTGCAGGACAGAGCCCTAAGTGATACAAGGCTGAAAGAGAGAGAGTGATTTTTAGTTTTGCCAAAAGCCAAATGCCATTGTGTTGATTGTACACATAGTTACCGTGTTGTGTGTGCATTGAACACTAATGATGGGCTCACTAAAAATCCATTCCTCCCACGTGCAAAGAGAGTGGGGCTGAGCGATGCTGTAGCACAAGGCTGAGCTGCAGAGCAAGGCAGGGAGGTGCTGGCAGAGGCAGAAGCAGCAGGGACAGCAGTGCAAGGGAAAGGGAGGTTAAAACCTCATTAACTCTGTAAAACCCTGACACTGCAGCATGACACTCTGGTCCCCTTTTAAGTCCTTCAGCTTCATCAGGGCCGAAATGCCCACTTTGGTCTCCAGGCAGACCCTTTGCTCTGGGTGTTGCTGCAGGGTTCTTTGCCATGGCTGCCCACATGCTGCATCTTGGAGGGGGGGCCCAGCACAGGGCTTTCAAATGCTTCTCTTCAGATCTGATTAGACCCCTTGTGCTAAACACTTGATTTAATTATCCAGTGACGCCACTTACAGAAATTGAAAAAACAGCTGAAGGAACATGTATTTAATTTTAAGCTGCCATCCCCTCCCCATGTTTCAAGGCCCAAACACTATTTTCTGTAATTCTCATGGTTCCTGCAGCGTTTATTGACTGCCAAAGGAAATGTTTTGCCACTGACTGTAGCTGAAGTAGTTTCAAATTCTCTTTGCAAGTAACTTCAAGTCACTAAAGAACTCTCCTTGCCTAGGGTGAGCTTGTTTTTTCTTAATAATGGCATGAGGCCCTAAATGCCTGTTCCCTTACTCTGTATCTCAGTAAGTACATGTCAGATTTGATCCTATGAAATGCTCAGTCTGTTGCAGGGGGGATAAAGTACCTTATAGGGAAAACCTTAATTTACATTTTCTCTAGAAGAGCAGCCCTTTCATACATAAGCACCCACGACCTTTAGCTCTGCATGCAAATAGAAAAATGGGGTAGTTCAGCAAAAATAGTGGTGCTGGGCTCTGGCTAGGAAGACCTCTGTGTTGTGGCACTGTGTCTGGCCGTGCTGAGCACCTCCAGTTTCTCTGAAAATCACTTCATGGCAGCACTCAGGTTAAGCAGCAAATAGGCTATCATCTGACAGCAAATTTACCAGGAGAGCTCAAGGTAGGCTATAAACATGCATCGGGGGTAGCTGCGTGCTGTGGTAGATTTACTGCAAAACAACTGGTGGCTGTTGATCAACACCACCCAACTGTATTTAATAAGCAGCTTTTTCTGTTATAATTTACAGTAGATTTAATGATTTTTTTTTTCTCGTCGTTTCCTCTGGACTCATTACTACAGCCACAGTAATACTTATCTTAAGGGAGAAATGGTGATGAGCCGTAGCAGGTATTTCAGATTAATACAAATTGCCTTGTGGTGGTTCTGTAGCAAAGGGTCACTTAACCTGCTTTTTCTCCAAACAGGGCTGTGTTTTCCTGGAACTAGCAACTTGCAACAATGCTGTCTGTCATTTCATTTAAAATTAAGCCTTTGTTTGCTAGGGAGTGCTATACAAAGCCTTTACATTTCTAGCTCTTTAACCATATCCACTTTGAAAAGCTGTGCCCAAATCTAACCTTCTTAAGAGGAGCTTGGGATGTTTTTAAAGGCTCTTTCAGTAATTAAAAAGTTGTATTTTATGAAACTGTTATCATAGAAAACCGAATAGAATTATTTATTGTCTTTTTAAATACCGGTGGAAATACAGTTGCTTTGATAAAAACATTTGTCTGCTGGGGCCCAAAGACAAAGATGCTCAGTTTATTATAAAAGATGGAGGTGAGGCTCACAAGCCCTAGTTTCACTCACCATGCTGAGGATGCTGAGAATAACATGAAAAAAAAACCAACCCAAAACCACTCAACATGGCAGCAAAATGGAGATTTTACAAAAATGGTTGGCTTTTGTTAGTCTGAGGGGCATGTCTGTAATAGAGGTAATGGCTTTCATTAAATGCATACTGTTAGTCTTGATTATATATACTTAAATAATTGTTTTAAAAAATCAAAGAGAGTTTTGTGTTAAATTTGTCAATTCCTTTGTTTTTTAACTCCAACAAATGACTAGGGCATGACTCCACTGATGTATGCTTGTGTCAGGGGTGATGAGGCTATGGTGCAGATGCTGCTAGATGCTGGAGCAGATCTGAATGCTGAGGTGAGGACTTTTGTTGATTGTATCTTTGTTCTGTTATTCGTTTACATCTTAAACTACCCCCTGAAACCATAGTGGAGGGAAAATCCCAAGAATTAAAAAGAAATGTGTCTTACCCTGGACAGCACCACTTGAAATGAATACTGAAATCAAACTGCATTAGATTATCATTGGGATTCACTGCACAGAAGGGGTCAAGTCATCGAACATGTCCCACGGGTAATATTGATTTAGTTGTGTTTGCGCACTGGAAATGAATGCAGGCATTAGCAATAGCACGGAGCATGGCTCTAATGATATTGGAAGGACTCCCTGAATCTCAACTGAGTTAAAATGAAGAGGGTAAAAGAAATACCTGTCTGATAACCTGCCAACACTTGAGCATTTCTGCACGTTGGGATGTTCCAGCCAAGCATCCCCAGCACACAAGTGCAATGTAGGTCCCACTGCTTTGTCTTACAAAGTGCCTCAGGCTAAAAACTATTGGATGAGGAGTTTGAAGCTTCTAGAATATCAACGTCTCTTTGATGAATGCAGATCACAAACTTACACATCACAATCTGTCCACCAAACAGATTGTGGTCCAACCCTGTGCAGTGCAGGTATGTACATTTTTAAAGAGCCATTTGAATATCCGCAGAAGAACTAGTTGCTAATGACTCCCGTTTCAATTTGTTGAGGTCATGAGTAAATTAAGCTGTCTGCTTCACTTATCTGTGTTCCATCTGTTCTGTTTGGACTTGAGTGAGCTGATAAATCGTAGTCACTGCTTTCAGCCAGACGTTTTGCACTTCTAAAAAATCTAATTTAAAAGTAGAAGTGGATGTCACCTGTAAGAGACTGATAGTCATTACTATCTGATTGCTGTTTGGTGGCTTATGTGAAATCAGCTGATGATTTCAGTTCCCCAAATTCAAGCGCACCACCCTCAAGAGCTGGCAATAATTGAAAACTTGAACCCCTGTTAGCACTCTCGATAGGCACACCAAATACTGAATGGGCCTGGAGACCGATCTCTCCTTTAACCCTGTCTGTGGCTCAGAGGTGAGTGGCATTATTTGGTTCCTAGGACAAGTTTTCATTAGGAGCAGTTCTTCCAATTTCTCCAGTAATCTTCCAGACTTGAATCAAATGCAAATTTAAACAGTTTTGTCTTCCTGAAACTGCTGACATCTGAGAGAACAGCTCCAGTGACGAATGCGAACCTCCCTGATTCATTTCTGTAGAGTGTTTGCTCTAAAATCAAATGAAAACACTTTGGGACAAGAACTGTGAATAATTATGGTGTGCAATTATAAGATGATTTGTGCACACCACAACCAACTGTGCAAATTGGGCAATTATGGGGAAAAAAAGGCAAATCAACCACGAACAAAAATAAATACTCTGTCAGGTGCCTGCATCATTTTCCCCTTTCTCTTTGCAAATCGGTTATATATATATATATGTTTCCAAAAGTAGCCTCAAATGCTGGGTGCCTCCCTTTCTGATTGCCCATCTTTAGCAAAAATGGACTCATTTCCAGATGTGCTGAGATGCTGCAGTTTGCTCTGGAGTCAGTGGGACCTGTAGCTGCTCAGCAAATCTTAATGGAGGCCTTAAAAGCCTGGTCAACCGCAGGTCTTTTGCAAACACCGTGTCAACTGGAAGGAGCTCTAACCAAAAAAAAGGAGCAAAGGAGTTAAAATGACTTCATTTTCTTTGCCACTTTCTGTGGGCTGCCCTGAACAGTGGTGGGAATCCGTGCTTGAGGAGGAGCTGGAATGCATTTGCTAAACCCTGATACTGCCCATCCTCACCCTCTGCTGCTCTTGCTCCCCAGGCTAAACCCCAAGGCACAAACTGCTCAATCCTCTTCCTTCTGAACAAACCCAGACCTAAAGAAGCCTTTGCTCAGAGGCCAGCACTCTTCTGTTGCACTTTGAGCTCTCTCTTTGGCAAATCTCTGCGATAACACCCAGGTGCTGGTGCAGATCCACTCCTCTGGCAAGCTCCAGGATCTGCATGGGCTGTTCAGATTTTGCCCTCACCCCTGTCCTTAGGACTGAGGGTCTGGTCGTGTGCTTCTAGCGAAACGCTGCATGTGGCGCTTGGAAATGTGAACTGCTAATGCAACTGAGCATTTAATAACTGGTCCTGCTCCCCTACATGGATAAACGTGCTTCAGACGAGGTAGTGAAAGCATAGCTGGCTGATGAAACAGAGATGGTGCATCTTTTACTCTGATTTTAGTCCTTCTCTGAAGATCAATAATAAGGTGTTGAATTTTAGTGTCACACTCCATCTGAGTGTACAGCCTTGGATTGCAAACGTTCATTAGATTTTACCATCTCTGTGAACCTCATCAATATTAATACTCCCATCTTTAAGACAGGGAAACTGAAGCAAAGAGTGGTTATTTGTCTTCCCCAATGTCTACATTAGATGCGTCAGGCACTAAGGCGTAGAAAATGGAAGGAGCAATGCGAAAAATACCATTTCATTTTCCAAAGATGTAGTTTGCATCTCTTTTAACTGTCACCACCCTTCTCTTTTAACTCAACTCAGACAGGAGAAGGCAGTAAAAGGAGTTTTCTTAAAGCATTAAGTGCCACTCTGCCCCATCATTTCTCAGCTGTCTTTTTTCCTCTGGTGGGAGAGGAGGAGCCCAGAAGCATACCTGTGAACTCTAGGATAGGGCTTGCGATATGTCTTTCATGACAGCAGTGACAAAAGTGATAGTGATTTATGTGGAAAGAATTTCTTTGGGCCTGGAGCATTCCCAAGACCCAGGGCTGTTGATACACAGCCTGGAGAAGTCAGTGGGAGCGGTCCTTAGCTGTAAGTGTCCTGATCCATCCCTGCTTCCCCAGTGTGTGCTGTTGTAACCAGCTGTGGATGTTTTTGACCTTGTGCAAAAGAATCCGGTGGCCAGTGGTTTAGATGGAGCTACAGTAGTTGGTAAAAAGACTTCATTTGGTATGAACTCTATTCAAGCTATCAAATCAGCATGAACAGTTTTAATATTCAGAAAATTTTTGCAGGAAAAAAACCCGAAGCCGATCATTCTATAAAGCACCTTTCCCAGGTTTTCTATCTCACTCCCTCACATGCCTGGCTTTCAGGCAGGTTGAATTTTATTACGTATAGCTCTTTAAAAAAAAATAACTTTAATTTGTTTGTAGGTTGTCAGTACTGCTCATAAATACCCATCCGTCCACCCTGAGACCCGCCATTGGACAGCTCTGACATTTGCTGTGTTGCATGGACATATTCCTGTAGTTCAGGTATTATTGTATTTCCCTACCTGCATCTCATTCTTTTGTTTCTCCTTTTCAGTTCTAATTACATCCATCTCAAACCAGAATCCTCTTGTCATACTTATATTGGTTACTTCTGCTTCTTCTAGAGTGTACTGATATATAATAGACCTATTATATAGCAAATACAGTGTTCAAACCTTAACCAATATGAGGTTTAAATAGGACAATTTTAAAGCAAAGTTGCACCAAAAAAAGTCTGACAACTCCTTGTGCTCCTTCCTGACCACTTGTTTTATATGTTTGTTTATTCATTCATTACACTTTCTTAGACTATAATGTTCTAGCAAATACAAAACCACTGCCTTGGTGGCAAAGATGTGGACAACAGCCCTTGTGCTGCTCCAAAGGGGGAGAAGCACTCACTCTCCATACCCCATCGAGGTGTAACGTGGGATATGCTGGTTCTGTGCTTTGGCATCTCGAAAGTTGAGAAGGTTTATTCTTCAAAACAGCTGTGTCTATGGCACACTTAATGAAGCACCAAAACTGTGAAGGTCTCAAGACAGAAATGGCCAAGATAGGGCCGGAGCACAGGCTCCAGCCTGCTCAACTTAGCCACTTTTGTTTTCAGCATTGTTGTTATTTATGTGGAAGTGTCCCTGATGGAGATCACAGCTTTTGGACTGATTGCTGCAATTGGTTCTTAAGAATTGCCTTTCCTTTGGCCATGACTATATATAAAGATGGAGAAAATTGAAATCTGATCCATTTTAGGATGGTGCTGGGCTTCTAGAAGACCATGAAGGAACAATGCTTGTCGGGTTAATTTTCAGTACTTCCGTCTTCTGTGCATCACTTCCTAACACTGGCCTTACCCCATTTCCCATTTAGAAACACTGGGTTACACTTTTTTGGCTCTGAAGCTGGACACTACTGCTCCTGGTGTCCGGCAGCATAAACTGAGCGAAAAAAGGAATGAATTTGCCTTTGTGAAACAATGGGCAGAATTTGCATGTCACTTGTCTCCATCGTATCTGGTTTGCAGATAACAAGAAGCATTAGACTCTCATTCGTCACTGTTCGTGAACTCTGAAGACTGATACCCCCAGTTGTTCTAAATGTTGAATTTTCTTTCTAGCTGTTGCTGGATGCTGGAGCAAAAGTAGAAGGTTCTTTGGAGCATGGAGAAGAAAATTACTCTGAAACTCCTTTACAGTTGGCAGCAGCTGCTGGTAAGGACTTTCTTCTCCCACTGTAATAAGTTCTTCAGTCAGGATCTGTGGTTTAGGCGAGCAAGCACTGGATTGTAAAAGAAGTAAAACTAAATCTCTTGACTTGCAGGAAATTTTGAACTGGTCAGTTTGCTGTTGGAGCGAGGAGCTGACCCCATGATAGGAACAATGTACAGGAACGGCATTTCCATGACTCCACAAGGTGACATGAACTCTTTCAGTCAGGCTGCTGCACATGGACACAGGTAGAGTGGGAACAAGTCTAGTGGCATCCTTCACGTGCTTATTTTTTGCCTGGACATCCGGTTTGAGCAGATGGGTGCAAGTTCTGCATGAACAATTGAACATGCCACCAACTGGGCAGAGATGTAAGGCTTTTTGGTAGCATGTGATTTTAACCAGTTGGTGGTACAAGCTGCTTTTTGCTATCATCTGATTGAAAAAAAGAGGAAGGGCAGTCCTCATGCTGTGTTGCAAGGCAATGGTGGTTAAATGGCAGCTGATGTGATGACAGAGAGGAATGCCAAGGGCATTCCTTCTGAATTTCTTGATATATTTCTCAGGTCTGAGTGAATCATATCTGTACTGCTGCAGCCTTAATTTTCGTTGAACAGAGTTTCTGCATCTGTGTTTACTGTAAAGTCCTGTGTGTCTTAATGTTGTATGTGTGCTGTAAATCTAAAACAAAAGGTAATGAAATGAGCACCTGGCATGCATGATCTTGCAACGTTCAGGAGTTAACTGCAGTGTAATGGATTAGTATTATGATCTTCACATTCCTACTTTTCTGATTGTAGCCATCCAGAGGAACATAGATACAGGTTAGAGACAGTACCTACCGTCTGTTTGCTTAGAGATGAGCTGCCAGTCTAACAACTTGCTAACGGCATGTCAGGGTGGGTTCACACAACAGTGCCCATCTGAAGCCTGCTAGGGATCCCTAGGACAGAGAGGACCCTTTGGTTTCTGGAGTCTCACGTTCAGCTGGCTTGAATGGGAGCCATATGCCTGAGGAGGACCTGGGGCTCTCCTCGGCTTGGCTGCTGGCTGTGCATGTCACAGGCTCTGGCTCTTATGTTCCTATATGTACGCCGCTCACGTACACTCCTTCCTCCTTCCCTCTCTACCCTAAAGTTGTTTGGGACATGCCACCCCATCCTGGGGTCTGAGCAGCTGAAGGGAGGACATTGGAGTACAAGCAAAGTGGGATGGGGACCAGCCTGGTTTCTTTTCTCACAGATGTGAAACCAAGTGACTCTGTTGAGATTGATGAGGTTAAACTGGTACAAACCTGAGGGCACCAAGTCTCTCAGTCTCTCATCTATTTGATGGCACTCTACTTTGCAGAGTGGTCTCAAATGTGCTTGAACCTGCCCTGACTGGCCCTGTTCAATGTCTAGTTGCTCCAGCTTTCCCAGACCGCTTTGTGTGTTAATCAAGTGGTGGTGCTTTCAGTAGCTCCAGGCAGCTCCTTTCTCAAGTGGCCTCCATGGCGGAAGTCCTGAGAGCTTCTCCAGAGGCACCTTGGCCTTCCCTGATTGTGGGAAGAAGCCTTGGGTCACATTTAGCTCATGGGTTTCCATTCCCATGAGATGATGCCACTCGTGCGACATCTGTACAGTTCCTGTCACAGCAGACGTGGCCCAGGCAGTGCAGGTGGTCTAGCAGGAGCTGTGCTTGTCTCAGGTCTGCTCTCAGTTGATTCTGCCATTAATTGAAGTAATTTCCTGGATAGGTGTTTAACTTGCCATGTTGCAGCGAGTATGCTGGGCACAACAAAAGCCTAGCCACTGACTCTGCTCTCCTGCCTTCTCCTTCCTTCTCTCCTTCTGTCTGTCATGCTGTGATTGACAGGAACGTCTTTCGTAAGCTGCTTGCTCAGCCAGAGAAGGAGAAGAGCGATATTCTGTCACTGGAGGAGATCCTGGCTGAGGGGACAGACTTACCCGACTCAGCAGCAGCTCCACTCTGCGCCAGCCGCAACAGCAAGGCCAAGCTGAAAGCCCTGAAGGAGGCCATGTACCACAGCGCCGAGCACGGCTACGTGGATGTGACCATTGACATACGGAGCATAGGTCAGTCCCGGCAACCTTTCTCCTCTACCTCTGGGGAAGGAACACTGAAAGAAATGCATCTCTTGATGAGATGTTGCTTAAACTGACCACGGTTTCACCTTCCTCAACTCTTGTGGAAGCAGAAGGTGATGGGGGATCTGGCAGATTCTCAGCCCATTTCAGCTCTACAGCATACCCTATTCAGGGGCCACTGGTACATTTCTGCAGGACAGAGTGATTTCCACTAGCAGCCATCTTCACTGCTGCATGGCAGAGCATTAGATAAGGCTCTGAGGCAGTGTTTGGCTCAGTGATTGTGCCACCTCTAACAGCTCCTCTTCTGTACTCTTCTGTAAAGCAGTCCACCATTAAAACATCTTTATTTTCTGGAGTTTGTGAGCCTCTGAGGGTAGGAGCTGGGAACCGGATTCTTGGTGTGCCAACTCTGCCAGTGCAGGTTTTGAACATCATAACAGCCTGCTGGGAAGTTGCTTCTGCCCGTGGGGAGGGTGGTTGCGTAGCGTGGAGGGGAATTGGTCTGGACTGTGTATTTACCATCCCCATTGATCTGCATTCAGAGAAAGAGACCCAAGTGCTTGGTATGCCTCTGCCGGGTGCAGTGCTCCAGCTATGGGGATATGTGGCATGGGTCAGGGTGCGCAGCGGTCTGAGCAGTGGCTCGCCGAGTAGGCTAAGCAGGCAAAGCCCTGGCAGTGAACAGGAGGAGAGCAACAAGGCTGCTCTCCAGGCACTGGACATTTGCTAAAATGAGAGGAAAAACCTTTTGCAGCCAAATGAGAGGCTCACGTTTCCTCCTCCCGCTTCATCCTGCAAGAGCAGAAACTAGGTCACATCCAGCGTAAAGCCTGCAGAGGTACTTTAGCTCCATGTGCTTTCTCACTCACTGCATGGGAGCAGTTCCCTTTAAATTCCTGGAGAGTGGTTCTGCCACAACAAACTGCTTGAAAAGGTTGATCTGCTGAACTCGCCCAGTGTTGTTTAGGGAAAATAGTAATGATCAGGAGAGGACATGGAGTAGCACTAAAGAAAGTTTTAATCTGAAGACCACCAGTCTGAATCCAGGTGGGTAGTGGCCAAAATTGGGGGCTTTTTGCCATTTAATAGCTCTCCAGGGCCGCATTCAAACAAATGAGCTAGTGTAAATCTAGTTTCCAAAAGGCTTTTGCATCACAGAGCACCACAGCAATTACCACAAATTGGCAGTCTCAGCAGAGAAGCTGAAAGCTAGATGAGCTGAGAGACCACAGTCTTCTCCTAGCATTTTCAGGAAAGCCTCTGTGCAATAGGTCTGGGATGTCCGTATAACCACCAGCTTTCTCATTCGGGGTTAAGTAGGAATTTGATTTCTAGGGTTGTTTGGCAGCTTTTGCTTAAAATCTTAGCATAAGTAAAGGTAAAAAAGCAGAAGGGCACCTCCCCAAAGCTGGGAATGAGCTTTGCCCTCCGTCCATAGGTGTTCCCTGGACACTGCACACGTGGTTGGAGTCCTTGCGCACGTCCTTCCAGCAGCACAGACGACCTCTCATCCAGTGTCTGCTAAAGGAATTCAAGTCCATTCAGGAAGAAGAGTACACAGAGGAGCTCATCACGCAAGGGTTGCCTCTGATGTTTGAGATACTTAAAGCCAGCAAGGTAGGATAAGTTATGCGTTTTAAAGAAATCAGCTTCATTCCCATCCCTTGCAATTTTGTTTTTGCACAGCTGTCCCAAAGGTTGTTTAGAGTGTATAGGGTTATTATTATTACTTGTATTATATATCTCAGGGTTTTTTTCACAGTGGAAGCATGGGTTAAAAACAAGCTAATTGCATCTCTTGATAGAACAGCTTAATACTGATGCTAACATTATGCTGGAGAGACAACAGAAGCTGATGCGTAGCGGTGAAATTAACATCAAACAGGTCACTGCGGTATGGCAAGAGATATTGATAACCAGACCAACCCAAAGAGTAACTTTACCCAGCTTGTTTTACAGGACCATACAACAAAGCTAATACTCATATTTACTCTGGATTTGTTTAACCTCGCACATGACTTTCTCTTCTCTTCATGTGGGGTTTGGGCATGTAGGGACACTGGTCTCTAGAAGCACAGAACAGGATAATTTTTTTTTAAATCTTCTGTGTAAGTGTTTGTACTTGCAGCCTTCCCAGATTTATTCTTAGCTGACATTTTCTTAGCCAGACAAATCAGACTAACAAAACCTTTTGAGGGAGGTACCACTGGGTATGAAGTATAATAGCAAAGGCGATGATCATGGGGCGGGCCAGGAGAGGAAAATGTCTTACCTAGTGAAGGATGGATACTTCCTTTTAAAACTTGTTATAACCATCATTCTCTTCTCTACTGGTCCTCCTGACAATCAGTTGCTCCCAAGGAATGCCTGGTCAACTTTACTGTTGCCAGAAAATCATTTTAGTGATGAAAAGCATCAAAACGGTTTGATTGCTGTTCTTTTTCTCATGCATCATGTTGGTATGGTCTTCTAATTGTTGAACTGGGAAATAAGTAACATTTCTCACCCAACTCTGCATGTAACAGCAAGGAGCAAATAATTTTTAGTACCTGCAGCAAAAGCCTAAATAATGTGAAAAGGGGAGAGGTTCTGGTATAAGCACTCAATACTAAAAGATTCCAGACTTAGTATAGCTAGTAAAAGCCTACATGGATTTATTTCTTCTATTTTGCTGCAAAAGAGGGCTTGGACTACAGTCCGAGCAAATCCTTAACATTTGTTCCAGCAATTGTTCTGATATTTGCTCCCATGAGTCTTCCCTTTGGGATTAGTTTGTATTGGATGGGTATTTATGGAGAATGTTTGAGATAGCTTTTAGGAAATAATTCCAAATCCTAAGATTTGTAGATTCCTTGTTCTGAACTCACTTGGGTTAATGTTTGTTCATCCAGAAACTGCCAGCAAGATGCTGTTTGGTTTGAAAGCTGATATAAAATTAATCGTATTGAAAACTCAATGGACATTCAGTTTAGGCCTTGTAATCTAGGTTGGGGGTGTCTTTAATTGCTCTCCTCCTGGGTGGCTGAAGCCAAGGCCAATGATCATTGTTAGAATAAGTTACTTACAGGATAAAACTTTTGGGACATATTAGACTGTGTCTATTGAGTCTGTTGTAGGAGACCTGGAAACAAATAACACTGCTACCTTCTGCTTTGGGTTCACTTAAAACCTAAAAAGTGGCGGGGTGAAACTGAAGTATCACAAAACCCCCTGCATGACAAAGAAGGAATCTGTGCTGATCTTTATTCCTGCCTTTGGGCCTTAGGAGAGCTGCCTGTCTTCACTCTTCATGAGCATGCATATTCACAAACACACACACACTGCTTCATATTCTTAGAAAAATAATTAATCATTCTGGGACACTGTAAGGGTTTACAAATTGTCTGCAAATGGCATGAATTATTGCAGTACTCTTGTCCAAATGGCCTCTCACAAAGCTCTCCCAGACAGAAATGAGGACAGACTCTATATAACCCTTTGGAAGGAATCAAAATAAATTCATTTGTAGGAGAATGAGCCAATAAAATTTCTCCCTGCTCACTCGGTAGAAGGAAGCTGAGATTCAAAGGATCTTCTGTTCCCCGTCTCTGGAAGGGCTGAGAGCAGAGACTGTTCTTTATGTATACCCACACACTGGAAATCTCCTTTAAGAGGTGCAGAAGGGCTGTAACTGCGGTTCACATCCCTCTTTTTCGACAGCAAATTGTAAAGCTCTGCCTTTTGTAGAGCTGTGGGGAGAGGAGCTGGATTTGCCCACATGGACATCCTTTTCCCTGTGGGCTGGGAACTTCAAGAGAGATTACGACTCTTGCTAACATCTCAGTCTGGCTCAGTACCTTTCCTTAATGAGTTTTTCAGGGCAAAAAGTATAAAATAAGCAACTAGGAAGCACAAAGCCACTTAGCATTTCTTGGCTGAGTTAAACAAGATGTCCCATTTGCTACATATTGTGATGCTCAGTATATTTTAATAGCATGGCAACTTGCACCTAATAGAAATGGCATTTTGCATTCCTAGAAATAGTTCCAACTATCCCATATTCTCAGAACAATTTGCAAATATTAATGAGTTGAGACATTGAGGAAGATCTTACCTCCCTTTACGAACAGGGAAACTGAGGTAATTAAGCAGGCAGATTCTCAGCGCCTCATAAAGTGACAGTCCCGGCCTCAGAAGCTGTGACGACCTGGATAAGACAGACAGAGTAGGAAGCACACCTTCTGCCCCACCTTTTGCTTTGCACTGTCAGACAAAATGTTCTTGCAGGTCCAGATGTGAGGGTTTATGTGGCAGCACTGCACCAGCCAGCACTGATGCTGGTGTCCTGCAGGGTGGCACTTCGCTCCCATTTATGTGCTGGAATGCTGACAGTAGAAATAAAAGTAAAATTAGGAGAAGTCCTGATGCTGGAACACAGAACAGCAATAAAAATTGGCAAATCAGGCAAAAGTGGTTGAGCTGAAGGCCATAGTTTCATTGTTTCTTTTCAAGCTGTGAAATAAGCAGGGAAGAACAGTGAATAGATTGCACGTTGGTTGTTCATTGCTGCACTAAAGCCCTGGAGGAAGACTTCCAAAAGCACAAATGAAGGTTCGATACTGAGCTCCTGGTGGCTTCCAGTGGGACAGAGTGCTTTCATTTCCTTTCATGCTTTTAAATGTCTTTATCAGCTGCACCTTTGAGAATTGGATGGAGAGCAGAGTGGCAATATTTCCATGCTGGCGAGGCAGAGCTGCAAGAACAGGCAGAGAATTGCTCTGCACTTGCTCCCTTCATGGTTCCTGCTGTTGCGCAGTGAGCTTGTGTCTTTACCAAACTAAAGACCAGAGACAAGGTACTTTAGAGAAAGCAGCATCAGTGGAAAGGACGTGGAGAGCTCAGTGTAAGGCACTTTCCTAAGAGCAAGCAAAACTCAAACCAGGAAAGCTCCGACACTGAAAATGTCAATGACATGGTGGTAGATTTGGGCCACCAAATGAGGAGAAAAGGTGCTGCTGCCATTTTGGGATGAATTGAATCTCTTTGGCAGACAAGCCCACAAACACAGCTTGCTAGAAGTGGTTTGGACAGGGCTGCATGAGACAAAAGCCGGAGAGACACTTCTAGGAGTGAGTAGCCCTGAGCTAAACTTCAGCTGCTACATAGAGCAGAGTTGAGTCCCTCAAGGCTAAGATGACACTGGAGATCTTGTTGCAGAAGAAAGATAAGAAGATGCAGCTGAATTCCTGCCTGTTGGTATCTGTGTTGTGCTCTTCGTGGCCTGGGGAATGCCCCCCAGACTTCTCACAGGAAGCTCTCCTTTGCCTCCAGCTGAGGTTGATGTTGCATTTCCTGAGCTTGGCTCTAAACTGGATTGACCTCCTGCCTCATGTCAGAGAACTGTATTTGCCTGATGAGTGGATGTGCCTGAGGGCTGGCCACAGCTCTGAGATTGCCCCCTTCTCCCCCTCCTCCAAACAGACACTTTTAAAAGAGCTGTGCAGAGGCTGCACCCAGATCTGTGGGCTTATAGTGCCTAAGGTGGAGGCTTACCGGTCAGCTTTCCTGTTTTTGCAGGGAGAGTCTCTTGAGAACAATGTGCTGAACGTGCAGGGATGCTTCTTTGTCCTCTCTCTATGAAAATCGTGGAGCTGTTTCAGTTTGATCTTGACATTTCCACAACCTGAAAAGGGAGAGACTCAAAACCACAACCTTGGAAGTTAAACACATCTGGCCTTTAGAGGAGGTTGGTTTTAGATTTCCACTCTGGAGCTCTGCGTGAGCTTGAATTGTCATTAAAATCACGCAGCTCCATCCATGCAGGCGAGCCAGCACTGTTGCTGGTAGTTATGAGCCAGTTCCATCAACTGCTTTTTCTGCATGCAGCAATTTACATCAGATTGTCCTTGGCCTATTTTTTTGAGAAAAAAAAAAAATGCAGTTTTTTAATTCCAAATAATCTCTCACAACTTTCTCCCTTCCCTCCCGCCATGGCATGGGCAAGGATCTGCTATTTGCCACTACTTTGGATCCTTTGTGGGCACACATCGCTGAAGTGTGCGTGATAGTCCTCATGTGCATTGAGTGCACATGCTGAAGCGTTTTCTGAAGCTCTGCCTGACACTGGAGGTGTTTCACACCAGGAAAACTTGGCATAGGACTATGAGTATTCCTGCCAGTGTATTGTCCAAGACAAAATCACCTTGAAAAGTCATGGAAGGGCTCCTTCATCACCATGGCCTCTGTTGCGTTCTGCAGCTTTCTCTTCATCCTTCCCATCAGTTTGTGTCAGTGACAAGGTCATTTATTTTAAAACCTAGCCCATTAGCAAGGTGTTGATCACACGGTGCAGCCAGGCTTGTTGAAAGATGCAGGAAACTACTTTGCAAAGATGTTTCCTCAGGATTTACAGTTCCTGCAGTTTCCCAACCTCTACAGATGTATCTACAGGCAGCTGAAGGAACCTGCAGGAGTGCACTTTTGGAAGGCTAAGCTTTTTGAATAATAGCCATCAGTCTGGTGTTGACAGTCACTGAGAACAAATAACAATTCAAAACAGTAACCAGGTTTTAAAACTCCAAAAGGCGTGTGGGTATCCTGAGAAACCAAGCCTGTATAGTTTAAAGCTAAAGTACTCTTTTCAGCAGTAACTTGGCCACTTGGAATCCAAAATATCTTAGAAAGTAAACTTTGGGGTGTTTTTTAATATATCTTTTTCACAAAGAGCAGCATGTAGCCTCTGCCTTTCATGTCTCCAGTGAACAGAAAGCAGCAGGAAAGGCTGAAACACCTGCATACTCTGCTGCAGCAAAATGTTCAGAAGCTGAGGCTTGAGATGGGCATTCTGTTTCTTTATTGCTGGGATCTTTCTGGATTTAATCCCTCTAAAACAAATGTCGGGAGAGGTTCCTCAGAGAATGTCAACAGACTCAGCTCATGTGTCCGTTCTAAAAAGTCCAGGCATGGTGGTCAGGAAACGTCAGCTTTCCTCCAAGGTCTGCACGTGACCTAGAAAGTGGCACTAGAACAAGAAGGAGCTGGAAAATTCCCCTTTTTATGCCTTGCTTCATGATGGGCTGAAATGAATATTTTAAGATAGGCTTGAGTGGAGCTGTGTTTTGCTGTATGAAGTCAGACTACCCTGTTCTGCAGGAAGGGCTTAGAGGAGAGGTGAACCCTGTATGGCACTTGGGAAGACACTGGGTTGTAATCAGCTCCTAGAGAAAGCCTTCTCCTAGGAGGGTGCTGTGTATGCTTCTCTTGCTTGGAGAGGGACCAGGAAAGACCCCTCTATGCTGGGTGAAACTTTACTTCCTTGTTAAACTGCCTTTCAACAGAAAATTGAGGGTTTACTCTAATGACAAGTTTCATTAGAACATTTGTTCTGCACATAATATTTTACCTTTCTTGAAAAAATTAACACCTGAAAATTGAGTATTTTGGCTGATGACTGAAACACTTTAACTGAAATAAAATGTGGACTTCCCACAGAGGAGACAGACACACCAAAACCTGCACTAAAAAATAACCCTGAAGACATTCCAGGATGCTAAAGTGCCTGCTTATGGGTTCCATGGAGTGGCTAATGCCCTTCTGTGTGTCAGCTAGTGCCCAGCTTGCGCTCAGTGATTGATCTTTTGGCTGGGGCTTTGAGTGATTTCAGAAGGCAGGTTTCACTGTTCTCAAGTAATTGCAGTGATCTGTAACATTGCCTGTTGTCATTTGTAGTACTTCTGTGTCTAAACAGTTCAGAATAACCAGGATGAAAGTTATCCACACATGTATATCGTGCATTCCCCATGTGAGATGCGAACGCCAGGTACCGAGTGGCATGTTAATAACTCTTAACCCCATCTCGTTTTTTTGTAACACAGATTCTGCTTTGTACTAACACAGGTTTGACTTTTTTTTTTACCCTCTGCCTGCCTTCTAAAATGATTCCCTGCCAGAGGCAGGAGCGGTTTCTTCATTTACAGTAAATAAATGCCATGGATGTGACACCTGCCCTTTTCTGGGCTCTCACCCAGGGATTAGACTGTGCCTGGGGATCTGAGCTCTTTACATACAATGCACAGCTGTGGTATAAAGAGCCTTTTGAAAGAGAGGCTTGGCAGCTTTCCCAGAAGCGAACTGAAGGGTCCATTTGTGCCTTACCTGTGATTAATTCTTTTCCGTTTGTATTTGCAGTGGAAGGACTTGAGCCTGGCACTAACAAAACCCATTTTGTTGTGCAGTTCACTGCCTCTAACTGTATCTCCAACCTCTGGGGCTTCCCTACCTTTGCAGCTGTTGACTAGTATTAATTATGTGTATGCTACTTAATCATCGAGGACTGACCCTCTAAAGTGGCATTTAATCCGTTTTGAGGCAGCTGGCAAAAGTGAGTTATGCCAGAGGACTGTAGCGGAAATACCTACACAAGGATGGAAAAAGTTCTGAGAGATGGCAAAGAAAGTTTCATGGAGTTTGAGTGCTCAGGGCTGGGGGTCTGTGAAAAGCCCTCTCTGTTGCTTCACTCTATGCTCCCCTTTTCCCAGAAAGACCTGATAAACAGAGGGTATCCCAGCACGTTGAGGAAGTTCATGGATGTGTCCTTAATGGGCTCGGGGTATCCTGAGACTCCACTGCTGCTGGAAGAGCTGCTGGGGACCGTGTGTGAGATGAGTGACTAGAAAGTGTTCTGCCACTCTGCATTTAGCAGAGAGCAGGGTCCCCCTCAGGACCAGGGAGAGAAAAGATGCCTTTGACAGCGCCCCTGTTCTATGAGCAGCGTGGCTTCTCCGCTTGCTGGAACATGTGTATTAACAGGCAGATACCAAGCCCAGAAAAAAAAGTGTTTTACCTTTCTGCCTAATGTTTGGTTTTGGGGCTTTGTGGTAGAGGAATTTGAGGGCCTGGCACACTTAGGTTAAAACAGCATTAATGGGGCAGAGCTAGTGAGGGTAACATCAATGGAAGGAAAACCCAAAGGCCTGCTTGGGATTTCAGAGGCAAAGCAAATCAGCCTAACTTGTTACCTCTGTAGAGAGCAGCCATGTGGAGGTGGTGGGATATCTGTAGGGCAGTAAGGGGAACTAATGGCTTTGGGTTTTCAGTAGTCCAGAGAGATATGATGTGGGAGTGGGGGAGCCTATGACAAAGAGGCAAGTGAAGCACAGTGTGATCAGAGAAGAGTAAAAGCTTAGTCTAACTGATGAATCCTACCAGAGTTCTTCCCTTGAGAGTTTGGAGCATAGCCACCAAAATGACGTATACCTTCCACAGGTACTGGACAGAACTAGCTATGCGTTTCCCAACTGTGTCTCGTACCTTGTAGGACCACATCCCAGAATGGCTAGGCTGGGTTGAACTGGGTAAGCTGAAATGGAACAAGCACTCCTAGGGTATGTGCTGAAGTCTGGAGGAGCCTTTCCTGAGTCCTGCCACAGACTTTCACCAGATGGACATTCAAGAAAAAACAGCCCTGCACTCCCCACCCAGGTCTTCACCTCTTTTCACATCAATCAACTAGTCATCTCTGTTCCAGCAACTTGAAAACCTTCAGCTTTGCTTCAAAAGAATTTATGAATTCCCCTCACAGTTCAAGTGCATTCACCAGGAGCGGGGGAATTCCTTTAGATCTCTGCTGAAGAATGCTTTTAAGTCAGGAGACCGCTTGTGTCTACAAAGCAAAGTTGCTTGCTCACCAACCAACTCTCTGCTGGAAGCACCAACTCCCTCAGAAGATTCACTGTTGTTCCCTGTTCCCTCTCGCCTATCTGTAAACTACCCCTATGGCTAGGTAAATATTGTTATTGTATCCTATGCCAAGCTTTCTTCCCCCTCCTACAGCAGAATATGCGCATCAGCTCCCTTTGACTGTGTATGAACGCCCATGTCTGAAAGGAACCTGGCCTCGCTCCAGATCTCAGCCTCACACATCCTGGCACAGTGTTTTCCAACATCAAACTGTGATGATTAAGAAAACAAACTTTGGTTTGCTCCTCTGGTGTTAATATTGCCACCCACAACTGCAGCAACGAGCTCTTACAGCTGTTCTTTCACAGTCAGCTGGTAGGGTGATTGGATAAAAGGGGAAGAATTATCCAGCTCAGTGCTTCAATAGGATGGATGTGGTAACTAGAGCATCTTTTGAGCTTCCCAGTGCGGGCACTGTGCAAAGAGGAAGACTGAATAGGCTGGACATGTCCTCCTCTCTGCTAGAGCAATGCTGGTGCCCTAGGTCATGGACTTGTGCATTTGTTCCCAGTTACTTCACAGGCATCCCAGCTCAGCCTGCTCCAAGAGCAGGATTTGGCTTAAAAAAAGCCAATTTTGTCCCCAGCCATCTAGTCACAAAGCATTGCTTTTCTCTTTCCTCTTTGCTGCCTCTTTCTGCCTGGTTTGTTGGTAAAAGCCAGCAGAGGATCTATGGGGAGCAGATCCAGAGCCACAGCCCTGTGAGCTTGGCTGCATGCGGGGTGGTGTGGGAGGCGAGCTTTCTGTGCTGTAATAGCTCACCACTCCCCTCCCTGTGTCTCAGGGAGAAAACTTGCTGCTGTTTGTTAGTGATGGCTCTAAATGAGCTTTCTAGGTGAGCACATTTTTTAGCCTTTCAGTGGCATGCATTGCAAGTATTTAATGTTATCGACAGAAGCCAAAGGTCTCCAAACCTCCTCTCTGCCAAATGAGATCAGTGTCCTGCATTGGAGGTCTGAAGTTCCGCAATGCATCGAGCCACTGTCTGTCTGATGGCCCCGCTTTCTTTGATGTGCCAGTCCTTAAGTCTCTTCTTTTTGTCTCATCTGTGTTCTGTGTCTCGAGGTTTTTAAGCATCTCTTATGTGAATGTATCACATCTTGAGCTAATTAGAGCTATGTTTGCACTGTGTTTTTCACAGGCTTGTGGGCAGTCAGTGGCAAGGTGGCTTTATAATGGGCTTGTATCTGCACACCACAGGGTTCATGCCCTGTTGGTGACCCAGGGAGCTGGCAGCACCTTGCCTACATAGGCAGGCTCCCATGGGGTTGTCTGTATGTGCCAACCTGTTCATCATTTTGGTTGGAGTTACGAGTAGGGATCTTCTCCCACCTCTGTGACTGGGTTTTGCTCATTCTTCCCTGGTCTCAGTGCACCTGGACATCCTGGTACGTGGTGCTATAGCTCAGACTGGTGAGTGAGACCTCTGGCTCCTAATGAGGTGCTGGGAGGTCAATACTCAGATACTCCATCAGTGCATTCCCACAGGCACCCCAGAAGGAGGAGATGGGTTCTTTTTATTGATGTATTTGTGCCTTTTTAAAAAGCTGTTGCCCAGGCACAGCTGTGGCTGTGACTGGTGAGTTCATGGCCCCACTAAAACCTCAGTGGCATAGACAGGACCTGTGCACCCTGCCATATTCAAGAGGGAGCTGCCAGTAGCTATCCTCTTTAGTGCAGTTACTCTACTTTATTCACCGTGGGTAAAGGTGAGCATTGTTCTTCCAATTACGCCTCTCCTCTCCAGAAGCGTCCCTCTGCACTGAGCCACAGAATTATTCCCATCCTCTCTTGTATTTACTGACTTCCTAGCATCTGCTGGATCCAACTGGGAGCTGCCCTGCTGGTAATCAGCATCCCCCCAGACACACTCCTCCCTGACTGACTCAGTCAGCCACAGCGCTTCGGCACAGCCCTTCCGAGCAGAGAAGCAATTGCTCTTTCTGCCCTGTCTGTCTAGAGCTCTCCCAGTCAGCCCTCCTGGCAGCTGAGTCACTTCCTCCTTTAAATCTGGCCTTAAACCTTCCTTTTCTCTTCACCCTGTGACTCACTCCCTTTGTGAAGCGCTTTGCAGAGCTCTGGCTGGAAGATGCTGAACAGAGAGATGCTCCCAGTGTGAGGCATCCTCCTTGTCTCGGAGCCACAGTGGTGAGCCCCTCTCTGAGGGCTGGTCCGTGCATTGTGCTAAATGGTGTCTCTTAGTATCAGTGTTTCTCTTATCTTACCATTTCTTTCAATGCTGCATCTTGACGTAGTAATAGGAACCAACTCCCGCCTGTGGGCGAGCACGTGTAATTTCCTTTGACATCAGCATGTGCCTGTGAGGACACAGCTCTACCCTTTCCCACCCTATCTGATCAGATGCGGTAAGGGAGTCATTACAGGATCTCTGCTGCTCCTCCTTGTCCCTTGTGGGATTTAAGGAGCACCGCTGTTAAAACTGAGCTGAAATGTGCTCAGAGAAAGGAAAGCTTCAATTTCTGCTCTATAAACCTGGAGATATTTTAAGTATAACATCTACGCTCCTCATTTTTTTTAATTAAGACTTAGGGTTTTTTGTCCCTCACCCACTTATTTTCTTGGCTTTGAACCCTGTCATATCTAACTGCCTCGCCTCTTCAGTTTTCTGGTGTGGAAGGGAATCACCAACCAAGAGTGTAGTTAAAAGATATCGTCATGTGGCACCACTGAACTTGGCTAGACCTGCTCCTGTTATCAGCAAAGCACGATTTTTTTGGCAAAAAAGTTTGCCAAAGCTTTTGAATCCTGCTTTCGGCGGTGACTTACGTAGTTAAGCACTAAATCCATTTCACTATCCTTCCAGCTTAGGCATACAAACACTCAAGTTGCTTAGCACTTAGGGAAGTGTCCCATGGGTGCCTTAAACCCATAGTCTGGGCAGAAATGGGTAAGGCCAGAATGGGTAAACTAGACCTGGTTCTGTTACGGTCTTGTGGCTTCCTCAGCACAGTGGCACCCAGGCCAGTGCTAGTGGTGTAAGAGCACATTAATGAAGCATTTGGGAATGAAGGAGGAGGTTCAGTGGCAGACTACGATGCTTTGGTCACTCTGTAGGGGAGGGTCTGTTTGTGAGATTGTTGCTTCTAGAAATGCATGCAGGCTGTACAGCTGTATCTGTTTGTAGCTCTGGTTTTCTAAAATGTGATCGATGACCATTTTCTAGAGAGTAACAAAAAGTCATTTTCCAGTACAGCAAGTCTGCAAATGAAATGAAATCACTGTTGTAAAGGAGCTTTGTTTCTATGGAAGGGACAGGAGCTATGGAGGTTTTTTGGAAAAGAAGACCTCTGGTCCAAGGAGAGGACCTTTCATTTTAACTGAGTCTTACAGGAGACATAGCAATCAAGTAAATGAGAATTGCAGTTTCTAACAAACACTGATAATCCTAAAATCTGATTTTCAATAAAGCTTCAGCAATCACATTCTTCAGCTTCAAAACAGGCAATTCTTGAGAACAATGTAACATCTCCTTGGCATAACGATGTTACTTTGCACACTGAGCTTACATTGCATATACTTGTTTTTCTTTTGCTTAGAATGAAGTGATCAGCCAGCAGCTCTCTGTCATTTTCACTCATTGCTATGGACCCTACCCTATTCCGAAGCTCGTTGAAATCAAACGCAAGCAGACCTCTCGCCTAGGTAAGCATGGCTTGAAGGTGCTCGTTGGTTCTCCAAGGAAAGCTGTGGGAAGTCTGTGTCCTGTCTGCATGCTGAGTGGGCACAAGTCAGAGAAAAACCTGAATCTGAAAGGCAGAACTAGAAAAAGGGCCTTACCTGAAACTCCCACTGAAATCAGGAGGGTCATCAGGTGTGTTAAGAGTGGGACCATAAATCTGCAAAGATTTGGCTGTGTGGATAACTAGGCTGGGATCTAAGCCTGGAGCCAAATGTCTGTCCACATATGAAAATGCTCTGGCTGTCTGTGGGTGATGCCGGGGTGGCACAGCCCTCCTTGCCTGCTGACAGAGCCCGGGTTGTTTTAACAAGGCTGAGAGAAGACCAGGAGATTTTCTAGGACCCTCTTCCCCTTGGCGTAAAGACTTCCCCACGCAGGGAGAGGGGTGTAATAGGGTATAAATAAGCGTAGGGCCCTCCAGCATCCGTTCAGCTGCAGTTTGCTTTGGGCAGCAGAGCTGGGAGGCTGTGCCAGCTCCGCTCGAAGGGGATGGCTGGCTGTCAGCTAGGGTCCTCACAGACTTCAAAGCTTTGAATTCCCTTGGTCTGAACTCCGCTTGGCTGTCTGGGGTCTCAGGCTGTCCACAATAGCTTCATAGGCTTTACTCATTAAAAACAATATCCTTTTACGCTATTGTCATCTTTTATCAAACCAGGAAAACATTCTGTACGTTCATGACCTCTTCCAAACCGAAGTTATTGGCTTTTTTTTTTTCCTTCTTTTTGTGATTCTAGATCCTCATTTTCTTAACAACAAAGAGATGTCAGATGTTACATTTCTGGTGGAAGGAAGACCATTTTATGCACATAGAGTGTTGCTATTTACTGCATCACCAAGGTAAAATAAAGAGGCATTTCTGGTTTTGTAACAGAAACAGAATTTGATTTTGTGGTTTGGTTTTGTTATTTTGTTTTTTTTGTGCGGGGTTGTGGTTTTTTGTTGTTTTGTTTTGTTTTCTTCTGTTACGATTCTTTGAAGGTTAGTGGCTCAGTCTTCAAATTTTTCCTAAGAAGAACGTCTCAGCAGCTTGTTTCTGGTTGATCTGCAGGATGTTTAACAAGTACTGTAATCACTAGAATCCCACTCAGTAAATCATCCATGCTTCTGGCCATGCATCTGACTTCATTCCAGTAAGGCACATATGCATGGAGCTCGTTGCTGCATCCAGCTCTTGGTCGTAGAGGAGTCTTTTAGTATTTTTATTCCTAATGATTTATCCTGTCAGTGGCCAAATCCTGCCTTGCATTGGCATAGGCAGTCTCCAGCAAAAACAAACTCCTGTCGCTACTTTCGTTGACAGCATTTGACCCTTTTAAAATAAAATCAAGTAACTATGAAACATATCAT
Organism: Strigops habroptila; assembly: GCF_004027225.2. Classification (NCBI taxonomy): domain Eukaryota; kingdom Metazoa; phylum Chordata; class Aves; order Psittaciformes; family Psittacidae; genus Strigops; species Strigops habroptila. Next base: position 73,501,796 of record NC_044279.2, read on the forward strand.
ACTGTATAGGCTGGATGTGGGTTACCCAGCACAACCCAAACCTTATTTGTATGCAGCTTTATAATTAAAGGTGTGCCTTGACACAAATTTAGCTGGTCCTCCATAAGAGCTTGTTTCAAGATTTAGCAAGGACAAGCCGCTGAGTTTGGATAGCTGAGCAAAGTGGGAACCTATGCTAGTCGTGCTGCCAACCCACACCACAGAGTAAAGAGGTTTGCATAAAGCAACTGCAGTATCTAGCTCTGCCATCTGTTAAGAAATGGGTGTTTTGGTTTAGAGCTTATTGGTTAGAGGTACAAACATGTTCTACCTGGTCCAGCTTTAAACCTACTAAATTGTGTTCATAATAGAGTTTGACACTAGTAAAAGCAAATCAATTGTTATCTGTATGTTAATTAACAAGATGCGATCATGATGTGGAAAAGTTTACCATCCAGTAAATGCTTGTCTTGATAGATAAGCCAAGGTTTGCACTACTGCTGGAAGGTCAGGTGAATTATCAAAAAGAGGAAGTACAAGGGCAGATGTTTCTGACAGCGTATTTCCTACTTTTGCCTTCTGATCAAATGGGAATATCTGGTTTTGAGAAATAGATTGCTACATATAGATATGTCCCACATAAATCTGCAATTATTAACTTAGAATGTGGGGGTTTTTGCTGGAAACTTGTGTCTGAATTTCAGGTTTTGATAATCAGAGAACAGCAACCTATCCAGTTTTCTCTGCTGCCTCTTCTTACACAATTGTACTGAGCCTACATATAAGCATTAAAAGTCTTAGTGTAGCTGTTTTAATATTTTGTTTCAAAACATTTTTTTTAAAGCAGCATAATGGACATAGGCCAAAATTTATCTCCTTCAAAAAAAGGTGTGCAGTTTTTAAATGTTGCAAGTCTTCCTAAAAGATCATGTTGCGGGGGGCGGGGGGGGAGAGAAAACAATGGTTTTGGTTTTGTAATATGCATCATTAGAGAATCTGAATTTCTTATGTACATTTTATTCTGTTGTGATATTAGACATATTTTTCAAAAATCTCAAATTGAAATCTCCTGAAAGAGTGGCATCTTCCTTTTGGTTTGAACTTTATGTCAGTATGTAAATCTTGATGCGTTTTAGTGACAAATCCATTCATTTCAGTGTATTGTATTTGCAAGAGCTGATGCTGTCCTTCCACTTCACTGTGCCTTTTCACAGTGATAATTGGGCTGGTATTTCAATCTTGCTCCTTTTTATCTAGGTTTAAAGCACTGCTGTCTAGCAAGCCTGCATCTGATAGTACTTGTATTGAGATCAACTATGTGAAGTACCCCATCTTTCAGGTAAAGTCAATTCTCACATTGAATTTGAATGGAACATGTAATAGGAACATTGTACATGCCCTGTCCAAAATATTATGTGTGTATTTGGTAAACACATAGCTCAGAGTAGTGGTTTCATGAGTACAGGTTTCATCTGCATTTATACACCAAGCTGCAGAGTGCTACTGATTGCAAATGTTGTGCCCAACCAGATTCAATAGTATGTATTCTACTTACACGGGCTATGCAGACAAAGCAGTGCATATCAAGGTAAAGCACTTGATTCTTTTTTCTCTTGCTGGCTCTTTCTATATTTAATGGACAGGCTTGGAAGAGAAACAGTTCATTTTGTTCCTTAGCAGCATCGTTCAATCAATTTTTTGCCATGAAAATACAGAGCTTGACTTCTGACTCCAAAGCATATACATGTATATGCTTCCCTCTATTTGAGTCAGAGCTCAGACAGTTCCACGTATAGACTGCTACTGCTGCAGATAATTCCCAGCTGTCTACAGTAACTTAGGCTTACTGGAAGCTCACTGCAGAGGGATCTTAGCTGGCTTGTATTACAATGCAGAGCCTCCCCCACTCTTTCTCATCATCCATGCATGCCCACACACAGCTGGGTGAAGGTGGGGGTGCCATTGCTAGGGAAGGAATAAGGGAATAACCATTATGTACGCTATATTTTCCTGAGTCAGTGATGTACTTTGAGAGAGAGAGTGGCAAAATATATCTTGAAATTGGGAGGTTTGGGCCAGTTTTCTTTACAAATGCTTGGTGGTGTTGGAGAGCCTTGGGTATTGCCTGCAATCTTTACATCACTCCCTGTTCCCTGGTGTCTCGGATTGCTTTTTATAAACACTTCCTTTGTTTTATTACAGCTGGTTATGCAGTATCTTTATTATGGAGGTGCAGAGTCACTCCTGATTAAAAATAATGAAATTATGGAGGTAAGAGACATTTATCTTAATTGCAGTGGGAGCAATGCTAAGTGATCTCTCTACTGTTCACCACAGGGCATGTGGCCATTGAGCAAGACACCACGAGCACTCCTGTAAGAGCCAGCAGTGCCCACGCTGTCTGCAGTCCTGGAGACTCTCAGTCTCCTTCTCTGACAGTCACCTGTTATAACTTTTGCCAGTATGAAGTTGACTGTTAGAGAAGAGAGAGTAGAAAAATTATGATCATCAAGCCCCCCAAAAGTGTCTGAAATAAAAATATATAGTTAGATGCTTTGAGAGGCTCTTTCAAGGAAATGCAAAGCTGGCATTACCAAAATCTGGAATCAACTCCCAGTAGCATAATATAGCATCCTCTTGCCTTTCAGCCTGGTAGGTGAGGTGCTCTGCTCCAACTGGGCCAGTCAGCTTCCCTCTGCCACACTCTTATGTTTATTAGTTCAGGCTTACATGTCCAGACGCATCTCAACGGCATAAAAGCATCCAGTTTGGTTCCTCACTCAGGAGAATTCTTGGGCATGTACTAGGCTTTAACCACGGGAGAAATCCCACTGGAGTCACAGTTCAGTTCAGTTTCAAGCATGCCAAGTTTTCTGAATAAAACTTTAAGCTGCTCCCTGAGCTACAGAGACTTCTTTGCCCCTTTCTCACTGGATTTAAAACATCCAGTGTCATTGTGCCCATTTGTGAAAGTCAAACCAAGCCAACCGAAGCTGACTGAACTGTCAATGTAGCCGCACATCCACAACCTCTGTGGATGTTAAGTCATCCTCTCCCAAATACTGTGTGCTGTCATTGCCAGCTATGATCAGCCTAATGACCCCAACTAGATAGAACTAAGAGATATTAGAGCAAATTCTTGATAGCCATTGAGGGAGTTTCCTGTGGACGGTCACGAAATTATGGCAGCCAAAAAGAATACAGGACTAAATCAATAAATACGAAATAAGTAAATACTAAAATCAGAGCTACTTAAAAAGCTAGCATACAGATTATAGTCTGCCACCATGATGTTTTATTGTTGCCTGCATTAGATAGTCTGTCCTTGTGACTGTTGCCTGGGGCATCCGTGCAAGGCTTGGCTTTTACCAAAGTACTGCTAACCACAGACTGGGAGCAACTCTTTGGGGTACAAGTGGCTGGGGTGAATCAATTCTGATGGGTACAGGGACATCTGTACCAACCCTGCTGGTAGTCAGAGGATGGAACCGGTCAGGACTGAAATTACCCCTCTCTGGTGCAGGTGGTGGATTTTTAACTAAGCATACCCACATTGACCTTCTGAGCTTTATAGGACAAGGTCACTGATGCTCATACCTTGTATGAAATCTCATATGATTTCACTTGTAGTTTTGAAAGAAGCTCCTGAATTTCTTACCCTCCCTGAAATAAGGAGTCTTAGACGAGGCAGTGCAACAGCTTTATAGAGATGCATGTGTTACCACCTAGGCTGTTAAAAAGCTTGTGCTGCAGTTCAGCTGGCAGTTTGCTCTACTTTTGTGACATCTCAAAACTTCTGTGACTCAAGAATGTATGACTGATTGATTGATCTGTTGATAACAGATCTAGCCACGGTTCCTCACAGTTTACAGTAATTACAAACCAGCACGTGACTGCTCGAGCCACAGAGACAGCTGGAATAGGATTTGGCTTTATCTTTCAAAACTGCATTTAGCAACTTGCTTTATTACAAATAAGATAACAAGAAGCACCAGAAATACTCCACAGAAATCTTTGCTGCAATTCATAATTGGGGCCAGCTGGCTGCTATCACATCAGCACTGCAGATTTTCAACACTTGGATTTATTTATGGGATTAAAGCAGAGCTCGAGCAGACTGCATAGGAGAAGTCAGAATAATGTCATGAAAGTTTCAGGGGTTTGTTCCCCAGTGCTCCTACCTAGTGGCATGAAAGCCCTTTTGGAATTCACAGGATAGCTTTTTGTCATGCAGCTATCCATGATAAGGGCCGTATAAATGCCTAAACACCTGAACAGCTTGGCCTAAGAGACCTGGCTGGGTTAGAGCAAGGTGTCAAGCAGTGAAGAACCCCAGCCTGCTTCCTAAGCAAGAGCAGCAAGCAAGAGGCAATGACTTAACATGGAAAGACAGAAGATGAAATTCCTTTTCCCTGCTGTAAAAGGAAAGAAAGGGAGCAATAGCAGAAAGCACTACTGAAATCAGTTGGAGAAATCAAAATTTAAGCTATTTTCACCCCACAGGTTCAGATCATGGCCACAGATCCCAAGGCAGTGCCAGTCCAGGTAGTATATTGATAGTGTGGATGCAGGGCTGAAGAGGAAGGTCAGCTTGAGCCCAGATGGCAAGGAGAGCCATGGTAGTGCAGCAGTACAGACACGACACTGACATGAGCCTCTCACCAAGCTGGTTCCCACCTTTGCATTGTTTCCCACTGTGCACCCACTCCTTGGAGTAATGTGGAGCCAGACAGTGTTTCAGTGTCCATGGCCTAGACATGACCTTACTGCTGCTCACGAGCCAGAGCAAGGCGCATATGGAGATCTGATTCCACTTCCTTGAGCCTGCTGAGATGACAGATTTGAAGTTTATTGCCTCTCTACATTTTTAAGGCTGCCCAGGGTGGTCATCATCATCTGGTTTGAATTCCTCTATCCTCTTGGTCCTGGCCCTTCTGCTGACATGCCCACAGCCAGCCCACATGCTCTGTTTCAGCCAGAGCTTGGGGAACGGTTGAACCAGAACCCTTTTTTGCTGGAATGTAATTGCAGATCCCTCCTTGCAGAATCATGTTTGCAAAGTGACCAAAGACTCTCCAAGCTGCCGTTTCCTTTTTCTCTCTTCCCCCCCCCCCCCCACCCCTATTCCAAAGTCAGCACATGGGTCTGAGCAGCCTGAGGTGGTCATTCCATGGACAGCTTCCCTCAGTATGATCTAGAAAGGACTGCAAAGGGTTGAAGCAACCAAGCAACCTTCTCATTCTGACTGTCAGTACTTTCATGCTAACTGAAGCAGGGGCAGAGAAAGAAATATAATGAAACAGTAAAGAAGCAAGCTCTGATTCCGTATGGCTCAGCAGTTTTGACTATTTTTTCCTTTACTTTTTTTTTTTTTAGCTTCTCTCTGCTGCTAAATTTTTCCAGCTTGAAGCTTTACAACGACACTGTGAGATCATTTGTGCAAAAAGCATTAATACAGAAAACTGTGTGGATATTTATAATCATGCCAAGGTAAAAATAACTGCATATGCTTGCATGTTATGTGTCTGTCCTCATACTCATAGGTCAGTGTTATGATAAGTAGTGATACATACATATATCATATGCTTAGTATTTTTTTATGTATCTAAGATTTGTCATTCATTTGCTGTGACTGAGTGGCTAATAGGTACCTAGTATAGTGACAGTCCTAAATCATGTAGTGTAAGAGCATTGGTGGCAACTTCTCACCTCCTTCCCTAAGTGGTTCAAATTCAATTTGAGTGTACCACCGTGTGGCAGATCTGTCCCTTGTCATGGCAACCCAAACTGCTGAGTTATTCAACAGGAATCACCTAAGTGAGTAAGACACCTCTCTTCCACCTTCCAAGCTGCATGGTCCCCTTACAATTCCTCGTTTCCTCCTGCCTGAAGCCCACTGGGGTGATATACTCAATGCTGGTGACAGCTTGTCAATACATAAAAATGCCATGCTGTCAAAGTGCAATGTCTCAGAGCCATGCAAGGATGGTAATGAGAATTTTATGTCTCAGAGAGATTTGCAGCTTCCTAACTGGAATCAAATTATTTACTTAGCTTGTGGGGGGGCCTAAGTCATTAGGCATAAAAGCATGGCATTTTTTGACCTGGAAAACCTATTTTTGTTCATTGATGGAGGTGGTTGCCACATTGATTAGTTTCAGTTTTTCTCCTCCTTTTGTGTACTTAGTAGTTAGACTTTCATTCAGAAGATGGAAATGATACACAAATAGTTGCAACAAAATATTTTTAGAGCATTCCTTAGATGATTTTTTCCTAAACTTACATGGTCTATACAAAAGATAAAATGGTGCAGCATGACATGGAGGTTTGATTGAACAGAGTAATCCCGCAGATTGCTCCAAACCCCTGCAGATCTGACCTCTATTCACATTATCAGGTATTTCTGACAGAAAGTAGTAATGTTAAGTCTTGATGTACAGATAACGCGCAATCAGTGCTTGAAATGGCATAAAGTTCCACCTATGAAATAAATAAGAAATGAGGTATATCTGCAGGTGCATTTACTCTAATAGAAAAAAAAAATGAGCAGTGCAAGAATCTTTTGAAAAATACTTGATTTATCTTCTAGATCATGTGGGAACTTCTCAATTTTTATTACTGTTACTAAAAGTAAAATGAATAATTTTGTTTTAAAATCACATGTTTTGTTTGAATTGTGAAACGTAGCTGTTATTTACATCCTGATTGAAGAAGGTTCTTATACGGAACTTTATACCTGTCTGAAGGACTTGCAGACCAAGTGGTGCTGGGACTGAATAAACCCAGTGATTAAATCCAGCTCCTTGTTTGCCTGCAAGGGCCCCAGCCTGGAAGGCTTTTTTGCCTCTTCCAATGGTGGCAGTGGAAATGGTGTCCTTGAGAGGCTTTCATGGCCAGGGTCATGTTTGCACTGATGCGGGTTGTGCATTGCAGAGATAGCCAAGCTAGCTGTGAATGAAATCTTGACTTTGTTAAGCCACATCACCCTAGAGCTCTGCATGGGCTAGTTTACCCCACTTCCAGTATATTACCAGGGCTAAGCTTCATACTTCTATAGCTAGAAGGTGTCCAGGACCTGAACTCACACATTTAAAGCTAGTTCAGATACCTCTCTATTATGCTGTCTGCAGAGAAGCGAAGGCACTCCATCTTTTGATTCCTGGTCTGTGTGATGTGCAGGTGATTAATCTGAGCACAGATTGTTCTGCCCAGAGTGCTCCTGTCACACAGTAGCTTCATTTGTTTGTTATGTGAATATGAGATAATGGTATGTGGTGGAAGAGGCCAGATGGTCGTGATGAGCCAGAGGAGCTCACACGCAGTTTAAGCGCAGCTTGCGAGCCAGCTGTCTGCTTTTCCATGTTGCTCTCCGAAGCGTGGAAGAAACTCGTGTTAGACAGCAGTTAGGATGGGAATAAGGTGAGCAGGCAATGAAGCCAGGAACCACCAAATCAGCCAGGAGCAGGTTTTGAGTAACTTGCTCCTGCTGTAGTACCATTTCTAGTCGTTGCTTCTTTGCAAGCTCAGCTCCACCTGCAGGAACTCAGGCGATGCTGAGAACTGCCTTTCCAGATTGGGGTGTGCAAGCAGGTTGGCCCAGAGACTCTTTACTCAGAGCTTGGACCTAGCAGGAGCTTGGGTGGGAGGACGGGCTGAGCACTGCTCTCTACACTTGAATGCTTGTAATTACAGCTATAGTGGAATACCATGGCTATACTCTTTATACGACCACAGGATCGAGGGTCTTTGAGCAACCTACTCTAGTGGAAGGTGTCCCTGCCTATGGCAGGGGGTTGGAACTGGATGATCTTTAAGGTCCCTTCCAATCCAAACCATTCTATGATGCTATGACCAGTACAGGTCACCTATCAAATGACCAGTATGGGTCATACAAGGTTTGCTCATACATTTTCACTCACACGTTTAAGGTTTGCTCACACATTACGGTGTCCCTGCCTATTACCCTGACACAGTGTCCAGAGTAAGTGAGATACTGACAGCCTCAAACCACGTGCTCTACAAACCTCCATTTCCCCTCCAAGGATTTCTCAAAGCATGAAACTTTGCATGACAGGCTTCTGCAGTCATATGTCCCATCCTTACTAAGGATGGCATTCATGAAACTTGCTCTGTAGTATGTTTTCCCAGACAATACATCAGTAAGCATTACTGTGCCTGTCTGAACGGCTTAGCTTGTGTATTTGTTTGTATGCAGCTCTTACGCACTGTATTTGATGAGTGGGTTTTATCAGAATGGTTATCTTTCTCTAATTTCACTTCTTGTAGTTTCTCGGAGTCACAGAACTATCTTCCTATTGTGAAGGCTACTTTCTAAAAAATATGATGGTCCTCATTGAAAACGAAGCGTTCAAACAGCTGTTGTATGACAAGAATGGAGAAACGTCTGGTCAAAATGTGCTACAGGACTTACAGAGGACGTTGGCCACAAGGATTCAGTCAATTCATTTGTCTTCTTCAAAGGGCTCCATTGTGTAAAGCTGAGGAAGACGGTAACCCTCTAATAAAGACCCTGCAAGTTAAGTCTGCTGTGGCAGTTGCTTAAACCCATTGCAGTTGCTTAAACAACTACAAAAAAGTAATTAAAAAAATTCTACTTTGCATCCAAATAGTTCCGTGTTGGCCAAAGGTGCTGCGCTGGGGCTGCGGCCCCGTCTGGATGAGGGAATGCGGAATACGAAGCTCCTCCATGTTTTTGAGCAAACAGGGTACCAGAGTATCCAGTGAATTGCTGTTGTACTCAAATTCTGAACACACAAACACACACACATGTGGTCGTGGAGCTTGATGCCAACAAAAGCCAGAACTCAGTGAACAGCAGAAGCCCCTGACTGAGCAGTGGTGCCAGGGAACACCCGAATTGACCAATTGATCATTTAAGGCAAATTTGTTCCTGTGTTACACATTTAAGAACTATATCTATCCTGGAGTCCATTATCTCATGCATTTAAGAAATGTAAGAACTGTTATTGCTGTCGAGCAAAGATCAACTGTATTAGAGAGTGGGTAAGACTGTTACAGCTGAGGAAATATGCTGACAGATTTTTAGGGGTGGGAACTTTTTAAATTGTTCATAAAAAATAACGGGGTGGCCTTGTAGTTTAAAAATGATTTCTTAAGCTTAAAATTTCATTTTCAACAGAGCTGTGTTTGAGGATCTATGTAACATGTTTTGGTTTTTTAAATGGTAAAATGTACATTGTGTAAACATACATATGATCAAGTTTTGCTTGTATTCTTTCCTAGGGTGGTATAATCTTGCCTAACAGGCTATGGTTACACCAAAGAGGTACATTACCCAGACTATCTCTAATACAGTGGGGGGGGGGCAGGAGAACTGCATGCTACTCGTGATTTGGGGTTGAAAACAATGACAAACTCAACATGCATTTGCATGGTAACTATACCTGTGAAATGTTACGTTCGTGCTTTGTTTCGCCAAGACAAATGCGATGTTACTTCTTGTCAAACTCCATTTGTGAAATTAGCATATTTTTTTATTTGGTGCGATTGGTTGTGATATGATACCCCTGGAGACCCTTCTCGAGATGCTGATTTCTGTTTGTTACAGTGAAGTGATAATAACAGATCTTTACTTCAGTAATGTGTTGATACTTCGCTACTGGCCAGAGATTGTGTCTGAGTTAGACTTTTTAAATTATAATTAAATATGTACGATAGAATGATTTCTCACTGTATCCTGAGAATGTATAGGTTATCTACAGTGCAGGGGTTGGTGGGGTGGGATGAGGGTGTGATTTAATGTTAAAGCTTTGTTTATTTTGCAGCATACTGTTAGCAAGACAAATCTGCTATGTGCCACAACATTCCCGATGCTCTGTCTCTGAAAACTATAGCAAGAAGTAGGCAAAGATGTTGCCTTCTCCATGGCAAATTGACGTTAATATATTTATTTTCTAGCATGCCATTCAGAAACTGTGCCCAGTTCATAGACTTTAGAAGTTTTATTTTGACAGTGCATGTTAACCTCTTCTTCTTTTGTTGAAGTATCTACATTGGGTGCTGGGAAGATCTACCAGTATCTTCCATGTTGGTAGCTTTTGGCATGCTCAGAGAACACAGTTTTGGCTCTAGTTACCAACACGGCAGGAAGCTGGTTTATTACTCTGAGGTGTAAATCCTCCTGTGTGCTTGGTCTTTTAAAGCCTCTGCAGTTTCTGCAACACATTAAAAAATGTCTAAACTGCCACTAATGTCGCAGAGACACGGCATGTCAGTCAATTAAACTTTTCTTTTTTCCCTGCATATAGTAGATGTTCACACAGGATGCTCTCTGGAACATTAGATAATGGCAATTTCCGTGTGAACATTGCAATGCTAGTGAAGCAAGACCATGGCTGATGCAGCAGCAACATGCAGAGGTGCTTGCTGTCATTTGGTGTGCCTCCTTTTCCATGGAAACCCATCTTTCCATGCCAGTGATAACTAGATAGAAGCAGACCTCACCCCACAGCTTCATGGTTTAAAATAGCAAAGTTTTCCAAACAATAATCATGACACTATAATTCTTCCCTTGGGTACACACGTAGCGCCCAACAAAATCATCAGCATATGTGTATATCCATAGGCAAAATAGCTTTTTCTAGGAAACATGTCCACAGGTATACATATATATATTAATCTGGCATCTAATGCTATAATGAGAACCACGGCTGTTGTGCCCCTCTTTCTAGCTCAAATACTGTGTTTTGGTAAAAGGATGTAGAGTCCTATGTGCACGCCCTGCCCCTAGAAGGTGATGTCTTTTGAGCATTTGTATGAACCTGCCTGGAACCCATTAGGAAGAAAACACTGATAACTGTACAGGTTGTTCTTCTGATAAGTTGAGAGTATCTGTGGTAACGCTCACTGATTTTCATTCAGACATAAAGGGCTTAATATCCTTTGGCTGTACGTGTACTGAGTGGTCACTGTGTTTGGGCACTCAAAAGTAAACATGAGCCAAAGGCTCTAGCAACAGAGTGCAGATGCCTCCAACCACACACTGTGCAAGCCTGCCAGCAGAGCAGCACCAGCTCGTGCATTCCTGTGTCCCTTTGCTCCTTCGGGTCCTTGGGAGTGTGGATTGCTGAGCACAACAGAAATTGTGGCACCTACTGCTGCGACGAGATCCGCTTTGTCGGTGTCTGGCAAATGGTAGGAGAGAACAAGCCCCTAGAAGCTATTGTTCAAAGCTATTACAGGCAGCTATTGATTTATAAGGGAATAACTTTAGCCCTTCAAAACTGTGGTAATCCCGAAGTCATAGATGTGTAGCCGAAGGGAACCTAAAAAAAAAACCAAACTCATAACTTTCAATTCCATGCCAGACAGTGTGCAGCTTGCAGGCTCTTGAAATGTCCAGTAACAGGGATTCATGACCTTCACCTCCCTCATAATCAGAAGATTTTCCTAAAAGACTGCAATTTACTGCAAATAGGGCCACTTTTCCTTCAAGCCCTGATTGACAGGAAGAAGGGATGATCTTACAGGATCTTCTTACAAGATACTCTATGTGTTAGATTAATCATCCTACTTTCCTTACTAGTATAGTCTTTCCTGGTTCTTTTGCTGTTATTTTCTAGGTCTCTAATTTTTGCTGTCATTCACCTCATTACTCCCCAGTTTCCCCAAAACACAGTACTCCAGCAAGGGTTTTATACAGTAACAAGCAAAGCAGCGTTAACTGTCTCCCGTGGTTTATGTAAAGCATATCAGAAAATATATCCTGGAATATTTTCTACAAGAACACCCCATAGCTAACTTTGATCTAGTCTGTCTTCTCTTATAATTCCTGGGTGATTCACTGCTGCTTTCCCAGGAGTTCCCATTTTGATTTGAGCATTTGTTTACTGCACCTTCCAGAGTATAACACTTTCAACTTGTCTTTATTAAACTTGTTCGGCTTTAACTGGGGCAATTTCCCCACTTCATCAATTGCAATTCTGATCCTGTCTTCTAGCCTGTTTCATAATCTCCAAGCTTTATTGTACGTGGCTTCATGCATGGATTCTTCATTAATCTGGGGCTGGGGGGGAAGGGTCTCTGTTGTCAATTTAATCTAAAAAGCAGTGTGACTTTCGGTGGGTGCCCATGAATACCATCCCTATCAGATAAGGCTCTTTCCAGCAGAGCTTTTTATTAGCATTTTCTAGAGAGATGGTGTTATCATCTTGGAAAATAAAAAGCCTTCTTCTTCTTTAGTCTTTATATGAGTTGCAATAAATTACAAATTTTGAGGGAAAATATTAGCTCCAATCTAGGTGAAATGGAAAACAAATACAACATTCTTAGAAAAACTTGTGATTTTCTTTTTTAATCATAACTCCAGCCTTTAATGAGTGAAGGGCTGTTTTGGTTCCTTTCCATCTGTCTTTTTTACACTAATCCAGTGCTGTAATATTTGAGGACTTGCAGGCATCCTGCCCCTGCCTCATGGCAGATCTTTTCCTTCTGCCTCTCCGCAAGGTCCTCCCTTAGTTTCCAGAATTTCCTCATTTCGCCTCACGTGCTGCCAGTTGCCACGCTTCCCAGGTTTTTTTTACTCTAGAGCCCCGCTGGATGCTTTCCCAAGCCCAGAAAGAGTATCTGTGTTCTCCTGAATGGGCAATTTTCCAATAATTGGCTTGAGAGCTGGGAAGAGAAAAGGATGGGGAATGCAGGAGGGCAAAGGTTTGGGACATCACGGAGGAAGGCTGGTATTATTTTCATGACAAAAGTCAGCTCTGTCTACTTGTTTCTCAGATTTTCCTGTGATCTGTTCCTTCTGCCTGCTGTCCTCTAAACACAGCTGGTGGCCAGATGCTCTGTTCTGGGAAAGGGCCAGCTTTCTAACGGCTAAGACTTCTTTTCCTTTCTCCAGCTAAAAGTTTTGCCTGCTTGGTCTCGGCTTCAGAGTAGATTTGTGCAAATGTCTATTAAAGACAGAGGAAACGTCTTTGAAGAGGTGTGAAGGCTCAGTAGCCAGGCTCCTGGTGGCACTAATGAGAGCTACTTGCTGAATCCTCCACATGCTGCTTTTGACACTGAGCCTTTTTGTATTGAATACCCACTGACTTCATACCAAATGCTGCACAAGTTCTGGATGGGCTGCAGTGTGCGGTGTGCTGGGGGATTTCCGAAAATCTAGTTTTGTTTCAGAGTGTCACACCACGTGCCACTCTTTGAAGATTAAAGGAAAAAGGGAAATCTGCAGTTTGTACTGAAATAAACTGCTCTGAGGTGGTGCAGTGAGAAAAAAGAAAGGGCATGTCTTGTAGTCCTCCCCATACCTGTCTAAAATCAGAGCAGGGTTCTGTTATGGCATGCAATGCAACTAGGTCTGTGGGGACTCGGGCATGCAGGACCCTGTTTAAGTGAGGGTTTTATGTTCAAGAAAAATACAGGTGGTGTTAAAGTTCACACGTCCACATACTCAAGGCAAGGTTCAGGCCATCCTAGGGAAAAAGCTATTCCTAGTGCTCTTGTCTATGGGTTAAATCCTCGGAGAAGCTGAGAACCTGCAGAACTTGTCATTGGTTGCAGGTATCAGTGTCCCCTCAGGAGGTGGCTCTGTCTTAAAACTTGCTGAAAGATGTCATCCTGAAGCCTCTGTTCACTAAAGCTGCCTCTGAAGTCAGTGGATGATTTATTATTTTGGGGGATTGAATGAGAGTTAGCTAAAGTCAAAGACTTGAAGTTAGTTTGTTTGACAAAGTGTCTTTCATGTGAGGCTCTGCAAGCGTGTTACAGAAGTGAACGGCCTGATGTTGCTTTCATCCTCTGGCCCAGAGATGTTGAAATATATAAGCATTTAAAAAGCTGCTTACAATTTGTCCTAATATTTAATAAACTAGCTTGCAAAAAGTTAGCCTTGAAATAGCGCTCAAATAATATCTGAAACCCCATAGATGAGAACGTTGCTAATTTTAGATGTCTGCCTCTAAGCACATTTGTATCTCTCACTCACAGCACTTCCAATCACATCTTCCACATGTTTGTAACAAAACTAATGTTTTGTTAGTTTTTAACCTGTTACTTATTTTGAGATAAGACCTGTTATCTTCAGCGGGTGAAAACTGCCCGCTCTGACCAGATCATCACATTTCAAGTAGAATTGCATCTGACCTACCATTTATAACGTCCGCCATGGGCAAAAAATAGCGAAGCTGAGTCTTCAGCTGTGAGCCAATGATCCATGACTTCAGTGAGACTGCTGCTGAAAACACTGCAAATGGGGTACCTAAAGCAGAAGGAAAATCTGTAAACCTGCAGAAGCTGATGGGCGTTTGCCAGCTGCCTTCAGCGAGCCCAAGAACTGGGAAGCGAGCTCGCTGTGGATAGCAGGCAGGTATTCAGTTTCTTTTTGTTGCCATTAAAATGTCATTCTTTTAGGTTGGTTCAAGGCTTCTTGCACGGAAGAGCCACAGATGGCCTACTATTTATTTATCTTAGGCGCATGCAGTGGGCTCACAATGCGGTATCTCATGTTCTCAAGTCAGTAGTCTCTGCTAGATGATGCTTTATGTGCTTTGCTTGGATTGCTTGTTACTAAAACAGCCAGGAGACATAGCAGCAAGTTACAAGAGAAGTTGCATTGGCTGGATAGGCTAAATTCTACAACTAACTTGTGTTTTGCAAGCTAAGCTGTTTAGTTGGCAAAATATGTCCATCTGATTTTATGTGAGGTACCAGAACAGCAATTTTGGTGTTTCTTTTCCTTTGGAGAGGCATTTTCCATCCTTCTTTCAGCTTACAGTTTTGGTCTTTCATCCTGCAGTGGTGATGACACAGTGTGATTAGGCACAGGTTCCTGTTCCTGTTGGATGGCACGCTAATGAAGAGGTCTCAGTAAGGAAAGAGGATTAGGGACAAGAATTTTGATGTCTAACCTCAGATATTTGCCTATTTGGATTCCAGAGGTATAGTGTTCTCTATTTCCTGGTTTATTTGTTCTCCAACTCAAGAGTTTCCATGAAATCAGAGAGGAGGGCAGAGCAGAAGATAGGTAGGAGAGGAGGAAGCAGCCCCATCTTGGCATCCACAACCAGCCCATTTGGCTCTGGTCTCTTTAGTGCTCACAGAGAGGGTTTGCTCGGTCCCACTGCTCAGATATGGCCGTGGAGCTCTAGCAATTGGTAGTTTTTCGTTGTCCTTATAAATATCTCGACTGCCACAGCTGCAAGAGTGAATTTGCCTGAACCCCTTTATGTGTGGTTAACTTTGGTCTTTCCACTTCCTGTCATCTCTGCTGCTGTGTTTTCATTAAAACTTCCATTACTTGGCTTTGCCCAGCTCAGTAAGAGGCAATCTTGTTTCTTATTGCCTTTCTAAAGCAAACAAAGACAGGGAAAAAAACTCTCTGAAATACCCAATCAGAAATCATTCATGGCTTAAAATAAGCCGCATTAGAAAATGGAGATGCTCAGACACACAAAAAGACAGCCACTTTTGAAAAAGCCAGTGCGCTAGAAGGTCATTTTAATTAATTATGGTCAAAGCCTTAACACCTCATATGTTCTGGCAGGGACGGATTAACGTGGTTCAGAACATCTGGACTTGTTCAAGCCATGGGTTCAAGAGAGTCCAGCCTTACCCTTTCCCCTTCCCAGCAGTGGATAAATTGACTATCCTATAGCTTACTACGTGAGAGGCTTTCAAATGAGCCTTTCTAAAGCCTGGTTCTCTCTGTTCTGCATAGCTTTTGAAGAGCTCATAGCACATCTGTGGGCTGAGATCTGCTCCTGAGGACTGTCGAAAGCCCCCTGCGCCCCAGCACTGGCTGTACCTTACTGGGGCAGGAGGTAGGAAGGAGCACAGGAAGCCCCTGGAGCCTCATCAGAGAGAAAGCTGCTTCCCCAGCATCCACGCATTCACTTGATCAAATAACCCTGCTTAACCTGCTCAAGCCCGTGTAGACCGCTGATAGACAAATTTGGGACAGCCGGTTAAATACCTTGGGAAATGATTTTTGCCTTGCAATTATTGAGACAGTGACTAATTGTGCCATTTGGGAACACGGTAAAATGTGCAGTCTTCCTGGAGTTGTGAGTTTATGTTTATCCATTGAAGAATATAAGGACCAAAGGAAAATACCTGAGAGCTTTTTGACCTCGTGTTCCTGGCTGAATTCCAATTAATACTAGAAAAAACTTGACTTATTTAAGTCACATCAGTACATTTTGACCAATATGTTGCTTCTTGTCCATATTTCTCTGTGTATTGTGGCTGCTGTATAGCCATATGTGCTGTACCAGCGGGGATCAGAGGTGCCTGAGCACCACGCTTACAATAAATAAGTAAATCCCACTCTCTGCAATGCAGGACATTTCTTCAGCTGATCTCTTCAGTGTTATGTGGAAGGTGAATAAAGCAGCTCAGCTTTTTACAGCTCAAAGATAAGGTCAATGCTCTTTTTCCAGTGCTCTCTTCACTCTGCCAACTACCACAAACAGCAGAGGGATCTGGACCTGCATTTTAAAAATCATAATATAATTAAAAGCAGCAGAAATAAAACCCAACATGGGAAATAAAACATTCCCTCACCCTACTCCACTCCCCCCCAGTAACAGGTGGGCTACTCAAGTGTCCTTCAGCCCCGCTCATCTGAAAGCTTATTGTAATGCCATTTGTGCATTAGTTATCCTCAGAACTGGCTTTTGATTAGGTTGAAGTCTGGAAAGCATCTGAAGTCACTCAGGACAGAAGTGGCATTGTAAATTAATTTGTTCTACATCATCTCAGCTGTGCCCCTTGTGCTCTTTGTGGGTTTTTGTGTTGTATCGGTTGTTTGGGTTTTTTATTCGGAAGAAAAGGTTAAGCATGTGCAATGCTTTGGATTTTCCATCCATGGTTATCTTTGTATGTTCGTATGTGAGAGAGAGATAGACAGTAACTAGATATATGGGATATGTTATGAGGCGTGAAATCATGTTTGTAATGAGATTTCTTGTTAATGGCAGTCAGCCTTCCTTGATGCTAAGCATTAATGCAATATCCATTAGTGCAGCTAAACCTCCCTCCACTCCACTTTCCCAAATGGGTTTCACTTTGTACCTAGTTTAGCATTTATAAATATTTGATACAAGGTTCAAGAAGTAATTTAAATGTTAAATGAAAGATATATGAATGTTCTAGGAAAAAAACAAGTTAAGATTCTACTATAACATCATTCACAAACCAAACATGAAAGCATGATGAAATTTGCCCCACTAAAATTGCTGGAAGCCTTTTCATTGATTTTTCTAGTCTGGTTTCCATCTCTCTTTCATACTATGTCACCTTTGAAGTCTTTGCACAGCTCGCATTTTCCAAGCTGAATGCCTATCTGTAATTAGGAAGCACAATCTTGATCTTTAAATGGGGAAGTGATCCTTCCTCTGTCATTCACTTCTGAAGCTGGTTTTGTATCTTTATGTTTACCAGTGAAAACAACAGCTGAATGGGGAAATGCCAGCACAAGCATCCTGAAAAGACAAAAGAACTAACACTGTCAGTGGGACAACTCTTTGCTTCCTTCCTCCCTCTTCTCATCCACTCCCACTTGTCCCTGAGATGTCTTTGAACTTAAAGCTAGAAAAGAAAAATGAAAACAAGAGGAAGGGATGTGCTAGAAATAAGATGGTTTCTAGAACAGTGTGGAACCATCAAGTTAATCTTGATTTTTTTTCAGGTTTTAGGCAGACTCCTAATTTGTGTAAGATAAACCCAGGAATAGTCATGATTGTTTTGCATTTGTTGTGATTGTTATGAGTTTGGGTTTGGGTTTATTCCCTAGAAGAGTAGTTTTGTTTGCTGCCATCCATTGTTGGGGTTTTATGGGAAGCTTTCACTTCACTTTTTATTGAGAAGCAAATGAAAGATCACCTAGCCCAACAGTAATTGTGAACAAATACATAGATATTGTCTTTCATCCCACAGATGTAGCTGAAATACTGTTTCATGGCTTCACAGGGATGTTTGAGGTCATCTACAATTAACAACATAGGTGAAACCTTCTTCCCCTTTGCTTAACCATTAGGATAAATGAAAAAATAAATAGCGGAGAATCAGAGTATAGACAATAGAATGGCAGATGTTTTTCAAAAGAGTGTAGCTAAGAAATACAAATGTTTCTGGAGCCAAATCTTTTTCCTCAAAAAGACAGGTAGGTATTTGTAGCTCATTCAAAGATGTCAGCCTCTCAAGTCTATTAGATGCTTTTGAAGAATTCTTGTTTCATGTTAATGTTCCAGAGCAAACTGTTCCACCAAAGACACTAACTGAGGGCACTCCAGAACAAGGCAGGAGGGAAAGTATTAATATAGAGAAGCTCAGTCATGATTTGAAGCGGCAGCTTTTGTCCGCTGTGTCCATAACTTGAACATTATTTTAAAATGTGTGCTTGTAATTATTTCGATTTTTTTTAATTACTGTTTTGAAAATGAAGATAATTTCCCTTGAGTATAATGTATTCAGTCAGCAAGATCAGTAACCTTTATGTGTTTTATCACATAATCAGGTCTTTAGCATAAATGTTGGGAAAACTCTGAAAGCGTCTTCTCTGAGTGCACCTTAGGTTATCTTAAACCCCGTTCTGTCTGATGCTGATCCTTTTGCAGTCTCCAATGGGATTATGATTCATTTGTCATTGCTAGATGTCATTTTGTTAACACTGTGCAAAGGCAGGGCAGCTGTGAAACCAGCAATTTGGGGTTTTTATTATTCTGTTACTCTGAAAAAAAGAGGAAAACTAATCAGATCTTCGTTTATAGGGTGAAATACTCCCCTTAGTTTGAGAGGACATGTTCAAAGCCTCTGCTCTGAATGCCTTGCTATAATCAAGTTACAAAATGGAGGAAAATGCTATTGGAGAAAGATTTTTGAGAAACTTAACTCCAGTGGTGCAGAACATGCACTTGTTAAAGCCTGCTTTCTCTCCCTCTCATGAAGTCAGTGGGAATCTTTAATAGGAGTTACTGCAAGCCTGTATGCTTTTTAATGCACTAGCAGATGTAATTTCCCATCCAGTCATCTGCTCGGTTGCGGATGGTACACCATGAAGGCTGAAGGCCAAATCCTGTTGTCATTGCACACAGCAGCTCTATTTCAGCAGGGATTGTAACTTAGGTTGTAAGAGTTAGCTGCTCAATTTTGAGGTACTTGCTGAAGAGAAATGGGAGAGGGCATGCTCTCCTTCTGCTTGTTCATCACAGCCTTTGCATTTCCAATGACTTCATTAGAAGCATCATGTATTTACATGCTGCAGAATGAGGCCTGCACGGGGTGGGAAAGATTTTTATGAATTTAGACCTGCCTAAGAAAACATCAACCATTCTAATTTTAGACAAGTTGCATTCCATATCCATCTGTTTAGTGGATCAGTCTGATGTTTACTGTTTAGTAAATTACATTTGGTCTTTTTTTATTTTAAGTTTGTTCGAGGGCATTGCCTGCCATCAGCTAGTGTAAAATGGTGCCAAGGACTTTCAGACACACCGTTAGGGACAAACTCTGCTAGCTTCGCATACCACAGTCCCATCAAAAGTAAAGAAAGCTGGACTGGGCACATGAACTGCAACCCCCCAATGTCCAGTTACATCTCCTGCCTCATTTTGTAGAGATTGATGACTTCCTGGAAAGAAAAAACATATGCTGCCAATTCACCCCAGTTAAAAATATATTGAAGTCAAGGAAATTACATTAGATATGACTGTAGACTACCAAATCCAATCCTGTGCATAGGCAGAACTCCCAAGGGAAAGCAATGGGAGTTTCTGTCACGGTGTTTGCAGAATGAAGCCTATGTAACGAACTATGACAAAATGTCGACTTTGTGTAAACTCTCCTGGTGACTCTGTATAAAGGTTTGTAAGAAATCTTCGTTGGAACACACCAGAGAATAATAAACTTGCACCTTGATAGAATAGCTTTATTTGTATATACTCTATGTAAATTTTAAACCAGAGGATACGTGTCATTCCTTGTACATATCTGACTAGAACGGTGGCAGTGCTGTGCACTGCTGTTTAGGAGATCCAGGTTCTCTAGTCTTGGGTTTCCAACTGTAAAGGCTGCAGGAGACTGCTTGGGACCAGCCAAAACAGGATGGATAGATGCTCACCACCCACTGCTTAGGAATGAAGGAACAGGAACTGGAACAGATGTTGGCTACAGAGAAGACTGCTTGCCTCCACTCCTGGCTAAAGGACAAGTGCCTCCTTCGCTGTCATCTCCAACGGAAGTGATTTATGGTCAAAGAGTGTGGAGAACATTCAGAGCCCTATTTGGATCACTCTTTCATAGGAACCTGAGCTTATAAGGAACCCACACTTCTAGTGTAACATGGGAAGGTCTAGGAAAAAGCAGTGTGTATATACATCTACCTATCTGTCTGTCTGTTATCTAATATCACGGTGTTTCTGTATTGAATGGTTTCAGTAACCTGTAAACAAGTGATTGCTCCTGTTGTGTTACTGCTTCAAAATTCTTTGCATGCACTCTGACATATAATTCTTTAAGAAAAGAAATTATACATATTATATATATATTGTAGCTTGCAAAATATTCATGTTGAAGAGCCATGTTTTGTGCAAATTGTACATTTATGTTGTGAGCAATATTGCAATATGAACTTTTATTAGTTGTTGGCATTAAAACATGTTTTTATTGATAGTAAATTTGTCACATTATTTTTGAGCGTATGTATGTAACCCAAGCTTTCAAACTCAGGCATTATATCAACTACTGAAGGAGACTCTTTCTGTGCAGTAGAAATAGCACAGGCTTTCAGTAAATAGGCAGGTGTGCAAGTCCCATTGCAAGTTGCAAGGCTGATACTTCATGCAGTTTGTCAGGCAAATACTTCTCTTCTGTCAGTGCTGGAATTCGTGTTAGGTATGAGGACGCTGTTGCCCTCATCTATAACAACTAAAACGCCAATCTTGCAAAACAAAGTGCTTAATTCCTCCTGCCCTCTATCTCTGCAGGTGCTTCAATATAAATACAGTGAGGACTTGAGAAACTTCTAATTTCCTGCCAGATAGCCAATGTTATATTTTCAAATGCTCATGCTACATAGTTTTCAATTTAGGGGCTAGATAAAAGTGTAATACCAGTATGGCTTTAGGAAAGCTGCAGTGTTTGGAGCTTGACCCTGAAACTTTTCCCTGATTTCTGAACATCATTGGTGGCTTTGTTTGCTCAATGTTTACCTCTGAGAAATGTATGCTGTTGATTTAAATGTTTAATATATTGACTGCCTTTTTTGTATATTTGTTATCATAAAGTTTTGGTTTAAATGCTAACAACTGTGGTCTATTTTCAGACTTTAAATAACATACGGTTCTGTATTTGGAAGGCAAAGTTATTAATGAATATAGCGATTTGGTATTTTATTCCTATTTTATACAGCTGCCCCCATAGGTTATTATCAGATGGCAATGAATATTGCTGAACAGCAGGTGGAACTTCTTTGAGCGTGTTTATGAGCCATCTCTGTTCAATAAAAATTCCATTGTTTTCTAGCCTAGGAAATGACTGCTGTGAGTGTTTTTGTTGTTTCTTCTCCTCTTCAGGTGTTTCTCAATGTACTTCAGAAAGCAGCAGGACTGGGCTTCTCCCAAGAACCATCTCCCAGAAACCACACATGTTCGGGATTTTACATCTGGAAGTCCTGGTGGTGTTTACCACCATACACTGCTGTCAGTAATGGTTGCTGTGCATGTGAAGAAGTGACACGGAGTCTGTTCCCCAAAACTTTACTCTGAGCCTTGACCTGGCAAAAAATGGGCATGTAAGACCAGGGAATGGAGCTCCGTGGTGCTTAAAGTTAAGCATCTGCAAATGCATTGTAGCCAGACGGTTTGGATGCATGAAGACCCAAAAGGATGGAAGCTTGCTTCGTTACACAACATCATTGCAAGTGCATACAAATAGGTTGCAAATGGGTATGTCAAAGAGAAGTCAGAAGTAGAGGGAACTGATTAACTTCAGCATAAGTGTAAAAATCAGGCTTATTTTTGGCATATTTTTACCTTTTTAATTTTTAAGTTAATTTACATTGGTTTGTGTCTTGTATGTTTCGGTGGATTTGGAGTTAAGTCCTTTCTTCATAATGTACCAGATTCTTAAGAAACGGGTTGGTCCAGGCTGCGGCACATGTTCACTGAGCTAATTAAGGTTCAGGACAGTCTTGCCCACTGCTGTATTTTCTTCTGAATGGGGCAGAAATGGGCAGCAATATCTAAACCACCAGTGCTACACAGCAGGGCTGATCTAGAGGGGCCTCAGGTTTTGTCCTGAGGCAAAAGCACTGTCAGAAGTGCTTGATGTAGGTCTGCTGTTGGAATCAGTAGCAGAGGCATCTGTGTAACATAAAAAAGATCATCGTATGTCTCAGTTTGACTACTTAGAAAGTAACAGTAACATTTAAACCAGTCTGAAATATTTAAAAAAAAAAAAAATCTGCATAACACAGACATTTCTAGGTGTGTAGCACTGTCAGCTAAATTCCTTCATATCAAAAAAGCCTTATATTTTAATGAACATTTCTACAGTGGCTTTCATTTTATCTAATGAATGTTTCAAGGAAAATGATCCAGAGAAGGAAGGCATGAGGGCTGGTTATCTCTAAGCTTTGCTACGAAGATGTAAGATTGTAAGGTAAATGATGGCTGAGAACCTGTGCACACATCCTTGCAGGCTGAGAGGCTGCCATACCCAGCGCAACCCTATTGCCTGGCTACCTTCCTGGAGCTCATCAGCCCCTCTGCTCTACAAGCCCAGTGGCTTGTGTAAGGAGTGGGAGTCTCCTCCTGGAACAGCAAACCTTTGGAGCAACCAGTACTGAGCAATATAAGGCCCAGCTGAACAGGGCCTTGAGCAACCTGGTCTAGTGGGAGGTGTCATTGCCATTGCAGGGGGGTTGGAACTATATGATCTTAAGGTCCTTTCCAACACTAACCATTCTATGGTCCTGTAAATCTATGTGCCACCACTGAGACAAACACTGGCCCTAATGTCTGCCGTCAGTCCCATGGTGCTGGAGGGGTGAGAGTCCTCAGGTGTTCCGATGTGTCCCCCTGCCCTCAGAGGCGTGATGTAGCCCTGCTGCACATGCCACTTCTCCCAGCACTCACCCAAGTGTATGCTGACGCTGTGGACCTCTGGTTGGCAAAGACTGGAGCTAGAGGCCGTAGCAAAGTCAGGGGAATGCACACAGACCCCACTTCCCACCTGCTGTGAGAACAAGCGTTATGGGGCAGAACTCACAAAACTTGGCTGAGTCCCAGCACGTGGAGCACTGCCAGTTGTGGCTTTTTCCCATACCCATATGTTTACTGACGTTACTAGCAAATCTTTAGTATGTTGTATCATTCTATGCTTCTTTTCAATTTAATTTTCTCTGTGTAAGTTGGCCAGGAATTATGCTAGATCTTTCATTTTGTCCTATCCTCATATGCATCTTGGTGGTTCTTCTCCCAAACACCTCTTTTCCTCTCAGCTCTCTAATCCTGGATCCTGGTAAGCCGATGTATTTAAAGTTATTTTTCATTTTTCTGTATTGGCTGTATGTGGCAAATGTGACTGTTCTCCATATCCAGCCATCTTTTCTCCAGCTTCCTGAGAGAGCACTGATGATATTTCTTTCCCTTCTTTTATGTTAGTTCCAGCTCTATCTGACAGCAGTCATTGCAGTGATGATGGGATTCTCACTCCCCAGCTCTCAGCACACATTTTGGGGAAGCAGATGCTCTCTAAGCATGCCTCTCTGCCTTGATAATACATTACTGTATCCCAAGAAGGATTTAATGCCTTTAATGTGTATCTGGTTCACATTGAGATCACACTTATTACTACACACAGTTAAAAGTGAAGTGACAGACCTAGTTTATTTCATAAAGTTAAGCAAGAAGCACCAAAAGAAACACGTAAAATCTGGGAGAATAAGCCTTAGCTCAAAGAAGTTTTATCTTTTAAAGTGAGGAGATTGGTGCTCTCCCAGAGAACTCCTTAAGGAGATCACAGATGAAAGAAAACCAAACCAGCCTTGTTTCAACTACCTGAAAACTTTATGCCTAGCTATCAGTTCAAGAGCTCTTCCCTCCAGGCTATGCTGCTGTGTGCAAAAAGGGTGTGTAGTCTCCTTGACAAGATGCTGCCCTACTGAGGTCTGATCTTCCTTTGGTTTCCTCTGACTATTCATGCAATGTGCTTTGCAGAAACACACAGGGAATGCAAATAGAGAATCAAAAGGTAACCTTGAGGACTTTTATGGCTGCTCT
This sequence comes from Strigops habroptila, assembly GCF_004027225.2. Classification (NCBI taxonomy): domain Eukaryota; kingdom Metazoa; phylum Chordata; class Aves; order Psittaciformes; family Psittacidae; genus Strigops; species Strigops habroptila. The sequence goes on from NC_044279.2 coordinate 73,526,035, forward strand.
TGGTGTTTCAAAGCCACTCTTAAGTACTCTTTTTCTTTCTTTCCTGAGTTAGAGAATTTCTTGATATTGTGGCTTTGCTTTTAGCTGTTCAGCATCTCTGGAACTGCAACACTAATATTTCGCAGCTAGTTTGAGAAAACAGAAAATGTTTTTTTTTTAGTAAGATGTCATGCTAATTTATCAATCCCTTTCCCCTCTTCTCATCTGAAGAGGTCAGCTGAACCACAGCCATAAACCTACAGCATAACTTCTCTCAAAACACATAAAATTCCTTTTGTTTCCTTGCTTACACCCTGTATGATTTGCAGTAAGAACCTTTGCATGACCTTGTAGTACCTTCCAGCTGTCATACTAGCAATGTTTACAGTGTCTCTGACAGTTTCATGATTCAAGGTATATCAAAGCGCTTGCAGAGCCTTGGACACTGGAGCTCTTCAAGATTTCAAATACCAGAGCCTGCCGGTATCAGCTGCTTCAGCATCACTCCTTCATCAACCAGCTCTCTTTTCTCTTCCACCCTTACTCAGTGTGAAGAAGGATACTGTAGCTTTCTGGGAACTTTGACATGCCCTAAAAAAAGAAGCTGGCCCTTCCCTTTGGAGGAGCCATTGATTTTTCCCACTGAACCCGCTTTTCTTGACCTGGTAAATCCACACCAGAAGTTTGCTCTGCTTAGCTAGGTAAATTAATCCAGCTGAACTTTTGTGAATGTTTATGCCAATGCCTTGGATAAGGCACAAACACACACTTCCTGTGGATGAGAACTATCCAGCACTTGCACCCTCAGGTGAAAATCAGTAGGTCGGGATGGATTAAATGCAGATCTAAAAAGGGGCAATGTTTTAGTGCTTTTCACATCAGACAGGCAGAATTTTCTGACACCAGAATCAATTACTAAGCTGAAACATTGAAAATCACTGCTATTAAGTTTCATCTTACTTTACAGAGGTCCATTGAAATAAAAAGAAACTCAGCTCTGCTCATTGGAGGATAAAAGAAGGGTCTAAGAGAGATTCCAGGCACAAACTGGCTCTGGAGGAGAAATACTGCTGTGTCTGATTGATCTCTGATGATGGAGGGGTGGGGAGGAATGAAGCCTTCAAGTTTTAGAAGCTGGTTTTTAGGAAAGGCCCGAGGCCAGCCCAGAATGGGCTGTGATGAGAACGTTTGATGACAATTCTTCTGGCCAGAGACCCTTTATTTCCACTGGATCTGAACTTGGTCCTCAAACCCTTCCTGGGACAGCCATTCGAGTCCTTGTCTCCCATTGCACTTGTCTTTCTTCATGGCCATTTCTTCCACCTCACAGACATGCAGAGAGACTTCTGTCAACTATACAGGCTAATTTCTAATTAGGACAGCTCTTTGGGTTCATCCCAAATTTCCTCCAACGGTTGTGTCAGAATTGCATCCAAATTAAGAAATTAACATCTGCTTTCTTTCCGAATCTTCACACCTCTGTGGCTGAGTCATCTTTGGGTGCTAAATACCGAGAAGACCATTTTTTACTGTCATGTGTCATGACCTATGAGTCGTCTTGGCTGGTTCCTTGGGGTCAGTGGGCTGTACTGCACTAGCTCCCAGTTACTATATCAAGTGTCTGCGGGGAGCTGAAGGGGAACCACCCTTGCAACCCGGTCGCTGTGACTGCCAAGGCACCCTGGAACAATAATATCTTTAACAGAATGGTCTTTCTTTCCTTAAGACCCTGAGACCCAGCTCCACATCCCCAGCAAGTGTGTGACTGAGAGAAGTACTGGAATCACACAGCATTTTGGATTGGGTCTCAAAAAAGAAGAAAAATTATTACTACTAATTGCAGTTCTCTAAGCTGTAATATTCATATGCACAGTCGATACCTATTTTCCTTCCTTCCTCCTTCTCCAACTCTCATTTTTTGATACCTCTGTTGTTAAGCCTCACCACAGTACACTACTATTTTGTGATTATGTACACGATGGGAGGGAAGGTAGAGCATGTGTGCCCCCTCTGGGTATTGCTTCAGTAAAAACAAGTCTGGCTCAAGTGTTTGCTGAGCAAACCTCCACACTGTAAATGTATATATCTGCAAAAGCACATATCCAGGAACGACAGCCAGCGGAAAGTAACCTTGCTTTCCTTGTCTTGCCTGCATAACACTCCCTTCTGCTTGTCCTTTAGGAATAGCACTGCTTACACAAAACTGACAGGCAAACCACAGCCAACTCATGTGTGGAAGAACAAAAAGGATTTCTTGACTGCTGTAAGAGAAGGTGACCAGCAAAGCAAATAATAACAACCCAGCAAAAAGGCAAGCATACCAAAATGCAAGAATGGTCATTATAGTCCCCAGGTAGGACTAGGATGCCTGTAGTACAGGGTAATACAAGGAATAGCTAGAAATAGGCAGCTTTTGCCTTAGTGTGTTGTGCACTAAGACAAAAGGCACGGGGTAGTGAAGAGGTAGTGTTTTGTTAGAAATGTATTTATCTCTCATGCCAGAACCACAGAATAATCAGGATAAAAATAATGAAATTGAATACAGTTGTGCTGCCTAGTGACATGTGGATGAAATAATGTAGCTATCCTGTCTGCCAAGCTGAAGTTCAGTTGCCAAGTCCTTGAGCTTTACCATGAGATAATGCTCCTTCCCCTAACCTCAGCTGCCCACTCATGTAATTTGCAGTTATCCCCTGACTTAAGATTTCAGCAATGGAAACAACAGTGATTTCTGCATGTTAGTAAGAGATTATCTTCCCGTGTACTCCAGCTGACATTTTATCTATTTCCCGATGTAATCACAGAATCACAGACTCAACCAGGTTGGAAAAGACCTTTAAGATCATCAAGTCCAACCGCCACCCCAGCACTGCCAAGGCCAACACTAAACCATGTCACTGAGGGGCTCATCCACACGGTTTGTGAACACTTCCAGGGACGGTGACTCCACCACTGCCCTGGGCAGCCTGTGCCAATGCCTGACCACCCTTTGGGTGAAGAAATGTTCCTAATATCCAGTCTAATCGGGATCGCCTCAGCGATGCGAACACCCCGCGAGGCTCTGCGGAGGGAACAGCCGCGCTCCGCCCCCCAGCGGCCCCCCAGGCCACTCCCCTCCCTCCTGCCGGGCTTCCCGGCGCGGGGCGATGCCCTCACGCTGCTCTATCTCCGCCCCTTCCGTTTTCCTCCGCCGTTGTAGGCGGGGTTTCTCGTCATACGCGTCACTCGTGGCGCGCCGGAGCCGCTCGCACGTGTCAGCACCGCACCGCGTCCCGCTCCGCACCGCCATGAGCTGCCCGGTGACCTGCGCCGCATGGGTGCGCTGCGGCGTTGCCAAGGAAACGCCGGATAAGGTGAGGCCGGGCCCCGGCTGCGGGACCCCCCGCCCGCCTCCGCTGCCCCCCGCCGTTGCCCTCACGCCGCTGTGTGTCTGCCCCGCAGGTGCAGCTCAGCCAGGAGGAGCTGAACGGCCTCATCGAGGTGGCCCAGGACAGGCTGAGGTGAGCCGGGGCAGCGGGCGCGGCTGTCTACGGGGTTGGAGCCCCCCGAGCCTCGTCGCCGCTGACAGAATAGGGCAGGGCACAATCCTGCCCCGCGGGGTCTCGCTGGAGGCCTGGTTTGGGAAGCGGCAGCAATGGAGATGGGTGGCAGGCAGCACGAGTTCTTCCTGAAGTGGCAGTGTCAAGTGAGCCCGATGTCCCGGTGTTGTCCCAAAAGTGGGATCGTTACTCGGTATGCAGAACGCCGTTGTGCACACAGAGCCGGGGTATTTTGTTGTCAGCTGTTTTGCAAGATAGGGTGCTAGGTGGAAGCTGCACAAAGCTGGCACACCTTAGTTCTTTGTACATCATAAAATGAATCACAGAATGGCTTGGGTTGAAGGGGACCTTAAGGTCGTCCAGTTCCAACCCCCTGCCACGGGCAGGGACACCTTCCACTAGAGCAGGTTGCTCCAGGCCCCGTCCATCCTGGCCTTGAACACTGCCAGGGATGGGACAGCCACAGCTTCCTTGGGCAACCCATTCCAGTGCCTCACCACCCTCCCAGTAAAGAACTTCTTCTTTATATCTAATCTGAACTTCCCCTGTTTAAGTTTAAAACCATTGCCCCTTGTCCTATCACTACAGTCCCTGAGGAAGAGTCCCTCTCCAGCATTCTTGTGAGTACAAAGAAATTACTTTCATTGGTCAAAAGTTAACGAATATATGATCAATTAGTGCTCTGTCTTCTGTTAGGTAAATTGTTTTCGCTTGCCATGTAAATCAGCACATATACACATGCTCCGTGAAGGCGGGGAAGGGGAGGCAAGCTTTTTGGTCCTGAATTGAGTCAGTGGTCACAATCTCCCCCTGACACCTTTACCTTTCACCCAGTTACTGCCATTTTATGTTGACTGTTTGGTTTTCTATTACTTATTTTGTCTTCAGCACCTTCTGATGCATGTGTTCTTTTATCAGTCCTTCGGCTCTTCTTCCAAGGTGAAGATAAGTATGGAAAGACTTGCCTATACAAAGTCTTGTTTTTCTAAGTGATGTTAATCAAGCTAGACACCGTTACCTTCATGGCAAATTCTATTTTCACTGTAAATCATTGGGAGAGTCATTTGTCCAGAGAGTGAAAGAAGAAAGATCAGATGGAACATATCCTGCCTTCTCTGTGGATACAACATGGGTTGTGTTCCCATGGGGTTCTTCAGTTGTCAAACCGTGTACTGTCAGGCTAGCAGAGCATTTCAGGTGGAGTCTGCATGGGCCTGGTCCTTGCTGGAATTGCCATTCCCGCCTAGAGTGAGGAAATAAGTTTGGTTTGTGTTGTGGTTTAACCCCAGCTGGCAAATAAGTACCACGCAGCTGCTCACTCACTTCCCACCCCTTCCAGTGGGGTGGGAAGGAGAATTGGAAAACGAAAGTAAAACCTGTGCGTTGAGATAAGAACAGTTTAATAATGAAAGTACAATATAATATTAATAATAATGAAAAGGGAAATAAGAAGAGAGAGATAAAAAACAACCAAACAAGCAACACAACAGTGATGCACAACACAATTGCTCACCACCTGCTGACCAATGTCCTGCCAGTCCCTGAGCAGCGATTGGCATCTCTTGGCCAACTCCCCTCAGTTTCTATACTAGCATGACATTCTATGCTATGGAATATCCCTTTGGCTAGTTTGGGTCAGCTGTCCTGGCTGTGCTCCTTCCCAGCTCCTCGTGCCTCTCTTCACTGGCAGAGCATGGGAAACTGAAAAGTTGTGTGATTTAGGGTAAGCACTACTTAACAACAACTAAAACGTTAGTTTGTTACCGTTATTCTCACACTAAATCCAAAACACAGCACTGTACCACCTACTAGGAAGAAAACTATCCCACCCAAAACCAGGACAATTTGTAACCATGGGTGCTTTGGAGAAGTAGGAAACTGAGATGGAAGTCCCAAATTGACTCTGAAAAAGTGTATGCTGAGGGTGAGGCGTTATGGTCTTAAGTGAGTCTGGAGGCCACAGTAGAGCACAGAATGACTTGGCATTTATGTTTTGGTAAAAAACGCAAAACATCACTTGGGTGCATTTATGGTTCACATATTAAACTGGAGACATTGCAGCTCTGCTCAGTGCTTGAAGTTCTCAGTTGTGTAGTTGTGTTAAGTTTTGTCACTCTGCTTTTAAGAAAAAGGTAAATAAACTTATGAAAAGAACAACAAAAGTGATGGATTTAGGAAACAGTCTGGAAGACAGTAAAGAAATGGCTCTCTTTGTGTCTGGAAGAAGATGAGGGATTGAGGTTTTATTAAATTTTCTGGCTTTTTTTTTCAGTTAGATCTGTTCACTGACTGAGTCTGTTTCAGTGTTTTGCCTCAGAATATGTTTTGATCTGTTTTTGTTTTTTGATGGTTCCAAAATCATAAACGTTTGGAAGATTCTTACTTTATGTTAATTTCTTAACTAATTATGTTTAATATTTCTGTTATCTGTGGTGTTATTTGCTTCTCATTTATGTGTGTGAACCTTTGGGGGTTTTAAGTGGATTTCTTTCTCTTGCAATTTTAGACACATGAGAAGATTTGAGGTGCTGTTAAACTTAAGGATGGAAATTTAAAGACCATCTGTTACAACCAAAGATGTTATCATCTCTTTATAACATCTGGTACTTTGTGGGATGTGTTACAACATCAGTAATTTTATTTTTTTTTCCCCTGTGCAAAGATCACAAATCGGACTCAGATTTAGATTCTCTAATTATCTTGTTACTAGTTTTTATGCAATGGAAACTACTAATGTGAAGGACTTATTTTACTGAACAAAGTATAAATATAGGTTTCTGATATTTAATTTAGAAATCATACTTAGGAGAACTGTCTTGGCTCATTGTTGCCTGGGAATTTTGAGTGCAAGAAGGACAGAAATACAGTGTATTCAGCAGGGATGAGTTCCTTGGGAGCACACTCCAGTGAGGCATCTCAAACACCTGTTAGGCCTTCAGCCAATCTTCAATGCACGCTTCCTTCTGCTGAATTCCTTGCAAATGGAATTGTTCCACCTAAGTACCAAGTTTTCTAGATGTTTCATAGTTTACTCCATAAGAAATAATCCACAATTTGTGGAATGATGAATATTATGTTGTTTTTTCTTCTAAGGTAAGTATGGGAAGTATGAGTAAATAAGGTCTTGAAAATCTTGAAGAAATACAAGAGTCATCACACATGACAGGGCCTGTGGGTGGGGGAGGAAAAAAGGAAGGAAGGAATTGGACACATACAAATGCACACAAGTGAGGTTTAGAGCATTGTATCCACAAAAAAATAAAAAGGTAAGAGAAAGGGATTTAGACACACAGTTTAGCTCTGTCAACCAAAATATCTGCCACAGTTTGTCATGAGAACTTTTAAGGAAAAACTTTCTCTGGAAGCCTGAGAATAATGGTGCCTTTTATTTTGGGAAAAGATAGGAAAGGAGTGAATGGATTTCCAAATTATTGGCATAAAGAGTGGAACAGCCAGGATTGTGTGCTGAAATCTTGTTAGCAGTCCCCTAAGCAATTACCTGGAAGCATTCTAAATGTCTGTCACAGTTTCTCAGGGATGCGTGTCTTTAAACAGGGATGCTGCTGATAGTAGCGATGAAGGCCAGATGGCATCTGGTGTGAATGTAGATGTTCCTGATAGAGCTAAGTCTTCTCATGAAAATGAAGACCCGCCTGATGATGAACTAGATGAATATGATTTGGAAAATTATGATGAAGAAGAATACACAGGTAAGAAAAATTCTAATGTCAGATACTCAGTATAAGTGAAGAATCTTTTCACTTTTTGTTGTACTTAAGACATTTGTATCCTAAAACTACACAGGTCTATGTTTCAAATGCTGGAAATCCACATTTTTAATAATCTGCTTGTCCCAGTTTCGGAAATCATTTAGTGAGCGAAGCACTTCAGTGTTCCCCTCCCTGACACTAGAACGAAGAGCACGTTGGAAAGATTATTGCTCCCCCTGCTGTAGTGCTGGAGCAGAGCAGCAGAAGTCCCCAAAAGCACTGAGCAATTTAATTTACTGACGTTCTTAGGTTTGGAACTTGGAAGTTAATGTAGGCCACTCCTTTTTTACAATACAGGTAATACAGGTATTGGTACAGGAGTTTCTGACTTCACCTGTCATTAATATTTATTAAAGATGTTCTGAAATTCCCACCTAGGTGATCTAAAACTTGGAGACTCTTTGGCTACTCTGGCAGTATATGGGAGTAATGATAATGATCCTTACATCACTCTAAAAACCACTGTAAGTACTATAAAAATGTTAAATATCTTAAACAGCATAAACTTAAAAGTCAGTTAAATTTTCCATGCTGCCTTAGGGTCTGTAAGTGCTTGCAGTCCTTTTCCAAAGGTGTGCCAGATTTTTGATAGATGGAACTCTCTTCTTTTAAGGTTGCTTTGTGCAGACCTCTCTACATGTGCTTTTTATTTTTGAGTCGGCTGTTATGGGGACCTGGGTCATTATTTAAACCACGCACTTCTGTATGTGGTGTGGTTTGTCTAGTAGGACACAGAAAATGCTTGAAGAAGTAACAAATCTCACGCCACTAATGACCCAAGTTGGAAAACTTCCCAGACTGCAAGACTTCTACACCTTCCACCAGTTTATAGAAGAAACCAAACTGAGGTAGACTCAGGCTGAATGTCAAATTAGGGGTATGGCATGAAGAAATATGTCCCTGTTAAGTATATATGCACAGCATACTGCGTAGTTGACTGCTTCTGCCTATGTTAGTTTCCATCAAGTATCAGATGGGGAACATCTTTGCAGGAGTTGGCTTTGTAGGAACTCTCCAGGGAGTGAAGAAGTCTCTGGCTGTAGTCTAACACAAGCTAACTGTGTCAACAGTGCTCTCCTATTATGCAGCCTGTTTGTCTTTCTCTAGTGAGCAGGAATGCAGCATGCAAGACCATCTATTCTACTTAACATCAGTATTGCTGTGGCTAGGATATTGGGTCCTCTTCAGAAAAGATATGGAGCAATTCCAGAGAATATCCTGCAGTTTAGTTCAGAAGGATAGATTGCAACTTGCAATTGACTTAATTTACATGGAGAGATCACATAAACCAGTTAAAAGGTGAGGCTGCGTGAGAAGAGTCAATGTAGTCTAGAGAGCAACCAGGAGAGACTATGGTCATCTGGGGCAAGGTGATGGCATAGGTGAATTTCTGGGACCTTTTCTAAGCATAAGCGTTTTAAGATTTTTCCAGGTGCTGTCCTTTCTATACTATTTTGGATTCTTTACTAAGCTAGTAAGATCGAAAGAAAAGAGCTGTAGGCTTCTACCACAACATCTAGTTTGTGTGTCAGGGGACTTTTATCAAACGTGTGGTCTCGGACAAGGAGTTGTTATGGTGACTTCATATACTTTAACAAAGCTCAAGGAGGAAGGCATACATTTTACCTTTAAAATGAGGTCACTTACTGTGTGCACTTTGAGGCACTGTATGTTTTCTGTGTGTTCCACTGACTATTGATGCTCTTTCTTGTTCCTGTGTACCAGTAGAGGAGAGAAATGCTTTAAAAGTGATTTTTATAGTCAAAGAGGTATTTGCACAGAGTTTCAGAGAGAATATGAGCTGCATTTACTCTGAGTCAGAAGAGCTAACTTTGTGCCAAACGGAAAAAGTGAACATCTTTTTCTCGGGCCTTTCTTGCTACGCTCAAGTCCATTCCTCAAATTCTGAAAGAGAGTGCTTTTTGGTCTTTAACATGCATTTTATATTGTCTTTTGGTATTTATTACTAGTACTGTTGAAGGCTAAGTATTGTGTAACATTAAGTTGGTTAATTCAGAGAACTGCAGGACTTGATAGAATTCAAATATTGAAAAGATGTTTGCAATGAATAAAAAAGAAATTAAAAGCTTGCAAGAAGTCCAAAAAGTCTTGTATGTGTTGTATATTTGAAGGATGGTACTCTGTGTAAGACTATTGACTTTTATGTACAGTTCTTAGTTTTCCACTAACAAAAATTCCCTGAATGCCTTCCATTCCTCAGTAACAATGAAAATTAGATGAGATGTTACATCTGTTCTGGTACAGCTGAATGCCCAGTATAGCTGTAGGCAGCACTTTTTTCGAAATATTTTCCAGAAAGTAGACAGTGCTTCAGTGCTCTTGGAATTACTTCCTGGATGTGAGGCGCAGTTACAGTATGCTTATTGTGTAAAATGTTGTTACACTATATAAATGCTCAAGGCATGAGAGCACAAGGGAAATAAGCTGCATGTGTGGGCTCCTGGCAGTGATTTTCTTTTCAGCAATGGGCTGCTTCATGGTAGCCTCAAAATATGGTTTCATATTTGACAATTAAACATCTCTCTAAATCCACCTAGGTCCACATAAACAGTCCTTCAGTCTATATGATAACTGTTCAATTTCCCATGATTGAGTCTAGTTCCTGCCTCTCTATGTTTACCACTGTAAGATGGCTTTAGGCGGGTGGGCAGCAGGGTGTTGGGTTTTGAGTGTTTTCAGTTATAGTTAAAAATTATTACTGATTCATATGTAGTTTTGTGCATTTATGTGCTTTGTTTAATATCCATTGATCTCCTTTTTGCTCTTCAGGATCAATATGAAGAGGAAGACTTCTTGATTAAGCCCAGTGACAATCTTGTCCTTTGTGGCAGAGTTGATAAAGACTACTGTAGTTTGGAGGTCCATGGTAAGTAACATAGAATTTGTTCCTTACAGTCAACCTCGGGAATATGTCTTGCCTAGCCTGTGCCATATGGCTCTGTAGAAGGGGGAGAGGGTTGGTTCTTGGAAGGCTTTTTCTCATCTGCCCTGTGTGTTTTGTCCTCTTTCCTATGTCGTGGTGTTTTAGCCACTTTCCAGAACGTGCATATTTCATGTGGTGTTATTGTTGTTTAGAGGATAGTGTGTCTTTTCGGCTGTATAGCATTTTCTTTCCCGATTTCATTTCTAATGACACTTCGAAAATACTATGACGTTTTTATTCTCTGAACATATGATCTTCCAAATCATGCAAGCTTCCTCTACTGGTTTGGTGAGCTTTCCACTGCTAGGAGTACAAGAATCAGCACCTTTATCATCGTAGTTTTAGAAGAGATGATCCTTGATAAGGTCTGAATACCACTTGTTCTAAGGATGGTGTTTACGAATTCTATTAACTGTGTAATTTTCCCAAATATAGTTAAAAAACAATAGCACAGGCTTCTGCTGTTTATAACATAGAATAGCCCTGTCTTAGTTAACTACTAAGACTGCTTAGTTAACTGAAGACTTCAGTTAGTATCTGAACGTCTGTCATATGCGCTTAAAAATGGCACAATAATTTTGTGTTTGTGATGCTACCGTCTTATTAAAATAATTAATGGGTTTCTCTGCTATCCAGTTAGTAAATTCTTTTATTATAAGGAAAAGATAGCTGGCTAAAGGGAATGCTGTATTTAGCATATGGTTGCTTTACCAGAAGTCTTCTTGTATCTCAGTCAAAACCTGCTAAAGGTAACTTCTTCTGACTTCTTCAGCTTCCTCTAATTTGCAAACTGTTTGTCTTTTACCTTCATTTCTCCTTTGATTTCGTCTGGGATTGTTTCTGGTTGTATCCTGATGTAGAGAGTATTGGATATGGAGCATCAATTTTGAAGTAATCATAGAAACAAAGTTGTGTAGTATGGTAGGAATCAAGTGTCTGAGCTTTGCTGAACTTGTCTCTTCTTTATCTAAAGTACACAGGAGAATGTTTGTTTGTTTTGTGTAATTCACAGGCCATAACATTAAGTATGCATAACATTAGTAGTTAGAGGCACTGGCCTCTATGCTAAAACTCTGAACATACTGACTTCATACTAGAATGTAAATTTACATTCTAGATCTCCTTGACAGTTTAGCTTTTGCTACACCTTTTGCAGAAGTGGACTGTTCATGGTTGCTTGCTTTTCCTCTTCACTGATATCTTGTATGTCTTTAATTCTTTTTCAGTTTATAATCATGAAGAGAACTCATTTTATGTGCATCATGATATTATCTTGCCTGCTTACCCTTTAAGTCTGGAGTGGCTGAATTTTGATCCTAATCCTGATGAATCAGTAGGTAAATTACAAAGGATATTGTAAATGTCCATTTTTTTGTTTGTTTTGGTGATACAGTCATCTTAGTGATGCTGCCATAACAAGTGATTTTACTAAAACACTGGCCTTATTACAAATAATTTATTGTCAATTAGCAGACCAGAGCAAGCTCTTCTCTAATTTGCTTTGTTTTCAATTTGCAAATGAAAAGTTGCCTTTGTTCAAACTCATTATGGCAAATGCAGCTGATTAACTGTAAAACACAGCAAAATTTATATATATTTATGTGTTCAGTAACCTTTTTCCTGTGTTTTACAGATTTTTTTTTTTTTCCATAGTACGGGGAATGTGGATTTTGTTGTTTGTTTGTTTTTTCATAAAAAATTAAAGCAAAACATGTGGAACTTTATACAGCTTCTTTGAACTGTTACTTGTACTGAAGGAGAAGGAGAGCAAGTAAATTCTTTTTTGGCAACATCTCCTGTCAGTTGATATTTTTAAATTGCTCCTAGTCAGTTACAAACATCAAATATGTTCAAATGGAAGATTCTGGCACATAAGTTTTACTTAATCAAAGAAATAAGCAACAGCTGGATTGCCAAATATGCTGTTTTGTAATTCTGAATAAATGTGGTTGCATTTGGGTTTCTGCTTGTAGGAAATTATGTTGCAGTGGGTAACATGACCCCAGTTATTGACATTTGGGACCTTGATGTAGTAGAATCCTTAGAACCAGTCTTTTCTCTTGGAAGCAAGAAAGAGAAAAAGAAAAAGAAAGGAAAGAAAGTAAGTATTGCAAAATCGTTTATCTGATTGGATGGAGAAAACTTAAGAGCCTAAGGATAATATTGTTATTGCTTTTTCCTACAATAAAAAAATCATAAATAATCTGGTTTAATACGGTCTGTCATGTTGAAAGATGGTATTTAGACAGGTTACAGAAGATAATGTCATGGTCATCTGCAGTAGGTTAAAATTGGTATTTTCATGTGACTCAGTTGAAAAGGCATTGAGCAATAAAGGGCAAGGTTGACGCTAGTAAAATACATTTACTCAGAATTCACCTTGTTAGCTTTATCTATCTAAAATTTAAGCATATTTCAAGATAGTCATCGAAATAGTCTGAGGTGAAGGCATAGAGACATAACCTGAGAATGGCTGAGTTTCTTTGTGGACTACAGAGAAAACTTAACCTCCAAAGAGGAAGACTGAGGTTGAGATTGGATGTTAAGTTATGCGAGATGAATCTGACCCTTATTGTATGCCAGAATGTACTATGATTTGTCCACATCCTTTGGTATGTAAAGCAAGTATGGAAGATGACATGGCTTACATTTGCTAGATTTTGTGTGTAGTAGGTGCTTTGGGAAGTGCTTAAAGACTCCTAGAGTAAATAGGGAAGGTAGACACTGGGTATATAGCTAATCTTGGTTTCCCAAATGAAGGAGCGCTGCAGTGTTAGTCACCTGAAGAACCTTTATTAAAGAACCATACTGTCATTGTGAAGGGGGTTGACTACTTCAGCTCTCAGACTTTATAGTTTTAAAAACAGTAGAGAAAATATCCTTGGAAGGGGAATTAGTTCTGTGAAACTTGCTTCTGAAAATTGCTGAGTTATCAGAATTGCTGTTGAAGATATCATTCATAAACGTTACCTCAATTTGAAATGCTAATTGTTCTCTGTATGGATAATTAAAGCCTTGAATTAAGAGTAGAGGAATGGGGTGAGTTATGCGTGGTTTGCAATTGCTGTCTTTGAAGCTTAACCATTTTAAATTAGAAATTGTAGGAGCTGGCAGTTACAAGGACTTAAAGCTCAGTTAATTTGAAGGAGTGAGAGAGAACTGCAAAGAATGTTTAGAAAGAAGCTGAAGAAGCTGCAGGTTAGCTGGAGACAATGAAATTTCTGCTACTAGCCTGAAGGGAGTAACCAGTTCTGTAAACACAGCAGCTGTGAATGGAGCAATCTGAGATCTGGGATAGGAAGTGAGGTGCAGGTACTGAATAGACAGTTCTATCAGAAACCTTGTTGCAGCAAGTGAAAGTAATATGAAATACAAAGTTGTTTGTGAAGGCATTAAGGAATTCATATTCATGTATTGTAATGCTTGATTTCTATTGAAACTGTAATTTTCAGAAATATTTATGTTGTATCTACATACACAGAGTTTATCTTCAGAAGAGACAGTGAAGGGACATACTGATGCTGTGCTTGATCTTTCATGGAATAAACAAAGCAGGTAAAAGAATACTTGCCTAACAGTGGATGGTTACAAATTTGCGTGTTTAATTGGGCATACGTTTTTCACACAAATCCGGAATCTTATGTAGTATATAACATTGAACTTGAAAGCAGTGCTGAAATGAGTCAATTCTCGAAGCTACACCTCCCTTCCCCCCTTTTTTTAACTAGAAGTTTTGATTTTTTTTTTTTTTTTAATTATTTTTTTAAACCTACATATTGCCGCAGATCACTGTGTATTTGCAGGTTGTCCAGATGAGGGCAGGGCTATGGTGAGATTAAGCCGTTTGATAAACCAGCTACACTTAAGTCAGATGCACAGACTGGAGAACCAGAGGACTGCCCTCATCTGTGCTGATCTGCCATTGACCTAAAACACCGTTTCAGCAGATAGTAGTAAATTTATAGAAGGGAAGTCCTTGCTATGCTTTTGGGTTTTTTTTCCTTCTGACTTTTGCCCCTGAGCTGTGAATAGAAAAGATAGTGTAAAAGCCCTAATAGCACAGTTAGAAAAATGCCTCTGACCTTTGAGTTATCCTAGACAGAGACAATTCTTTGTTGCCTGAACAAACTAGCAATGAAATGCTGCTATTAAAGCAACACAAAGCTGTCCCATCTTGGGTGAGGGGTCAGGGGCAGTGTGATAACTGAAGTAAAGATCCTGCTGTTTTTATCGATAAGGTAGTTGTTAACAGTGCAGCTGTCAGAGGATCCTCAGTGTGGGCCTTGAAACTTGAAAGAACTTCTTCCTTATATCTAACTTGAACTTCTGCGTTTAAGTTTGAACCCATTGCCCCTTGTCCTGTTGCTACGGTCCCTGATGAAGAGTCTCTCTCCGGCATCCTTGTAGCCCCCTTCAGATACTGGAAGGCTTCTATGAGGTCTCCATGCAGCCTTCTCTTCTCCAGGCTGTAGTCAACTCTGCGTAGTCCTAATGAGCAGGTGTAAGCCTTCACTTGTAATGCTTTTTATCTAGATACTGAAGGAGGAAACACCCGTATAGACATGCAGTAAATGTACATAAATTGCACTCTTAATTTACAGCGCGCTGCCTATTGTTCCTAAATTCTACCTGTGCACAGAGCATGGTAGTGATCATTCTGTCTGTCTTACAGAAGAGTAGTTTTCACGTACATAGAAATGGTTGTCTGGTGATAATAGAGAGACAAGTAATAAAAATTAGAGCCACAATAGTTAAGTGTCTGGAATGCATAATTCTGTAATGGGCTGAGTTACAAACTCATTGATACTGGTAGATCTTTCAGGAAATTAAAACAGCCTTGAAGTAAGAAGCTTATGGGCCAAAGAAGAAACTCCTTGGAGCAGCTTATATTTAAATGTTTTGTTTGGTTTTTTTTTAAATAAGATATACTGTGACAGCTCTCTATAAATAACTTTCTGCCTGTAGGTCATAATGGTGCTGCTGTAAAATGTTCTCATAGCCTTCACTATGCATTTCCTTAACTTTCCCTTATAACGTTGTTTGGAAGGACAGTGTTTCCAGGAGAATGTTAGCTCTTTTGGTCTATAAAACACTTCGTTATATACGAAGAATAAGGTGAGAGGGGAGCAGTTTTGGTCAGAAACAACATGTTGAGGTAGTGAATCTGGTTTTAAGAGCAATGGAGCAATGGTAGTTGTATTGTGTATTTGACAGGCCTTCGGGAATGTTTTGAGGTTTTTTCTGATTAAAATTCTAAACTATGTGTTTATTGCCCTTAACACAGTTGGTCAAATTTAAGTTGAAATGTGGAGTCTGTAAACTGGTTCCTTTCAGCATTCTATGAAGGGTGTACAGGGTTAAGTCTTCAGCAGTTAGATAAACACTTAGAGAGCAAAATACTTTAAAACCAGGTTTGTCTGGCTCTTGGCTATATGTGTATGTAAGCAGAACTAAGTTGCTAAGGAAAGGAAATGCTTAAAAGCCTTTCTCACTTTGTTTGTTCAAGAAATCTTCCAGAAATGGTATTTTAAGTGGTGTCAGGGGGGAAATACAAGCAAAACTGTCAATGTTGTTACTATAAGTGTTAAATAATGCAGTATAGTCCGTTTGTAGTCTTTACTTATAACTTAGAATTACCTTCAGGGAATTATCCGTCAGGCTTGAGAAATACAGTCTACAGTCCGGAGCATACTCTCAGAATCGGGCTTTGTATGTATTTTGGATTTTTGACCATTTATATCTGTATGAAGATTTTTAAAACTTTTTTTTTTTTGATCCATTATAAGGAATGTTTTAGCAAGTGCATCTGCTGACAATACTGTGATTTTGTGGGATATGTCTGTGGGTAAGCCAGCAGCCAACCTGATGCTACACACAGACAAGGTAAGTAATAATTGCTATGTTTCTTCCACTGTAAAATACAGAGAAAAAATAAATGCAGTTTTTCATCAGCTGCTTGGCAGTGAACCCTTAGAACAACAGTTCTGTAATTTTCTAACTGTGCAGAATTCTTTTAAAGTTCTTTGCAAACAACACTGTATTTGCTTTTAAAAATGCTATTTAACTTATCCTTTAGAAAGCTTGTGAAGATTTACAGTGTTTTTTTAAAATGCCTTTTGTGTGAAAGCTGTGATGGTTGGGGATCTGCTAGTGCTGGAATAAGCTACAAAAAATAGGTCTCTGAGCATAGGTCAAACTGTAACTCTCCCTTAAGGAAACAGTGAGTGTCAGTTCTAGGTAAGAAAGGTTTAAAATAGATGATACTAAAATACCATAGTGATGGGTACTTCAGAAATGAATTAATCTCATAGTAATTAAAATGTGGAAGTTAGTTATTAATAGCTATAACCTTATTCTGCTGTTAACAAAGTCACTGCCCTTGACAAACGCTTGATTTTCATTTTGCTAAAACATCTGCATTTTTCCCCTAACTGGAAGCAGCTATTTTTTTATCTCCTCCAGTTTTGAGGTTTTTTTGTTTGTTTGGGGTTTTTTTTTTAATATCTAGGGCAGAAAGAGGATATGTGGTTCTGTTTAGTTCATTTATATATCGGAAAATACCTTTTTTCCACTGGGTGGGGGTGTTTGAAATAGAAATAACGTGCATCTCTTGCACTGTTTTATGAAAAATCTGAGTATCAACAAGCTTAATAGGATGGGTTTTTTGGGGGGAATGTGCTGGCTTTGGGAAGGGGGGCTTGTGCTCTTGTTTGTTTAAAGAAAGATCATGTATGTGCACGTTATATCTCAGTGCTTATTTTTAAAAATAAAATTTTCTCTTATCTAGGTCCAGACGTTGCAATTTCATCCATTTGAAACTCAGACACTTATTTCTGGATCTTACGATAAGTATGTCAGGGTAGTATTTTCAAATATTACACATAGGGAGGGTTTTAGTATTAAATTAAGCCCATTAAGTTGCCTCATGTTTTCTTTTTCATGTGCTTTTAACTGTGCCAAATTTGAGTAAGGCTGTTTATTTTTTTCCAGCAAGGTAGCCAGGTTTGTATGTGGCCAAAATGTAGTTTTCCTTACCTCTTTCTCAGGACTAGCCAAATCCTTTAACCATCTGGACCAGCATTTTCTGTGCCAGGTATCTGCGCCAAACTGAATTTATTTCTTAATTTGGCCTTATGGCATTTTCTGCATTGGGAACGTGACAATGCTTATTCCTGTGAAAACCTGTGCAGGTCTTGCCAAGCTGTAGGACCAGGGTGGGTGCATGAGGGACTTTAAAATCCCAGTCTGCTCCCTACAGCCTCTATTAATAGGCACGCTATAGCCAGAGTTTAATGGGCTATCTCCTGTGACTGCAGGCTGGAGATGCTGTGAAATGGGTTGTGTCTGCACACTTTGACTAGCACTGTAACTGCTTATAAGTACTCATAAGCCCTGTCAGCCAAAAAGTCTTCCCCTCTGTTCTCCCATCCCATAGGGTAACTGTTTAATTTTGTTCTGTAACTGTTATTTTCTTACATTAATTTTTTTTTTTTATTCTTTTAAGACTTTGTCCTTGTGTTAAAGTATTTATTTTATTAAAGTTATTGAAGACCTGTCAATCTTTAGCCATGCCTTTATATTCTCTAGCTTCTATTGTGCTCTTGCTCCATCTGCTTAAGTGAAAGTAATGGAGAAAATCCTTTTATTGCTGTTAGGAACTGCTCTGCGTGCTTTTCTCCCTCTTGACTTCTTTCGGTAAAAAGAAAAAAGTCCAAACCTTGAGGCCAGTTACTCAATCCCTTTTCAGCTAGCCCTTTGATACCATGGACACCTATAAACCAATTTACCGTCTATAAACTAGTATTCTGCCTTTGTGGATTTTTTAATCCACAGGATTAAAAGTGAATAAAAGCCTCACAGGACCACAGTGAATATTAGCAGATGCCTTCATAACCTAAAAGTGAGACCATTAAAAACTGCATATGTGCTAAAACTGTTATTGTAAAACACCAGGTAAAAGAGCTGAGAAATCTAATCACGTCTCTTTGGTTTTAATTATAGGATAAAGTGGGAGTGGGTTACACTGTGGATGTTGATTGTGGTGAGATGCTGTGAGAGTGACATCATCACTCCTCTCTTGCATTCGCATCCAGGAGATTTTTGGGTTG
The DNA here is from genome assembly GCF_004027225.2 of Strigops habroptila. Classification (NCBI taxonomy): domain Eukaryota; kingdom Metazoa; phylum Chordata; class Aves; order Psittaciformes; family Psittacidae; genus Strigops; species Strigops habroptila. Next base: position 73,544,375 of record NC_044279.2, read on the forward strand.
GGACAGATTCTGCCACCACTGGTCTAAGCACACACCCATAAAGAATCCCAGGGGAGCCATTAAGTCCTATCCACTCTTTCTCCTTTTTGGAGCAGCATTTCCCTAACCCCTTGTAAAGATTAATTTTGTATTTCTTAAAGCATATTTTTAAATGTTTGTATATGTATCACAAATGTGGAAGGTGTCCCTGCCTGTGGCAGGGGGGTTTGGAAGTAGAGGAGCTTGAAGTTCCCTTCCAACCCAAACCACTCTGTGATTGAATCCTGAAATGGATTTTCTAATTAGTGCATTATTTTTGAAAGTCATTACTTGACTTTACTGAAGTGTGTTCATAATTCAGTGATATATTTGCATAATTGTGGTCTCCTGTGTGATAAGTATCTTATGTATTGAGTAAATTCAAGCTGTGTTTGCTTAGTTTCAGTAGAACAGCTGATTGTAACCGAGGTGAAGCTTTGAGGCATATGGGAAAAGTTCGTGATTTATCTGAGAAATTTTCATTCGTTGTTGAATTGGAAGACTAAATAGTGAAGTTGTTTCCATTGTAACTTTTGAACTGTAGTTTACGTGGACCTTCTATAAATGGCAATTTATAAAGTGTTCTACCATGATTATTCTTTTTTATTTATTTATTTCCTCTCTTTTTCCCATAGATCAGCTGTGCTGTATGACTGCAGAAACCCCCAAGATAACCATCGTGTGTGGCGGTTTAGTGGTCAGGTTGAGAGAGTAACTTGGAATCACTTTTCACCTTGTAACTTCTTAGTGAGTACATGCTCTTGTATTCTCGGTCCATAGACTGTTGCCATTTCATTTAACCTGTATTTTTGTGTTCATAATGTTTATGAATCACACAATGGAGGTGATGGGCAGTTGGACTGTTGGTGTTGCTTATTGTTAAAATGCAGTGTGTGTGAGGATGGTTTTGGGTAGCTTTTTCAACAAGTATATAAAGAGACCAGCTCTTTACCTGTCACCTCTATTACAGCAGTAGAAAAGTAATTGAGGCTGATGCTTTATGACTCCAGAGGAGGCATCTTTGCTTATTGTTACAGTGTTCAGTGGGTGGGATATATTTTCCTTTGCATAGTTGCTCTTGTGCATGTAATGAGGCAATTGCAGCTGAGAAGTAGCTAATTAGAACTAAGATCCTGAATGTTAATTCAGTGTTTCAAATCAGCACTAGAGGGCATTGTCCTCCTGCTGGTGTAGAGTAAAAATACCTTGGGTTTGTCAAGATTTTTATGATAAAAGTTTTAAACAGAATTTAAAAACAAATACTTTTTATTACCTAAGTGGCTGCCTGGTTCTCTGTTACTTTATGTATATAGCAAACAAAAGCAGTTGTTCAGTTCTATTGGGTTTATGATATAGATCTCTCAGATAGCTCCAGAAACTGGCACTTAGGAGACTAACGGCTCTGTATTTCATTGCCTAACATGACAGCCAAGTGTAGTAGTGCAACCATCTTCAAAATAACAATATAACAAATTTGTATATGATTAAAGCTTCGATGTAGGTCAGTGCAGCATAGTTTAGAGCATAGAACAGCTCAGGCATTAGCTGGATGGAGTCTAACTTTGTAGCGTAACATGCCCTACCAAGGCATGTAAGTCTGTCTCAAATCACAGGGATTTACTAGAGGGTGGGTATTACCTCATAGGAGCTTTTTTCCAAACAAGTGACTATGGCTGTTTGTTTTCAAATTGTGATCTCCTTAGGTGAGCACAGAGGATGGCTTTGTGTACTGTCTGGATGCTCGTTCTGATAAGCCACTGTTTACTCTGAAAGCTCACGATGAAGAGGTGTCAGGTAAACTCTGTGTGTGTGTGTTGTGTTTGTCCCCAGTGGCATGGCACATCTGGGAGATGTCTTTAGCTGCTATGACTGAGGTAGTAGCGATTCCTTGCTTAACAATTCCTTGCTTAACAAGTAAGAGTTGTCCACACTCATCACAGATAGCTAGCATGTGAAACAAATCTGCCAAGAAGCTGTTGTAAGCACAGTATTTTAACAACAGTGAACTTTTCTCAGTGAATGTCATGAATAAGCATGTCAAAGCAGATCTGTTCCCTGTGTTTTTTGTGGTGAGGAAGAACAAAACCTATGAAATCTGGTACAGGATTGTGAACTATAATGTTTACCTCCTCTATCAGTAATTACTTTATACTGACATTCACTCTGGAGATGAGTTAGGTATGGCACTTGGGAAGGTTTATACACTGCCTCCTTCAGGCTACTTTAATTATTTGATCAGTGTAGGAGCTTCTAAAAAGCAACTTGAAGCACCTGATTAGGTGTCTAAAATTAAGTCTATGAATATGCCCCATTGTCTTGGATAGCAAAAGAGTCTTTGGCAAATGAATGAAGAAAACTACCCAGGGAAGCCAGATTATGTGAAGTAAGAAGCAGAACAATAGCATCTTTGAACTGTTACAGTTGTTGGGAGTGGGAGACAGAATAGGCTGGCATAGCATTGGTTTGCTGTCACTACAGGGAGCAGTGGTGGCATGAAACTTTAATTATCATTTTGCTCCTTTGTGCTGGAACAGTTTAGTGTGAGGAGAATATTGGGTTTCTCGTGACTTTGCTTCATACTGGGTCCTCATCTCTGTAAAATAGCGATTACCTGGTGCTATCACACTGCTGTATTCTTCATCTTCCAGGGCTACAGCTAAGCAGTCAGATCAAAGGATGCCTTGTGACATCATCTGCTGACAAACACGTGAAAATCTGGGATATCCTGGGAGACAGACCAAGTTTAGTCCATTCCAGGGATATGAAAATGGTAGAGTAATACTAATATTTTAATTCCAGGAAGGTTTATATGTCTGTCTGTTCATTTTTGTCTAGCTTGAATCTTGTTTTACTTAACACAATATCTTTTAGGGGAAAAAAGTCACACCTGTGTATTCCGGGTAAATCATTGTCATTACAGTGCAGGATTCAATTAAACATCTAGTTGGCAGACCTGAATACCAGATACAATGTTCTGAATGGAACTATAGGCGCTCCAATGTGTAACTTCCAGGTTCAAGACAAACATGTGATTCACTGTTTGTAATTAGCAGCTCTCGACTTTAATTTTGTGTCTTTACAAGATAAGTTTCAGGAAACTTAGAGAACTTACATTCTTAAAACCTGCTTGGGATTTTCAGATGACAAATTCATTTTAGGATGGTGTTTTTTAAACAATCCTCCTCTTTTTTCCCCTCCCACCTTCCCAGGGTGTTCTCTTCTGTGCAGCTTGCTGCCCTGACCTCCCGTTTGTTTTTGCCTTTGGAGGAGAGCGCGAAGGGCTGCGTGTTTGGGATATTAGCAAGATTTCTGCAGGTAACATTCTCATTTCTTTGGATCTTGTGATGCTCCCCTTGCCCCCAGGGTGTATTTGTATATTCAGTGATGTATTGTGGCTCTGAGAGTAACTGTAGGTTAGTATTTTTAAATACCCCAAGGCTGCATATGTGTTCACATTTTCAGCTTCAAAAAATGTGCGTTTTTTTCTAACTAACTTGGAGACCTGTGTTTGCCACATGATTTTCTTGCAGCTGAAGTGTAATACCTGATTTCTTGTAATACCAGTGTTTTACTTTGTTCTTAATGTTCCTGGTGTAATCAAGTACTACATTCTTGAGTACTTGTAGGCATAAGAGTGAGGACTGGGTTTGATAGGTGATGGTAGCTACATGTAAGAAAATGGTGTGAATTTCTTGAGAAGGCTTTTAAGAGCTTGGTGAAAACCAGAGAGACTAAAACCTGAAATTAATTATTTAAACATAGTGTTTTGCGCTACAAACCTCATCCATTTCACAGAACTTAGGTGCAGGAATTATGCACAGGGAAACCTCTAGAGATGCTCTGGAGGAGAAATAACAGGATTTATAATTTAAGTATCATATGCAGGAGATTGTTCTGATGTGTAAGCTTCAACTCCCTATGCAGGTAAGGGGAAAAGCTTTGAAACTGCACCAGGTTAGGATTTCCATTCCATTCCATCAAGCTCACCATGCTCCACCTGCTGTACTTCTCTTGCCTCTGGGAGAATAATGTGTAAGCAATCCCCTATCTGTGTTGCAGTGAATGAAGTTTTTGGAAACAGAGAAAGACTTGTTCTGGCAAATGCCAACTCTGCAGCCAGCAGTAGCAGCAATGACTTGGAGACAGCAATGGAATCGTGATGGACCAAACATCAAAGTAATTCATGGCACTATGACTAATGTGGATTCTACAAATCCCCCTGTTTGGTGAGAGTTCATAGAAATTACTCTGGTGTCTTGCAATCTGCAGGCTTCTTCATCTTAAAGAAACACAGTGACGGGGTTAAGCTCGAAGTCAGCAATTCTAAGTTCCTGCCTCTTTTACCAGCTTTGAAAGATTAAATAACTTGCTTTTTGCCTGAGATTATGATCCCTGTAACAGGGTCTACTATATTTGATATATAAAATGAAACAGGCACTAGAAGAGCATTCTGCTACTACTAGAAGTTTGTTGAATACTACAAAGAACGTAAATATCTTCTAAGGGCATAAGGAAAAACACTTCAACTAGCAGTTGTGTAATAAAAAAACCAAAAGAGGAATGAAATGACAAGTGTAAATAGGTAATTTATCCTTAATTTGAGACTAGATTTACAGATTTCTAATACAGATTTTAAAAGTTCTTTTATGTAACTTCTCTAAGTCTTAGAGTATTTCTTGGGCAGTAAGCTGGGAGTCCCTGAGTAGCCTCTTGCAATGCCTTTGTAACACCTCAGATCACCAGTATCAAACTAGAAATATCCCATCTCTATCCCATCAAGATGCAGGGTATCTTTTCCCTGGTTTCACAGCTGCTGAAGCTTATTAATGTTGCATGTGCATTGGGTTTTTCTTCAAGCTCCAAATGTAAATAATATATATAAAGACAATTTGAACTGAAATAACGGGTTACTACTCAAAAAGTGGCAAGAAGCTGTCAGGACACAAAGCAAGGGCGAGGATCTCAGCTGGTCACTGTCACTGGTGAAAGCTGACCATGTTGCATACTCATGTTCCTAACTCCTCCCAGGCACAGAGGAACATTCTGAGTATCAGCCTAACTGCTGACTTTAATCATAGGTTAAGGCTGGAAAGGACCTTAAGATCATCTAGTTCCAACCCACCTGCCTTGGGAATGTGACTCAGAACACCCAAGTGCCTTACCCCAGACACTTACCTGTGTCCTCCTGGGACGTGCTTCCCTCTCTTCATAGTGGAAGGTGTCTGTGTCTGTTAAGGTGGTGCTGCTGCAAGAAGGCCCTGGGTATCAAAGCAGCCATAGTATTGGGGCCTGTTGATGAGATCTTACCACCACTTCCCAGCCCAGCTCACTGTAACTCCTGCTGAGGTGGGGCAGATAGAGTGTACCAGTACAAACTGCAGAGGGGGAAAAGGCAGGGCTGGCAGTTTCCTTCCCATCCCTTGAAATTAAGTGGCTGCTTCTAAGTCCAATTCAGCTGCTTCTAGTCTGGTGGCAGGTGTTTAGCATGGCTCTACGGGAACCAAGAATACTTTGGATGTGTTGGGATTCCTGCTGCAGTCCAAGCAGTAGTGGAGGATGTGATGTGGATAACAAATGAACCACCACTTTTGTGAAGCTGAAGAAGGTGAAAGCAGAACCACCTCTGTTCAAGTGCTCTCCACTGAAAATCTGCAAGTTTTTCAAAGCCTTCCTTTGAAATAAATGCGTTGTGTTAAGCTGCTGGAGGGTAGTTGTTTCTGTTACCTCTATCATCTCTGGTGTTAATTGGTGCTATAGTTCTAGATGTCGCTTTTTGTTCTGGGAGGAAACTGTGGTACTGCAAGCAACACATCTTTCCCTTGACTAAACCAAATCCCTTAACCTGGCTTTCTGGAGCTTTTTATTTACATCCTGATCTTGGAGGGAAGCAATATGCATTTATGAGCTTTGAAGAACCTCAGGATCTCCCTGGGAAATGCAGTGTACAGGTGATGAAAAAGCAGTGTTACTTCTCTTAGCATCACTATCAGAAATGGGATCCTTTTCCTTATGAATGTGTAAATATTAAAAAAAGAAAAAAAAGCATTAGAAAAGAGCCACATTTTTAATTTTTTCAAAGGCAAACAACCAAGTGAAAATACATCTTCATTCCATAAATAATATTAGCAGCAAACCCTTCCATCATTCTAGGTGGTACAAGGTTTACAGCATGAGAAGTAATATATGCTGTAAACACCATCTGAGCATCTGTAAGCCTCCTCCTTACTGAGTCTGTACGGTCTTTACCTCTTCACCTGCTGCCATGTTCTAGTGAACCAGAGCAAGAAGAGGCAATAACTGTTCTCCAAAAGCCAATGTCTGATTTTCTGTAGTGGGGTAATTGCTTTGTCTGCAAATGCTGATTTTGCTGATTTGATGGGGGCTTTTTTTCTTTAACCAAAGTTGTTTGGGTTTTTTTGAAAAGGAAACCTGAGCATTGCTAAGTCTTCGCTTTGTACCAAACCACATCCTTCAGTTAAAAAGTATTAAAAAGCAAAATACATCACCTGCCACCACCATTATTTTTTGTTCACTTCTCTCATTGTCATGGCTTTGGCAGTTAAGGACAGTTGGCTTACAGGTCACTGCAATCACTCACCTACATTTCTTCTGGTTTGTGGCTCTTTACTCAAAGGGCTATGCAAGGTGTGTCGTGTATCCCGGCACTGGATGGATTAATCTGAGTGATTTGGAAAAGGAAGTATGCACAGTGTGTGTGAAAAAGTCTCCTTGCCTCACATTTCCTTCTTAGCAACTCTTGTATGTGCATGATCCATTCTCATTCAGTGTTCTGGCTACAGTTTATCAAGCGGTGGTAGTGTGGAGATGAAAACAGAAGGAAAAATCCTCATTTGACATATGCTGTTGACTGGGAAAACGAAGAAGGTGTTTTTCCTTCCCAAGTTATAACATCCAAGGAAATTTCCTCTCACTTTTCTTCATTTGTGTCCAGAGAGGGCATCACCAGTTGAATAGACTCCATTGTTAATCCTACAGTCTTCAGTCCTCATAGAGTCTATTAATTCCTCCTCTGAATCCTCCTCCTCTTCCTCCTCTGGGGCTGACAAGCTGGATGTGGGGCCTTTACATATTTTTAAGTGGCGAGTGAGGTGATATTTGGTTAGATAAGCCTTGGAGCATTTTTCACAGACATAGTCCCTCTTTCCTTCATGTGAATTGAGATGCTTCTTCAGGTGATTTGTCCTCAGAAACAGCTTGTCACACTTGGGGCACTTGATCTGCCGTTCTCTGCAAGACATGATAAAGTTACAGTCTGCTCCTGCCACAAGGCAGCTGATCCTGTATTAAATAGTGGGGTGGGTGGTGACAGGAAGAGTAAAAGGGTCAGTCTTCCTCCTAAATCTTACTTTCAGTATAGTTGAAGGAGGAGCATACCAGAAATGACAGCGCTACTGCAACAGTAAAGTGTAAATACTGCTCTGTTTTCTCACCCAGTACACACACAACCCTCTTCTCTGCTCCTTCCCCCAACATCATTGGTAAAGGTCTGGCTTTTTGGGTTAACTGCTAGCTTGCACCCAACTGTTCTTCTTTCCCAATGATAAACTGAAGAAGAAAGAATTCTACAAGGGTTTTGTTTGTTTGTTGAGTAAGACCAAACTCTGGTTGAGCTCCATGTTTTGGCAGGGACAGAGATGTTGTCATGGTGGAAAGGTTGGTCTCCCATCTTCCCACCCTCCCATCCTGCATAAATGGGTGCGGGGGGAAGGAACAATAAAGAAAACAAAGCTGCGAGTGTTAACAACCCTCAGTCTGTAAATGCTGAGCAGAGGCTTACCAGGTTGCAGCAGTCAAATTCTGTAGATGACTGCAAAACACCTCCCAGCAGTAGTGCTCCTGGCTCTGGGCATAAGAACAAGCAGCAAAGCAAGTCTGTCTGCCTGCCTCTCACTCATGCTAGCTGCACTATCCTGTCTCCTAGGTAGCATGACAGAAGCAACAATCAGTTCCATGTGAGTGCAACAACCAGATGCTGAAAACAAAGTAAGCGAAAGGAATGGCTGTAGGCAAACAGCCTTTAAGGGAAGACCTTGTCTTGGGAGTAACTAAGCAGGATGGAGAAATTCTCACAGCTGAAGGAAAGATCTGGCCTGGCAGAGCTGAGGGGCAGGGGAAGACCTGTAGGTAACAGCAGGAGGACCTGGCAGTGGGTATCTATCTGCCCTGGCCATGGGCATCTCCCTGCAGGAGGAGCAGGAGACCAGGTGGATGTATGAGACCTGGGGGGAGATAAGAGCTGGGAATGGCTGCACCCCACCCCAGGTGCAAACAGAGAGGAAGACTTCACTAACCAGCTACTCAGGATAACATTGAGGCGTTCTGTGATTTTGATTTATAATGTGATTTATGATTGTGGTCATGTTCTCAGCAGAGAACTGAATGTAAATCAGCTAACCCCCTCTCTGCAAAATGATGAACACTCCCAAATGTCATTTCACAGGACAAGGTGCATGCCTGAAATTTACCATGTCATTAAAATACTGTGAACACTAGAATAGGACGATTTCAGCCAGTAACAAGGAATTTGTCCAGTTTGACTTCTCTGTCATTTCAGAGGATGAGCTTATACTCCCTAGGTCAAACTATTTGCAAACTGGAGATTCTCTCTTGGACTGTCCAGCTTTGTTATTTATTGCACTAGCCAGTCCAGCACATCCTGTGGGATCACTTACTGTGTGTGAGTGAGTACATGCTGCTTGAGGTCCTGCCTCCGCATGAACAGCTTTTCACAGTAATCGCACTTGAGGTTCTTCTCCCCGGTGTGGATGACCATGTGCGACTCCAGGTGAGCCTTCTGCGTGAACGACTTGTCGCAGAGGGTACAGCGGTAATTCTTCTGCCCTAGGATTGCAGATGTACACCCACAGACTGACAGCCAGTGTCCCAACAAATACAGTAAGCAAACAAGCCTGTCCAACTTCCCAGAAATACATTTTACCCCGAAGAAAAGCAGATTCGTTGTGAACAAGATCTGTTTCCTCCTGCAGTTCCTTTAGACTCACCATACGTTCTAGATTTAGCTATGCAAAAACCAGGCACAGAATCATTTGGAAATCAAATCACAGAATGATTTGGAAGGGACCTTAAAGCTCATCCAGTTCCAACCCCCTGCCACGGGCAAGGACACCTTTCACTAGGCCAGGTGGTCTACAAGCCCCTGTGTCCAACCTGGCCTTGAACACTGCCAGGGATGGGGCAGCCACAGCTTCTCTGGGCCCCCTGTTCCCAGTATCTAACTGTCAGTGTCCAGTGCATCTGACTTCATCATTCCCAAAGCTTTTCATCCCCCACGCTATGCCCCCAAGCCAAAAGCCCCACTTGATGCTACTGTTTCAAACCACTGAGCCCTTCATGCGATGCATGGTTATGCAGCTGGTGCGTAACACCTCTAATTCCTCTAATTCACTCTAAACACCTCTGATTCCGCCAGTGCACATGGTCAGTCAGCCTTTCCCATAAGATAGACTTTCTGCTTCTTGTCTACACCAGCTGTGCCTCCCTGTTCTGCATATCGAAACATCATAAAGTAGGCTTGTAATTTTTCCAGCAAAGAGATTGAGGCAAGCACTTAAAAAGACTAGGCTTATCCAAGATGAATTCTTGAGGAAAAATAATGGTAGCCTCCTTCTTAATAGTAGCCATGGTAGCCATTTAGTTACTGTACACTAGTACATCCCTATCTCCACTGATTTCCCACTGGAACTGTATCTGATGCCTTACCGGAGCCCAACTACATTTGGTGCGCTTCGTTGCCTTTGTCTGGAAAAACAAGTTCTCTTATCTAACAAACACAGGTACAAAGCTCACTGGCTCTTTGGTAACTTCTATGTTTTATCCCATTTTCCCACTTATCTGTAGTTCTCCCATTATTCTTTGCCAGAAATAGTTCAAAACCACTGCACACCACCAAATTCAGACGAAGTTTGAATATCACTAGACTCCCTCTCCCACTGAGTATTCTGTGGTTGTGTATAACACATTTGTACTTGATCAGTTTATTAAAACTCCTCACTGCTGTGCCCACAGCTTCCTGTGCTTGACTCAAACGCACTGAACTCCCAGTTTTATTTCCTTTCCAGCTTTGTGATTTGCATTCTGTAATTCCCAATAGTTGTTTCAACCTTACTGAAAAAATAGAGGCAGGAAGATCCACACTATTGCTAGCCTGTACTTGGCCTTCACCCTCTCCCCTATCCTCACACTGTGCTAAATCCATGCTTTTTGTATTTCTTCTCTTCTTAAACAGCTGAAAAATCTTTCACTTTTTTTAAACTCTTTTAATGCTCATTCACTGATCTGCTGGCAACATTCCCTTTATCCTCAAAGGCTCTAGTGATACCCAAATGCCCACACAAGTCAACAGCATGTTCCAGCTTCAGTTTTGATGACCCTTATCCACATCAGTCTGACCCCACAGTCATGAATTTCAATCTTGTGCCATTACCTTAAGATGAAAAACAATTCAGGCAGGAAAGAGGGGAAAGATCTCAGACTTTTTACCAAGGCCTGTAGTGACAGGACAAGGGGCAAGAGTTTTAAACTAAGAGGAGAGATTTAGATTTGACATAAAGAAGAATTTTTTTCACAATGAGGGTGGTGAGGAGCTGGCACAGAGTGCCCAGAGAAGCTGTGGCTGCCCCATCCCTGGCAGTGTTCAAGGCCAGGTTGGACACAGGGGCTTGGAGCAACCTGCTCTAGTGGAAGGTGTCCCTGCCCGTGACAGGGGGGTTGGACTAGATGATTTTTAAAGGTCCCTTCCAACCCAAACATTCTACAATTTTATGTTTCTTAGAGCTTAGATTTATGGGCACAAGCTATGCCTTGACAACTGGCCAAGGGATCAGAGAGAACAAGTCCTGCCCCAGTGTTTTACTAGCAGAGGCATCTCTGTTTGAAGTCCCCAGCCCTTACCTGTGTGTATCTTGAGGTGTGTCCGTAAGTTGCTAGGATCACTGAAAGCTTTGCTACAGAAGTCACACTTGTGCGGCTTCATGCCCATGTGCCCCATGAAATGAACGTGGAGCTTGGACGGGGAGATGAAAGCCTGGGGGCACATGGAGCACTTCCACTTCCTTTCCTTGCCGTGGCCTGGTCCATGGCTGCTGCTGTGCCCCTGACTGGGGAGGTGGCTGTGAATATGGCTGCTCAAATGGGCCTTGAAGTCCGCGTAGGAAGCACACTCCTTTCCACAGTGGCAGATGTGCACATCCGGATGTTCAGGTACGCCTTTGGGAACAAAAGCATCACTGTTACTGAGGCACAGCAAGGCCTAACAGAGTGTGATCCATGTTATCAGTCTGTGGTAACAAAACTAGATTTTCACCCCCGTTCCTCTCTGCTCTGATACCTGCTTTTCAGCTCTTTTAGGCAGACCATTTCTAACGTTTTGGGTGGCCAAACTTTGGAATGGTTTTGAGCACAGCTCCACCAGACCTAAATTATCATAAGCACAGGTAGGGGAGGATGGGAAAATCTTCAGCTAGCAAAACTCCCTTCGCACCAGGTGGATGAACAGAAGAAAACCCACCCTTTTTCTTTGAAACTGCAATCTTTTACTCCTAATCAGTGGAATTAGTGAAATGTTTCTTTCAAGTGATGGTAGTCTTGTAGCCACGGAATATAAAAGGAAACAGTGATGTGCACCACTAGGAACTGAGAAGGAACATAATGTACTTCAAGTGATGGTGCCCAGAGATGGCATGAAAAGGGAACTCAGGCTGAGTATTCCCTGCAAAGCCAACAAAGATGAGCACCTACTTACCAAGCTGTCGTGCATAGTCCCGACTGTAATAGAAGAGAAGCTCGTGTTCAGGTGGGATGTCCCGAGAGGTGCAGAAGTAAATCTTTCCATCGTGAGGATAAGCTACGAGATTCTGCTCTTCCCGGTTCCTGTGGCAATAATGACTGTTATGAAAAAAAGCCCTCCAGAAATAATGACTTTCTGAGAGAAAATAAAGAAGGAAATTCCTGCAAATAGGTAATGAGAGAACCTCAGTGCATGTCAGGACATAAAACCCTTCATGTCCGTCACTTCTGTCCTTCCTCATTAAAGGAAAGTAAAAGAAAACTGGACCTTGAGAGCCAATCTGCTCCACTAAATGACGTATTATTCACACCACTGTGGTATCTTGCTGAGAAAATTATTAATAGACATTGGAGTGGGTTGAGAGAGGAGAGTTTATGATCTCTTAAGAAACTACAAATATAATTAAATTTTACAAATTTACTACAAATTTAATTAAAAAAATTAACCTGCTTAAGAAACAGATAACACATAAGGGAGAAATAAATACTAGTAAAGTCTTAAAGCAAAATTAGCTTCAAAAATAACTCTTGAAAAGCATTTCCAAGATATGGTTATTCATCTTCTGAAGCTGTTTCTTGTGCATATTTGTTCCCAGTACCTGAAACCAGCAAAGCTGTCTCCCACTGCAATGGGAGATCAAGCTTTCAGTTCTTGACTCCTGCATTTAGCAGCAATAAAATGAACTGCAGGGAAAAACTACTTCGTGTCACAGAGCAAGAGGAAAGCCTTCTCAGTGGACCACATATGGAGCAATGCTGGATAGTTTTCATTGCAGGCTCCAGAAAGACTGAAAAGGACAGGTCTTGTGAGCTGTAAGAGCTTGGAACTTGGCCACAAGAACCAAGGAACACTTTGATGATAAATTATTAAAATCAAAAATACAATCAACATCAACTTCACAGATGTATCCAAAAGGAATGGGACAGAGGGAAGGTAGGAAACAAGCTAATACACAGTGAGCCAGTATAAAAATAACCCGGTTTAAAGCTTTAGAACAAGGGAAACAAAGTTCATGGGCAGGTTTGGGGCTGTTTTACTACAGCATGTGTACTGGTTCCCCTGTTACATTCTCCACTGGGTGCTCTGTTTCATTCTCCCCACCAGTCCAAAATGCCTCTATAACTCCTGAAGGGAAGGTTCCTTGGTCCCGAGCTCATTACCCTTCTGGGCAGCCAGTGCAGCAGTGTACGTTCTCCAGCACAGCCTCCTGTGAGCCCCCAGCTCAGACTCAAAGCTACTCAGCACAGTACAGGTGGTTCTCACCTGGCTTTGCGTACAAACATCATCCAGTTACATTCATTTTCATCAGTTGTAATGATGCAGAACTCCAGGACGCCGTTGTGGTAGATCTACCAGGAAAAAACAAATGCAATCTTAGGACAAAACACAGCAATAAATGCAGTGAAAGCCAGCTTCTTTCTTTAAGAGAGAATATGTTTATCTAGAACAAGCCAAGAGGTCTGCATTGCCATTGCAAAGACCACAGCCCTGTTCGCACTTTCCCCTTCACACAGGAATCTTGACCTCTCTGCTACCCAGGAAGTTAGAAAAACTGTTTATCAGCATCCTTCCTACGCACCACCTTTAGCTCCCAGCAGAAATGCATTTGGCTGCTTTTCTTACAAGCAAAGTCTTGTGAATAATAGTATCTGGGCAAACAGTACATGTTTTATTTATATAGATCAATTTTACTTTCTGAACATGAAATGATGGGGGAAAGAAAAGCTTTAAAGCAGCTTTCCTAAAACAAATCATTCATCACCTGGGGGGACTTTCAATAAACAAGGATACAAAACAAACAAGTGCTACCTAGTAATTCATATACAATCTCTACCGCAACTGCACACAAATAATGGAAACCACATACAGCCTTTTAAAAGAAAAGTTGTTTGTTATCCCTCAGAATTGATTACCAGCATATTACACAGTATACAGCTCTGCTATGCTAAGTATTAAACAATCAAACTGCATGAATTTTGATTTTTGGCAAGGATGATAATGTTAAATCTGATGTGTCATGTGGTGACTTTCGTCAAATAAAGGCATGCCTGCAGGCTCTATGGGCTGTAACATCTGCTGACCTTCCAGATGTGACTAGCTGCTTTGTCTGTCCAGTCGGCCACCTCCAGAGAATGGCTCTGCTGCCCGATTAAAGGTCCAAAACAAGTCCTTACAGGAATGGTTTCTCGTGTCCACACACCTATCAGTAGAAGACCGAAATCTGCAGAAATCAATTATTTAAACAACTAATTGTGCATAACAAAGAGGCAGGAGGTTTATGAGATAATGCTCCAGGGGTAATATATAGGCATAAGATCATCAAAGCTTCTACTTCACGTGTAAAACACACCTACGGCAGAGACAAGAACCACCACCACCACATGACACTATTGGGAGCCGCTTTGTTGTAATTACAGATGTTTATTTTGTTCGTCAAAAGCAAGTAATTTACTTTTCAGTAAGCTATAAAACTAAGATCCTAGCCACTGGTACCAGTTCAAGTTCTCATGGCACTTTCTGCAGAAGCAGAAAATACTACTTTCAGTAACTACATTTCGCCTACCTAATCCCCAGGAATTTCCAGAATTGTTGCTGGGCATTGTTAAGCAGCTTCTGCATTTCTCCCCAGAGGCAGCTGTATTTCTGTCATGGGCAGAGGGATTCCTGCGTGTATATTATTTATTATTAAACATTCATATATATATATATATAGGTCTACATGAATACACTGAATAGCTTTTAGGAGCAAACTGGAAACTAGTGCAGCTTGAGAAGATGTAATCTACTCTCAACAAGCAGCATCACTAAGCAAGCCAATAATCACATTCTTCTCTAGCCTTCAGATCCTTAGGGTATTGCACTGTACTCTTCGATTTCCAGGTGACAATGGCGTGAAACACAGTAACAAGGTCCACATCCAATGACAAGGTCACAGTCTACATGCCAAATGTAAATGAGGGGAAAAAAGAAAACAAACAAACAAACAAAAAAAAGGCACTCATGATCAATACTACAATGAGAGCATCCAGAAGACCCACAGGTAGCAATCCAGGCTGATGAACAAGCAGACAGAAATCTCCATTATTTATAACTGTTATCTTCCCCCAAACTGCAATTGCTGTAATGTTTTCTCATCTAAGTTGTGCCCGGGCTGCTTAGTGTGATAAAAATTAACACCATACCTTGCTTGTGCTCGACCTTATAAAGTATTTCAGTAATACTCTGTGGCAGCACCCCTAGAATCTACCTGAAGTCTAAGCAGTAACCAGAGAACAAGAAGCTCTTGCACAATGTAAGTCAGGGTGATTACAGAAGAGGGAACCACCTCTCTATTGCAGTGTGTGTTTCCCACATTAAAATCCCTGCGGTTTTGGATTTCAGGCAGTGAGTGTATTTTAAACCGCTGCATAGAAATAGAGAGTAATGTGATTCTTACCCGCTTCAGCTCCCATGATTGACTGCCGAAGGACGAGCTGCTTAGGGAGAGAAAGCCTGGCTCGGCTCTCTATTGGGGTGTCAGGGACAAAGGTGACGGGCCCATGATCTGGGCAGTCTGATGGATATGCCTTGTCACACAGTGTGCACCCTGCAGAGAGGGGAAGGGACAACAGGGATTAAAAAGATGCAACAGCCCCCACAGTGCAATCAGGTTCCTCCCATTATACTTCAGCTGTGCTCCTGCCAAAGGCTGCTTCTATCTGGTTTAACTTGTCAGCTTTACTAGTGTAAAACTAGTAAACCAAGACAAACTAGCTTTTACTCAGAAGAATACAAAGCACACTATTACAGCTGGGCCCTGACATACATATCACCCATGTCACCGATCCTATCCAATTCAGATCAAATGTGACGATCCCCACCTACTTTCCTGATGGTAAATTAATCACCTCTACTCTTGACTATCCCTACTTGGAGCAATCTAGCAGTGGGACAGAGTCCACACTTCACCAAAAGTATGGCAAAACGGATGGTAGTCAGTCTCACTGGAGCTGGCAATAATTCTTTGGAAGATGATGGAAGAGCCACTTTCTCTCTGATCACAAGTAAAATGACCTTTATTGGCAAAAAAACCCAAGCCATACCAAAGCAAACACTTTCTAACTGGTTATGTTTTTGGAATTTACCAGGAACACAAGAGTTTTCTTGCATGTAGAACCTCAAGGATATTCATGCAAAGGGACAGTAAAGTCTTCTTGCTAAAATTTGTCTAATTTGAACCTACAAATCCCCTAATTCCCATTTAAATTCAGACAATACGTGAATCTTCATAGCAACAAAAAAAATGACCTTAGTGCTGCTTTTGAAGGACTCACTGCACTAAACTCATACAGTGTTTCTCTATGGGATGCCACAGAATGGAACAGAAACAAAAGCCCAAGAAGAATCACTTCTCCAATCAATCATTCAGCAATAAGTACTGCTGAAAAACAAACCACTGAAAGTCTTCTAACAAATCTAATAAATTCAGGAAAAAGTACAGCATAAAATGCTCTCATCTAGAAAAACTATGTCATTTTAATTCTCTATGAATGGAGCAACCAACACCTATACAGCAATCACCCTCCTGATAAATCATTCTTCTTCTGAAGAAAGATGCTCAGCTAATTAAGCAAGATCTCCACAAAGACCTTCTTTGGCCTCTTGATGACCCAACTCCAGTATAAGAAACCTATCACAGAAGTAGTCTTCAGTAGGCAAAAACAGCAGCTCCATTATTAGTTGTTCAAAGAGCTTTTAGGGACAATATCTTCATACATCAAGGTACCAGAATCTGTCCCCATACAAGGTACAGTTTAAGCAACTACACAGTTACAGATAGGAAGGTATTTAGAAAATTATTAGGTAGAGCTTATACAAGCATTGCTTCATGTGCACAGATAACACATAGGAGCACAGCAACAACAACTGGACTTGACTAATGAGAAACACTACTTGGACCCATTGTTTTTAAGCACTGCCTACCACACACCACTACAGGTGTGTGGAGAGGTCTAGTCTCAGGGAGAGGCAAAGAGGAAGAAAAGCAATATCTAGGTATGTGACACCTCCACGTAGAAGGGTTTTAAGGATTCATACATTTTTAAGAAGTTGAAACAAAAAATCCTACATTCTGCAGGAAGCAAAACACACCGTTTCCTTTCCACTTCTGTCCTTGCCAATTCATAGATAAATTAAAAAAAAATCACAGTGATTACTTCTCTGATTTGGGTACACAGAACTCCAAGCAAAGATCAAAGAAAGGGCTACTTAAAAGTTTCACAAACATTTAGGACTGTAGCAAAGGCACACTGTTTCCTTCCTGCTTAGAACTACAGTATAAAATGTTTTTTGACAAGGGCCCTGACTCCTGCCCTCTTAATAAGGAAAAACCACCAAGAGGCTCTAAACCAACTCCTTCTCCTCCTTGCTATCACTTGTCTGGACACAAATTCATGTTTTATTCAGGAGAAGTTTAAAAACAACAAAAAGTTAAAATTTAAACCTTCCTAAGTCAAAGACCTATTTTGCAAATCACATGAAAACAGTAGGCATGCAACAGCTGCTATAACATCCTACCAATGGGGACCATCATCTGGGAAATATGTTTTAAGCATAATGACAAGAGGCTGGCACATCAAACCTCACTGAGGTAAAAAAGAGAAGTGATTTCACCGGGAGCATGTTGGATATCATAGTATTTTGACCATTATTTGTTCAACATGCAACAGATCCGTGTAAGAATTTCTGAGTGCATCAACTGTAAAACTCTTCCTCTAGGAATCCCACAGAATAAAAGTTTTAATTCAGATTCACTTTGCACTAAACTGCACCTCTCCCATTGCTAACCAAGGCACTATTTCTTTCCACTCCTTAAAAAATGTTCTGCAGGCAAAGCTTGTCACAAGGCTCAGCGCTCAGCACTCAGCAATGCCAACACAACTAACAAAACTCAATATAAAAGCTGGCCTTACGCAACAGGACAAGTAACAAGCAACAGGACAAGAGGTAACGGCCTCATGCTGCACTAGGGGAGGTTTAGACTGGATACTAGGAAACATTTCTTCACCGAGAGGGTGGTCAGGCATTGGAAGAGGCTGCCCCGAGCAGTGGTGGAATCACCATCCCTGGAAGTCTTCAAAAACTATGCAGATAAGGCCCTTAAGTGACATCATTTAGTGGTGGCCTTGGCAGTGCTGGGGTAAAGGTTGGACTTGATGATCTTAAAGGTCTTTTCCAACCTGGTTGATTCCATGATTCAGTGGCAGGAAGCCAGACATTCCGTGGGTGGAAGTTCAAATCTCTCTCCCACCAAATGAGAACTTCGCAGTTCTCCAGCACCACTCTTTGAATGATGTCAGGACTGAGAGAGTGCAATGTCCAGTGTTCCTCTCTTCCTAGGAGATCAACTAACCTCTGGACTGAAGTCCTTTGATAAGAATAATTGGAAATATTTAAACTTCCCTCCCTCTCTGGTCTTTTTTTCCAGCAGGTCCTGTTAAGAACAACATTTTCATGATGATTGTTCATAGTTTAATAAAAATTTTGACAAATCACCTAACGTCATACTCAACAACTATACCCACATTTGTATGGCTTGTTGTGGCGTTTACTGTGTTTTTTCAATGGAGCAAGAGTCATTTGTGATGTGACTTTAAAAAACAGAAGTCTTACTGCAAAGGGTAATATCAGCACACCACAAAAGGCTAGAGGTTCATAAAAAGCCTCAGCTTTCAACCTCAAGGCAATATGGAAGATGGATACAGAAAGAATGACACTAAAACATCTTATTATGTCCACTTCCAAATACTGTCATTTCAGCATGGTTAATCTGCCACTGCAGATGTTCCAACTTTCGTAGACTTGTTAAATAACTATGTTTCTTCAACCAGAAATCTTTAAGACTAGCAACAAGAGTCCTATCATCCCACCAGACAACAGCTACTTAAACCCTACCCCAAGAAAGCAGGAAATGCCCACTCACATATGGTAAACAAGGTTGCCATGTTCTCCTTGTTCGAATTGGAATCTTCCATTTGCAGAGAGGACGGTACGAAGGCAAGATTGTCTGCAGACACATCCACGTGACTTGGGCCCATGGGTACTTCTTGATTCATGGAAGAGACTGCCACTGGCTCGAGGCTGAGGCCCACTTCGTGCAAGGCTACTGAGTCCAGAGAAGCTAGGTTGTGTGAGGTAGAGAGCGCCACACTCACGGAGTTGGTGCTCATGGCCACAGTATGAATGGAGTCATTTAGTGTGCTGTCCGGTATTCCTGCCACCCGCCCAGCCATGTGGTCAGGCTCCATGACGACAGGGAGTTCCAAAGTGCTACCGTGAATGGGAATGACACCGCCATGTCCCACAGGGTCCGATGTCAAGTTACTCCCCACCGTGTCTACAGTTAAAGGTTCGTGGCTCCGGGAGCCGTTTGGGATCTGCGAATGATCCCCGGCTACGTCATCCATCGTAAGTTCCTCTGCCATCCCATCTGTAGAGATGGGGCTGGTGACCCTCGATACGCTCTCCATAGTGATTGTAGTATCCAGCGCTACCTCATGGCTGTCATTAGGGTGCAGATTTTGAGCACCGTGGGTGTTCACTGTGCGGGAGTCCATGGAGACAATCCCTGGTTCCAGCCCCACAGTTCCACTGGGCTGGTAGGGATCTAGGGCTGAGGGATTGCTGGGGACTGACAGTGCCGGATTGCTATCCACATTTATAGTGTTGGGATGGATGTACTGAGGCGGAGGTCTGTCAGCCAAGTAAGATAAGATACCTGATAGAATGAGAGGGGGAAAGAGAAGAGAGTGAGATGATAGCAGTTTTTAAATCTTGAACTAAAATATCCCACCATCGCAGCATAGCATGTTAAGACCTAGATCCTTGAAGACATGTTCTTCACATTACATCCAATTAAAAAACACTAATTCTAAAACATGGTTCACAAACATATGCCGACCCAACACTCCTGTCAAAGCATCATTTGACAACAAATACAGAGCTCCATCCAACAAGGCGAGGCTCTAGTTACATGTCAAACCCTGAAGAGCCAAGCAACAAGCTTCTGGCAGCGTTTAACCTAGGCTCTTCAGTACAAAGACTGAATCACATTTCTTATGAAATACCTCACAAAGGATGAAGGACTGCCAGTAGAATCTAATATTTCATAATCCCTGGTTCATCTCTGCTAGAAGTAGAAACAGTTCTCCACGATACATCCTTTTTGCTTAGGTATTTAACAACGACTAATTCCTTCCCCTAAGACTAAAGTGACACAACTGTCCATCTCAGAGATCATCAACTGCAATTCTGAAGGACCAAGATAAGGTCTCTCAAAGGTATTGTGAGTCATCTGCTCTCTTTCCTTACGTGAAAACTATGTTATTTCTCTGGAAACAATAGCCCAGTAAATCAGAAACCCTGACATCTTTTCTGGTAGTTCTGGAAAGCTTCTCAACATCAATCAACCTTGGAACCTAAGACACAAAGAAACACTAAGCTGTATTTACATGCTACCAACTTCTCTTGTTGGATAAAGCTAAAAAAAAATCTTTGGAAGAAATACATCAGCACATTCAAGTAAACAGCAGTGGCAGAGATGGATTTTGCAGATTCTGCAAGATCTGAGCCAGCACATTTCTTTTTAGCCTTGAACCCTACCAGCCATTTGTTCTGTAAAAGTTTTCCATTTAAACATGTCCGTTGTTACACGGACACAAGCATGGATATGCTTTCTACAGCATAACCCCATTAAAAATGGCTAAGCCAAGAAATGGACAATTTAATTTTACCAGCTGCATCAAGTATTTCTGCATGCAATGCTGCCTTGTGGCTTGAACAAGGAGGAGCCTTGACAACAGTAAGATGACTGACAGAAAAGCCCTATGAAACCTCAGACTAAACATCACACAAACTAAAAAGAAAAGAAAAAAAACCCCACATTTCTGCATAAATTATCCCAGCTCAGAAGAATGGCAAATACCTTTGGTCCCTAAATGCACTGCCACCTCTTCTACTCTTTCCCCACAAAATGGGCAGGCATGTAATGCAGTAGGAAAGGTTACTCCTAAACAGCTGGTGAGCTCAGCCACTAGTCAGCAGGTAGCTAGATGAGATCTGGGCTGCTGTATTTCTTTTCCTAACCTAGGTTGAACTAACAACACTCACTGGGTGACCTTGAAGAGATTTACCTACCCCTTTCCACCCTGCCAATCTTAGCCACGAAACAAGGACTACATTTAAAGCTCAAATTTCTGTGTCTTCATATACTAACATATATAATTCTACATTTATACTCTGAAACACATGTGAGACAGGACTCAAGACAGAAATCAGTATGTTAGACCTTTGGAAATCAACCTTGACCAAAAATGAAGAAAACTATGTCATAGGCTAAACTGGTGAGAAAGACCCCAAACTCCTCAGCTGGCAGCTTGCTCTTTTTGACCTTTGAACTACTGCAACCTACTATTATGCACATATTAAGTATGGCTTCAGACCACAGGAGGAAAAAAAAAAGAAACAGCTTTCAAACTACAAGCCATCTGAGATACAAAACAGGCATGCTTTGCTTTCTAACAAAGCAGCAGGAAGAGTGATAAGAGGTTAGGTTTAAGTAGAAAATTACCTACAATTCTCTTCATACACACGTATAGCAATATGAGACCTGAAAATAAAGGTGTGTAAAATGACACAACAGACTCCAGGCAAACCCAGGGAATCTACAGCTCTGCAAAACAGTCAGTCTCACGTGTTTCAGGACAGAAACAGGTAGCTCTTAATTTAATATATATCGCTCTTCCCATCTATCAGCACCACTTACCAGGTAGAATGTGTCTGAAATAGCTGCTCTCCAGGTGAGGGTATGGTGGTGGAGGTAGGGTGTAGTTTCTCTCTGGTATACCACACATCACTCCTCGATCCCCAATACCCATTGGGAGCATCAGAGACAGAGCAGAGGGCAAGGAACTCAAGGAGGGGCCCAAGTTTGGAATGGCAACAGGCAAGCCTGCAAAAGAAAATGCCCATTTAAATTCAGTGGAAGTACTTGAGTTTACAAACACATAAGCTAACAAAGAGGTTACTCAGGAGCTCCCTATGGAAGTACAGTACGGTATTGTCAAAGGTGGCAAGCTTCAAAGAAAGGGTTACAATTATCACAACACCAAGGGACATGCCTGAATGTGACTAGATCTTTTTTTGATACATTTTGTAGGGCCTCTTTCTACTTCACAGCTGTAACGGACTTTTGCCTCTGTTGCCCCCTGAAGGAAAGAGCTAGGAAAACAGTTCTGCTTTACAGGTGAAAAATCATTATTTTCACTGATTGAAGATAGGCATACACGGGGACAGTTTGTATTTCAAAGGATTATACTACTACCCACCCACAGTGCAAACCACTCCATTAGAACAAAAACGAGACTCCCATTAAGGCGTAAGTCTGGTAAGCACACATCCCTTTTGCTTTGCCCACCAATGTCTTATGGTCTACCCTTTTCCATACCACCTCATTTCCTGCTGTAAAGACATGACTTGCTATCGGA
This sequence comes from Strigops habroptila, assembly GCF_004027225.2. Lineage (NCBI taxonomy): Eukaryota > Metazoa > Chordata > Aves > Psittaciformes > Psittacidae > Strigops > Strigops habroptila. The sequence goes on from NC_044279.2 coordinate 73,566,743, forward strand.
GCAAGCATTGGTACCTAGTTATGAACATTCGTGTGACAGTCAAACACTGAGCATGAGCTGCAATACCCTCTGTGGGAGCTTTCCCCATTACCTGGTGCTGGTATGGCGTTGTGAGTGGGTGACGCTGCCAACCCCAAGTGACTCCCTGAGACCGGCAGGGCATTGCTCACAGAGGATGAGGTCAGCTGGTCCATCCCTACAGGACTCAAGTTCATTTCATTCATTCTGAGGGCAGGGAACAGAGAGGGGAGGGGAAAAAGAGAAAGAGAAGCAAGAGCATTCCTGATTACTGACTGTACTGTGCTGAGGAAGGGCTGAGCGAACAAACTCAAAATCAGATACTAACATGTTAAAAACTCTGCCTTAGAAAGCTAAGTATAAAGTACATCAGCCACTCACACTGTGCTCACATAATGATCAATACATATTGATTATATCAGATAGCAGTAACCAGGATTAAAAAGCCAGGTCAAAAAGACAGATCAGACCCTAGCTTTATCCTTGCCATCCAGAAAACAAAGCCTTACTCCTAGTTGTCAAAGCCACTGTGATTACAGTATTGTGAACACAGATCTATTTGCAAGCTGAATGTCACCATTATTTGGACAATGACATCTGATTTATATTTCATGACTTCTGGACACCATGTTTATGTTCAAAAAACAAACCTCTGGGGAGAGGAGGGGGAAAGATCACTTAAAATTTGCAATGGACACAAAACCTCTAATTCGAGCCACCGGTTCAAACCAGGCCAGTAGGGACAAGAGTCACCGCTGCAGAGTTTTAACAGGCTGCCTCAGTCTGGTTCTGCAGACATATCACATGCTCCTACCACATCAAAAATTGGCACCATGGATGACACTGTATTTCAGAACGATCAACCAGTCGTTCTTGAGTGCCTGCAACCTCTTAAGCTACTCAAGTGGGCACATACCACATGCATGGCTCTAATGCTGCAGAAAATTCCAAGCTGCCCAACAGCCCAAATCCCCAGCCTTGGGAGAAAACACACCACATCCCTGCCCTGGGGTGTCAAGCTGCACATACAGCCTGAACCAGTCCACGGGGATGGGGACACCGAGGAGACACGGTCACCTCTCACCTGTCAACAGCGTTGCCAGCTCTGCCCACCCTGGCACTCCTGCCCACACACCAGCTCTCATCGGCGGTTCCTAGGGCCAGGAAGGCCGGCTGCCCCCGCTGCGGTCACAACCCCAGCAGCAAAACCCCACACCGGCTGCGCCTCTCACATGCCCTCTGCAAGCAGCAGGCCCCAGCTTTGCAGTACCGACAGAGAGCTGGAGCTTGGGTTGACACTCGGGCAAGGAAAGGTACCGCTCACCCTGGAGAAACAGCCAAATACACCCAACTCACGCAAGTTAACCCGAAGGTCTGAGCCGCTCAGAGTCACCGACTTTCACGTCGCTCCTGCCCAGTTTTCGCATCGCAAAGCCTGCCCTTGTCAACCGCCCCACTCGATCCAGGACAGCTTTGCAGGGACGTCGCCCAGGGCTCCGGCTATCCGGCGGGGCAGAGACATGCCCCCATCCCCGGCCCAAACAGCTGCTGAGGGCGGTGATGCCCACGGGAAGGACCCGCCACCTTCTCCCCGGGACCAAGCCTCGGGGCCTGCGGGAGGGCTGAACGCTTTAGGGACCCCCTCCCCTCCTCGCCCCTCCGCCGGGGTGCGCGCCGCCGTCGCAAGGCCCGAGGTGCCCGGTACCCGCCCGGCCCACCTCCCCCGGCTCCCCAGCGGACGCTCACCTGGGGTGCATGGAGCCCGGCGCCTCTCCCGGCGGCGGAGCAGCCGCAGCTGCATCAGGGCCCTCAGCCCCGGCCCGCCGCCGCCCCTCGGGCAGGCGCCTGCCCCCGGCCCGGCCGCAACCACCGCCACCGCCGCCGCCGCCTCCTCATGGGCGGGGCCCCGAGTGGCGCGGGCCCGGCCGCCGGTGAGGGGGGAGCGCGGCGGAGGAGGCGGGAGAGGGAGGCGGTGATGGCGGCGGCGGCGGCGGCGGCGGCAGGAGGGGGACGGTGGCCGCTTCCGCCGCCGAGCGCCACATCCAGGAAGCGGCCCCTCCGCCCCGGGGCTCGGCCGCTTCCCTCCTGCCGCCGCCGCCGGCGGGGCTCATCACGGCGCGGAGAGGCCGCCCGGGGGTGCCGGCGGGGCCCGCCCGGTTCCCTGTCATCCCTGGCAGCCGCCGGCCCGCCGCTGCCCATGCCGACTCCCTGGCAGCCGCCGCAGGGCTCGGCACCACCACCGAGCTGGAGGCCGGGCCGGCCTGCCTTGGGGGTACCTCGGCGGCGTTTCGGCCCCTTCCACCGCCTTAGCTCCAGATTGTTTCCAGCACTGGGGTGGGAGCCGCCCAGGTAGTTCTCCCGTTTCGGAGGAGCATCTCGGTTGGCACTCTGCAGGCATAAAGCGTCCTCCCCGGCCTGGTTGGCTGACCAAAACCCTCGCCCCTGTTGCATGCACTGCCTCTTTCAGAAGGTGCGATGCTCACTCTGGTTTTCCACACAATAGTCGCAGCTATCTCACTGCGTTCTCATTACGCCCTCGTGTCTGCTGTCATTAGAGGGTTGTGGTTCATATCTTCTGGTACCATAAGTCTGTATGTCCCCAGCTGCCTTCTGGACAGCAACCATTGTTCGATTATCTAGGATTTATGGTTGGTACAATTCCGGCTAAGGCTACATTGCAAAGGGATGTCTTGATGTGTGCAAGTAGTTTCGTAGCTTGCTTTCGCCTGTGACACATGGATATTCATCACATACACTGCTCAAATCAATCTACAAGTTCCTAAGTGCCGGGGCGGACAGCTGTTTCCTGAAGCACCATAATGTGGTTCTGTAGTTTGATCATGCCTGACGCTTACGATGCCTTATTAAATAAGACATCCCTTGATAGGATGTCAGCACAGTAGGAAACTTTAGGTATTTTTCTGCCCACTATCTTTTGATCTAAAGAGCATAAATGTAGGATCTGGAAGGGTCATTCCAGTTCAGTACAAACCCATTGGTTCTTCTAGGGGTGGAAATATGCTCTCCTCATTTGGCTTTAGCTGTCAAAAAGCAAGACACCTTGTATACTCTAGTTCTTCAGGCTCTTTCAGTAGGTGAAGGAGAGAAATAGGCTGCTGCATAGCGTGCTTCATCCCACCCTAATCTAGGTGTCTGGGATGGGTGAGAAGAATTTGGAGCTGCTTCTCTGTGTCTATGGCCTTTAACTGGGACCTGCGTAATTAGTTTAGCCCAAATATATCACTTCTAGAGAACTACATTTAAGCAGAGTAAATCCAGCTCTCTGCCATTCATGACCAAAACAATGACCTTATTTAGTTTATCACATACCCTACAACATCTCCTCCACTAAGCTGGGTAATCCTTACTCTAACCATGACTGAGTGTATCTGATTTGGCTCACAAACATATTTCACCAAGAAAGAACTCATCAAATCCTCAGGTTTTTAGGGACTGCTAAGCTTGTGATGCGGGGGGTGGGGTGGTGGTGGTGGTGGTGATCTGTGCTTCATTTTTATGTGCGTAGTACCACATATTCACATGGTTGGTGCTAATACTTCACATCTTAGAAACCCCAGCAAATGATTACAAGCCTAAGAGTCTCCCTCTTCACATTGCATTACTCAGTACATAGGAGATGACTGGAGACTTTCCGTTTTCAGTTGTCATCCTTACAACTTTACAGTTATACTCAGCACATCCCAGTTCTGTCCTGAAATGCTAGGTTGTCCCAAGCTCTCAGCTTGTCTTAACGCTGATTATGATAGTATAATTCTAGTGCTGAGCTGCCCTGGCGCTGAAATCCTTGTGCTATTTCAACTGTCTGAGCTGAAAGTAATACTTTGAGCCTATGAGACAGGTTGGATGTCATTGTACGCAGATAAGAGTGTTTTTTCCTACTGTCAAACATGAGTCCTCCGAGATTCCAGCTTTTTCTGTAGTCACTTTACTCCCTTGAACGAGTGATATCTTAACTACCAGTTTAAAGCAGAAGTATCAAAGGAAGCCAGTGATAATATGAAGTGTCACTGAATGAGAAATTAATCTGTGTCTACAGAGATGTACGCTGCACGCTCAAGGTATTGTGATAAAACACATTTGAGAACTGTTTCTTCTGCAAAGGAAGATATTTTTTTATATACCAAACACTTTTATTACATGTGAAGTGTTTTGATAAGACAACTGCACTATGTCCCCTGAAAGCTTAGTTTATTGACATTTATAGCAGTATTTGCTGCGTGAGGAACAAATTGCAGAGCTATTTTTCAAGTAGTCTTCAGATCCTGGAGATGTACTGAAAGGTAAGGGAGACTCATGAAATCACAGGGGAAAGAGACGCAGTAAGCACGCTTCAGTCCTTCTCTGTAGTGTGAGCAGAAGCCCCTGCTGGACTGTGCCCACATCTCGATACAATCAGTTCTCTTCTGCTGTTGCAAACCTGCCGTTGGGTTCCTTCTCAGGGCGAACAGAATTACACTGAATAAAGATTATTCAAAAAGCCAAGGTTGAAACCAACTGTTTTAACATCAAAAATCCAAATTTCTCACCACCTTTTATTGGCTTGTCAGTGCTTTTCAGGCCTGTATTTTGGTGATAGTCACTGCATGAGAGCTGGATAGTTTAGGTGCAGCTCTCACTTCTAGCGATAGAGCTGGAAAGAGATGGCTCATGCTTAAGGATAAAACAGGACTAGAGGGGCACAGAACTACTCAATCCTGTATTCCTGGATCTCAGTCTAAATTGCAGTTATTACTGTAATTATGTGGTATGCAGTTAACAAGAGAAACTGCTAATTTCACAATTTTATATCTGTTAATGAATTGCAGCAGCCCAGACAAACTATGATATGTATTATAAATATTAGAATGGAGTGTAATTACATCACAGTAAAATAAAACAAATCATAGAATTATAGAATGGTTTGGGTTGGAAGGGAGCTTAAAGCTCATCCAGTTCCAGACTCCTGCCATGGACAGGGACACCTTCCACTAGAGCAGGTTGCTCAAAGCCCCGTCCAACCTGGCCTTGAACACTGCCAGGGATGGGGCAGCCACAATTTTCTGGACAACCTCTTCCAGTGTCTCACCACCCTCACAGTAAAGAACTTCTTCCTCATATCTAATCTAAATCTACCCTCTTCCAGTTTAAATCCATCCCCCCTTGTCCTATCACTACATACCCTTGTAAAAAGTCCCTCTCCATCTTTCTCGTAGGCCCCCTTTAGGTACTGCAAGGCTGCTATAAGTTCTCTGCAAAGCCGTCTCCAGGCTGAACAAGCCCAACTCTCTCACACTGTCTTCATAGCAGAGGTGCTCCAGCCTCCTGAGCACCTTTGTGGCCTCCTCTGGACTCGCTGGAGCAGGTCCACGTCCCTCTTGTGCTGGGGGCCTGAGAGCTGAACGCAGTACTACAGGTGGGGTCTCACCAGGGCGGAGTAGAGGGGGAGAATCATTTCCCCCAACCTGCTGGTCATGCTAATGCACAATGTTGTGAGCGTTTCTTTTTAAACTCCTGATGTAGCTGCTTCTTCCTTCTCAGTAATGTGTTCACAGGTAAAATAGTTGAGACACCATCTATTGGGAAATAGGCGGACTTACACGCGTTCAGCTGACTCTTATGTTTCAACTACAATATTCCCATGGATGACTTTCTTTTCAGACACAGAGGGACACAGTGTCAAGGAGGATCTGTTGCTTTGAGTAGTTCAAAGTAATTCAAAGCAATCACTGTGTAATGTCAGTAGTGTTATTCATGATTCTTGTGGGAGTGTGAATGAGTTGAGGGTTCTTTTGTGCAAAGATTACATTCTTGTAGATACTGTGTTAGGATATATGCAATTAAAACCACAACTTAGTTAGATCTGGAAGGAAGATGCCTCAATGTTTTGTTTTTAGGTATGTCAGAAATATTTTCCATTCATTTTGGCTGGTAATTAGGTGAAGTAAAAGGAAGGAGAGAAGGAAGGGAACCTGTTTGAATGCCACGGTCACTGGAATATGTAGTCTTCCAGCATCCCCATTTAAACTTTGTATTTAAAAAAAACCCATCAAAAAAACCCAAAACAAATGAACAAAAACAAACCAAAGCAAAACATACTATATATATATATATATATATATAAGCAGTACAACTTCTGCCATTGCAGAACAGTGAATAACACCTGGTTTGTACCACCTGGAAAGCAAACCAGGCCATCTGCTTTGTATCAGCACAAAGGATATTGCATTCTGGGGTAAAAGCATCATCCAGGCAAAGGTGTGAAAAGGAGTTCATTGGATTAACAGTGTAAGAAAGAAGATCAAAGGTTTGTCTTAGAAAAGGCAAGAGTCTTAGCCTACTCTTAAAATTAAAAAGAATGCGTATTAGCCTTTCCCTTTGGTCGGCCAGTCCTGCTACTTTCACTAAGCCTGCATGTGCAGACACGTTGAGAAGGGTCTGCTTTGCACAGAAGTCGATACAGGAGTGATACATTGCTTTAATCCTGCTTGCGCTCTCAACAAGGACCTTCAGTGGGATGTAAGGTGCATTGGCCTTGTGCTGGCTCCCTGCCCAAGGGCAAATCCCTTTCTGAGCAAGTGACATTAGATTGTCAACAATGATAGAACAAAAGCCTGTGGCATATTTTCTTATTTCTCTTGCACACAGACAAAACCAGAGTCTCATTTGATATGAGATCAGCTTCAATCATTCAGATTCGTAAGTAACATTTACCTGTAATTTTTCTTCATGTATTTCTCTAAATGATGAAGTGTGGATTTTCCTGTAGGAAGAGCAGATGTCTCTTTAGTACAGGTGCAATTCTGACACTGTGGGTAGTGCCGGTGACTTGCATTTACAGTAAACATAGAAAAGAGGTGTGGTGGCAGGGAACAGTGCATTTGCATGACAGAACTGAAATGTAACCCTGCCTTTTGAACATTGCAAGTCTTCAGGCAAGGTCATGGAGAGCTGTGAAATGATCTGGCATCTGAGACCACCAAGAGGCATGCTTCCATTTCCTCACAGGAATACTGCCAGAGAGCAGCATTTTAAGTGTAATGATGACACAAATTAAATGTCCTTTTCCTACTTCAGCTATCTGGCTAGAGGCTGACATCCTCTTTGTTTTAAGAAAACTTTAGGTCCTGGTCTAGCTTAGTGCTAAAGTGAATGAGTTATTTTCATTTGAGCATTCATTTCTGAAAACATTTCCACTGAACAACAGAGTTTATAGTGCAAGTGAAAAGTCTGGACTGTTCAACTGTTTCCAAGGTTTTTTTAAAAGGCAGAAAAGCTCTCATGATCATTTGATCTGAAATGAGTTGTACATACCATGGGGCGTTCCCCAGTAATTCTTGCCTCACACCCATACCTTCCATCTGAACTATGGCACGTGTTTTAGTAATATATTTATGTGTGACTGGAAAAGATCTCAACCCCTCATGGAATGCATTAGCTAACTCTTAGGTAATGCTACAAAACCTCCAGCTTCAAACACCAGCCCTTGCTAGGCAATGTTAGTGATGGAGGCAAAAGTAGATTGGCAGTTGCCCTGGCTTATGAGCCATTTTGGTGTTTGTCGTGGTTTGAACCCAGGACAGTGCTGATCCTGCCCCTGGCATAAACTAGAGTCCAGGATTGTTCTCACTCATGTCTGTCCGGAATGGTCTGCCTGTATGTTCATCATACTTTGAAGATTATCATTGTTTTTTGAAGCTGCAGAATAAGCCAGCAAAGATATACAAAGGCTGACTTGAAAATGCACACTGACATCATGCTGCTGGTTTCTGACTCAGCAGAGAGATAAATGTGTTTCTCGGAGTGGAGGATGTTGTTTCAGTTATGTTTCTGAGGTAGTTTGGCATGAAAGACTGAACAGGGTGGAAACTTTCACTTTGAGCAAAAGAACGGTTCTAATGGAGTCTGCGTGCTTGTACCTTTTCATGTCTATCCCTTCCCACAGCTCTCCCAGACCAAACAATCAACTCCCCAAATTGATGATGGCAAAAAAGAGAAATTTAGTTAACTGTGAAGATGTGTTTTCAGAAAAAAATTGTAACTATGGAGCTTTTGAACAACAACGTGGGAAAAGTCAAAGACCCTCCAGTTGCTGCAAAAGAAGATCCCAACACAATGCGGTTAACTTAGAGGAAACGCACAGATGAGGACACTATGCCCTTATAAACTGCCAGAAGTCCTTGTCCTTTGTCCTCCTCTTCTCCTTGTCAAGCTGCCAGCACACTGGAGGATGCAGCGCGGATCTGGCACAGTCAAGAGAGATTTTCAGCTCCCCAGTTAAAGCAGTGTTATGGTCCATCAGGTAAGACAATGCATATGTAAACATCTGGTAATAGCTATGCAGCAGCCAAGCAGGGCATCACCTTTGTTTTTGTTTTTCTGAGGCAGGTGCTCATAGTGATGACCAGAACATACCTGCAATCAGCAGAAACATGCAAAATGTTGAAGATTTTTTGAAAATGCTCATGTTCAATTTGTGAAACTCATGTTTCTTGAAAAAGCCACTCTTTCGGTGAAGAAAACAGTTTTCCTCTTATTGTATGCACGTATGCATTCTTGATCTGACATGACTTGCAACCACAAGAGAGCACTCTTTCCTTTGAAGATTTCTCGGCTTCCCCAGAAACTAGGAACATGCCATATAAGTTTTGCAAACTGCTTGTAAGCTGTTTCAGTTAGACCAGAGCAGCCGAAACAACAAAGCTTGCAGTTGTCTTTTGGATTTTATTGTGAAAAGCCTTTGGGTAGTTTTCAGATGACAGAAGATCCTTGGTTCCTGAGAGGGAGGAGTTCTGCCAAAACTTTGAAGATCCGTGTAAACTTTGCAAATTACCCATCTTTTGGAGATAATTATATCAAACGATATCATGGATTACAATACATGAGAAGTGTTTGAGCCTGGAAGATTATTTATGTTTGGCATTACCTCTTATGGTCATAATTTCAAGCAGAGAGAAAAGGAATACACAGGAACCCTCTTATTATCTTTTGAAATATGAAGATCAGAGGAAAAGAAGGGTTTAAAGTGTGGAGTGATGGTCCTCAAAACCTGTCTGTAAATTAGCTGGCATCCAGCATCTATAAAAAGAACAAGGCTTAGAGCTGATTCCAGGCGCAGAGTGGACCTCATGAGTTGTTAGCAGTGCTTTGAGATCTGAGTTTTCATACACCACAGGAGGAAATTGCAGCCTGCGGGGCAGAGTACCTATACAAATGTTTCCTCCTTGCTTGGACTGATACAAGATTTGGGAGCCAAACTCACAAACTGACATTCCACTGGTGGGGAAAAAAAAAAGAAGCATGGACAGCAGTAAAGATGATGATGGACTACTGAACAGGATTGCATTTCCAGGAGCTATGTCCCTGGCTAACAGCCATATGCATTCCCATGGGGTTGCCCTGAGAGAGCCCTTTGGGGTTCCCTTCCATCTGGACCCATCTTACTGGGAGCAAGCCTATGGTGGGCACACAGGTTGCATCTCCTACATCCCATTCCCTGGCTACGTGGGCATCTATGACTATTCCTTTGAGCCTGCCTTCATTCGAAAGAGGAATGAGAGGGAAAGGCAGCGGGTGCGCTGCGTGAATGAGGGCTACACACGCCTGAGAGAGCACCTGCCCAAGGAATTTGCTGACAAGCGCCTCAGCAAAGTGGAGACCCTGAGAGCTGCAATAAGTTACATCAAACACCTGCAGAGCTTGCTGGACTGCCATCCCTTAGGGTCGAACAGTAAGGAAACGCTTTCTGCCAAGGACGTCCCAGAAGCTCCCAGTCCTCGTCCCCTGCGGGAGTGCAACAGTGATGGAGAGTCTAAAACCTCGTCAGCTTCATCCCCCTACAGTGAATTTGAGGAGACGGGCAGCTAGGTAACAGCCTCTCTGGGGACAGAAAGCTTCGAGTTCAGCTGAAAACTAAATCTAAAACCCTGGGGATTTTTCTACAGATGAAAATGAATACCAGGCAAAGGAAAAACAGCTAGGGAAAAACAGAGAAGGTATTTTCAATCTGTCAAAGGACTTTAAATGTTGTCTGTACAAAACCTAAAGATGATTTGTAAGCAAACTGATATCTCGTAGGTTGCTTCGGCTGTGTTACTAAACTTCCTTTGGACTGTTAAAATTGAAGCAATGTTTGCATTCTATTTTTCATTCAGCTTTTATTCTATTCATCTATTTTCTTTTACCTTTCACTTGATGAGACAGCAAAACCAGATAAATGCATTTCAGGAAATTCCCCTCCCCTTTCTCCTGCTTCCTCCTGTAAGTTTTATTGTCTGGTTTTCCTGATTGCTAACCTGAGATGCACTGGGTTGCAAAAACATGGGCTGGGAAAGGTAAGATTTAGATAAAATGTCTTTCCCTAAAATTTTTAGAAAACTCACAAAAATACTTCCATTTCTGAAAAGACAATTTAAAAAATATAAATAAGGCTATATTTGGGAAATAATTTATCTTACGGCATCTTCGAAAATGAAAGAAGGAACTCATACATTGGACGTTGGCTATCTGGTGATTATTTGGAGGACAATTTTCAGGAAAAGAAAATCTGACACTTTCATTCTAATCAATGCAAGAAAGAGGGAAACAGAGTTGTGTAAAACTGCACCTTCAAAAGCAAAGCTCCACTCATTATACTGAAAAAATGGTGCCAGCCTTTTTCCTTCTTTTCTGAAAATTGAGTTTGTGGACAAAATAGTCTTGATGTGTCTTTTTAGCAGGTCAGAAATTATGTGCTTAGAAGTATGTTTCAGTAGTGGTTAGATACCAGTATGTACAAAAAGGGTAACATTGAATATCTCAGTTTACATCTGCTTGAAAATGTAGGCATTTCTCCTTTTGTTTAGAATATTGTATTACTTTTTCAAAGAATACACCTTTTAAAATTAATATCTCAAATTCTATGGACTACCTTTAATTTAGACCATGTCTACTTAAAATGAGAATTTGTCTCCAAATTGCTCTAAAATCTTCCTTTCTCCAAAGCCAGATTTAAATAACATTTAGCTGTGTGCTTAAATTCCATGCTGAATATGGGGTAAACTCCTTCTTACCCATACACTTTCAAAGAGACCTTTCAAACTTCTGCTTTTTTGGCCTTATGTTGGTGAAATGGTTTTGTATCTTTTTGTCTTTCCGTCATGTCGTGCTGACTCAACACCTGAAAAAATACTGGTGTATAAATAAGAACAAATACTGACAAAATACCTCAAAATGTGTCCATAAATTTCATTTAAATAAAAAATTGAATTAATCCTGGCTGCGTTCTTTTTCACTTTCAATTGATAACAAATGGGACAGCACTGTTGGCAGAAGTAATGAATTTTGAGGAAAGAATAAAGAAAGTAGATAGGAAGTAAATATGAACTGCTACCTATCAAACAACATTTTTAATCTAGATTTTTAAATCTAGTTGAGGAGCAGGTTTGTGCTGTGGCGTCTAATAAAAATTATTTGGTATAAAGACTGCTGATTTCTAGCAGACTATTCTGAACATTTGTACACTTTTAGCTATTGTGTCCATGGCAGCTACAGGCTTCATTCTTTATTCTTTATGTGGTAGGCAGCTTCCTTTTCTAATGCCTGTTTTGTTTTTCTAAGGACTGTTACTTTTTCAGGGTCTGTTTCCCAGATCCAAAGAGTAGAGGTCCAGTTACCTGGACAGTTCAGATCCAGAGCCAAAGCACTCATTTCTGTTTGTATTTGTTATCCAAGAAATGGGAGGGGGGCAAGGTAGTGGTCTGGATGTCTGGTTGGGATCCATTATTTCTTGGCTTTTTTTCTTTCCTTTATGGTTGCTGACAGAGATTCAACCTCTCTCTGCCTCTCAGTTTTTTGATTTCTGGAAATACAGTGGTGCTGCTGGTAACCCTGTCAGTAAGCCTGAATTGCATTCCTCCCTCAAAGCAGAAATCAAATCTTTGCTATCTATGAAAAACATACACTTCCTCAGAGTACCTGAGACAAGTTCTGTGAAACATATAGTTGTTCGTAAAGCACTCTGAAGATGAAAAGTGGTTAAGGTACACATAGTGACAATTCAAAGCCAAATCAAACTGAATCAACATAAAAATCACCAGAATGACCGTTACTTCCTGGGCAGGGCACATCAGATAACACCCCAAATAGTTTTTTAGGTCAGATGGTTATCACAGAGGCTTGGTCTCTACAGAGATATATGCAGGAGCCACAATCCTCTGATTTCCAAAGACTAGAGTCATGGTGCAGCATGTCACCTTCTCCGTGATCGGCTAGTTAGGCCAGCCAGAGAAGTGAACTAGGTTGTGGCTCTGCCCCCTTTCAGCTTCAGCGCAGGTAGGATGTTCCTCAAAGGGAGTCTCATCGAGTGGAAAGCATCACACCCGGGGCCTGCGCTTGGCTGTCACTGCTGTAGGGTGCCTCTTCCCCTGTGGGATGCAGGCTGATCGGCTGCACATCTAGATAGGACTGGTTTATTTGTTGCAGATCCTTAATACTCTGCAGTCAGAACCAAACCTGGATTTTGTGAAATAACTTCCTCAAGTCAAGGAGACTGGTTAAAATCTACATTTAATAAAACTGTAGCTACTTTTATATATATATTATACATCTTTAACATCTCTGGAGATGTCCTTAAAATACCCCCAATTCAACCTCAATGCTGAAGATGCAAATGCCAGAATGCCACATGTGGCTTAATTTAGTTTTAAAAGAAAACTAATTTCTGGATGAAAAGGAAATTCTTTCTCTGGGAAAGACTGTCACGGGTTGAACTATTAATCCTTAGGAAAGTTGTACATTTTTATTTCTCACAGTTCCTGTTGTCATGCAAATCTCTTGCACATTTTTAGCAGAAGGAAGTAGAAAACAGCTCAAGATTTCCCAAATATGGATCAATGCTTCCTACAGGCACCAACAAAGGTTTAAAGTGAATGCTACATTTCAAAAGCTTTCTTAAGCTGTTTCTGTCTAGACAAAGGTTTTCTTCAAAGCTTCTAAAATGTATCATTATCAGATTTTGAAAGCAGACAATGATCCAACTTGTCACCATGAGAATTAAAGTTTTAATAAAAATGTTGACCAGGGAATTCTCTCCATGTGGCACAATTACTGTTTACAAGAAAGGTGAACACTGATATCCGTAGGCAACCGTGCTACAGCTTTATCAAACTCCAGCACACCAAATGCAGACACTTTAATCTTTCTATCAAATGTGAAAAAACCACACATCTGAAGTCTTCCCTCCTCTGCCATTAAATTACAAATCCATTTGCTCCTTGATATTATCAGCATTTTAAAGATGTGTAATCCTGGCCATGGGATTGCTTTTAATCCCCTAATAGCTATTTAGCTGATTTCTTTGTAAAAGCCCATCCATGCTCCTTTCATGTTATATTACCCAGTGTCAATAACATGGCCAAAGAAAACCAGAGGCACTATAGAAAAGTCATGTTCAGACAGTAAAGCAATCAGGGCCAGTTTATCTCACTGGAATAAATGAACCGGGAATGTCCACACAAAAATAAAGAATCTTTGAAAACATTTGACACCAGCATACTTGCAAAGGAGTCAAAACAAGATCCAAAACATTTTGAGGAGAGACTCGCAAGTGGTACCAACAGGAGAGCCCTGCTGAAGCTAGCTGAGGTCAATCACTATAGCTGAGCAAGGTCTTAGTAAATAGGTAAAAATCTGCTATAATGCTCACTCCTGTATTTCCCACATGGTTTTTACACACTTTTTCTACCTTACTGTGAATATGTCCACTGACAGAGCAGGGCAAAAGTTCTCCAAGTTGCCCTTGCTTGGGAGAACAAATTAGAGGAGTGAAGGTGTTTATAAAGGTAGATGTCTCTGTATCTCAGTGCGTCTCCATACAGTCAGTGGTGGATCAGATACAGAGAGAGGTCAGGCTAGGATGCTGGTGCAATGAACACAGACTGACAAGAATATTTGTTTGGAATTTACAGCAGACTGACAAAGTGGCACTGCTCAGAAGATGCCCCAGAGCTGGCTGAAAATGGGGTATTTGTGACTCGGATACACTGAGCCAAGAACCTGTAAACTCAATAGGAACCAGCATGTTCCTTTAGTGTGCTGTGCAAGAGGCTGATAGTGTTTTTCAGGAGTTAAAGGGCCACCTTTTCTGTCATCAGTGTCCTTTCCCCTACCCACTCATATCCACATTGCAAGGTTATTCCTCTGACCCAGAGGTGTGACTGGCACAGCAGACACAGCTAGTTCATGGGTCAGGGACCTGCACTCAGTGGTACTTGGGTGGCGATGGGTTCTGGAGAGGCAGATGATAGCAGGGTGCGTGCATAAAGGGCTGTTGCTACTCTGAGAAGGAGATGGGGAGTGAGGTGGGAGCTACTGCTCCCTAAGAGCAGTATTCAACAGGTCCTGTTTTAGCAGTACTACACTTCAGTAGCCTTGACCTATTGTACCATTCAAAAGATTCTTATTTAAAAAGCCAAGTCAAAAAGCAGGCATGGGAAAAGACAGGGGAGCTTAGCACAGGGGCTTCAAAGGAGTAAGTCTGTCACTGAAGTCAAATGAGCTTTTCTCACTGGATAAAGCCCTGTGTGAAAGTCACCTGATGTCACACCTGAGCTGCGTTATCACACTTGTTAGAACTTGTTCTCCATGGCCTGAGCATGCACTATGAACACATGCAAGGAACAACCAGCACCACGGCAGCCTTTTGAGTATATGAAAGGTGTGGATACCTGCTTCTACCGGGCCGGAGCTAAGCTCTAGCCCAGCAGTGGGGTGCAGTCTTGGAAGAAAGAACATTTGCCCAGTTGAAAACTGAGTTGAAAAATGAAGTAAACAACAACTGAAGTCCAACTTAGGAATGGATAGTGTGAATACGTGCAGAGGCTGGGTTTGTTGGATACCCTTCAGAGGAAAACCACAAAAAAAAGTTGGTTTAATTGGTTTCCCTGTATTTGTCATGGCTTATACAAGAACCATTCTTCCCTAAGCAACACGGTGGCTGCATTTGTACAAGCTGGAAAGGCTGGGTTACCCGCTCTGCCACTGTGCTTTTTGATTTTCTTGGGGAGAACAAGAACTATACAGTCTCACACCTTACAAACTCAAGACAAAGCCCATCAGTATTATTTTTTTTTGGTGTGCTTTTCAATGGAAACAAAGTTTATTTCGGAGACATCCTGTCTCCAAAAACAACTGAACCTCCGACTGATTTTCAGCCAACCCCCATGGGAAGAGCATCTCGAAATGCAAATCAAATTTCTCTTTTCCCCCCACCCCCTCAAAATAGGGGTTGGGCAGAGATGGGGAGCTCAGCTTACGGCTTATGGCTCTGGGTGATGAGCTGTGGTGCTTCATGCTGGGTCAGATTCCTGTGACACTGGAGGCCACAACCACTGGGACAGACACAGAAAACAAGCAGTTCATCTGCTCTTCAGCCACCTCCAGTCGTAACTTGGTATTTGTCAAGGTTAAAACACCCATCTGTGAAGCTGAGCAGCTGAAGACTCTGATTCATTACACCACTGTCTTTAGATATGCCTGAAGGGGTCAGTACCCCCAAAACTGGGGGTTACAGGGATGGGGAGCAGCCAGCAAGCCTGTATCTCACTATGAGTTCCCTCAGTCTTTTTCAAAAGCTTTGAAGCCAGGCTCATAGCACTCACTGTCGTTTGGGAATGGTTTTGCATTTGCTGAAGCACCAAGAGTAAAGTTTGTTAACCTGGTCCTCAGGTTTTATCAATTACATTTTTGCAGCTGCAGGGGATTAAAAGATATATTGGTATGGATCATGTTTTTTAACCAGGCTAAAAGAAGTCCATACATCTCTATGCTAGATTACCCCTTGAAAATTTTGGACACCCCTCAGGTCACTTCAGATATGACTGGTGATAGGGGTTTCAAAGACATGAAACTGCTACATGGTCCATGAACACTGGTGGCATCAGAGTAGAAAGATATGCCAAATTAGAGTCCTTACAAAGGGGAAAGCCAACACCGAATTGTCTTCTCAGTTTAACCCGCCTGATGGTCAGCCAAACCCATGGGCACAGCCAGGCACACATGATTTGCACTAGTGTAACATGCTGCCTCTTGCGTCTTCTACAGGGGCCAGGGCATGAAAATATGAGTATTTTGAGGTGGCTTTGGATTTGGAAGGGGGAAGACGAATGAAAGGACTGTGAGAGGTGGAAGAGTTGAAAATGTGGCGAAGGTAGTTAGCATCCTGGAAGTGTATAATACAAATCCAAGCCAAGCTGCATTTGCTTTACTACTCACAAAGCACCTTGCTTGTCCCCATGATTTTATTTTGATGTGTTGTGTTTCTGGGCATATACAGCAGATTTTTGTGTTCCGGGGCTGTCAGCCATCAGTACTGAACCCTAACCAATCTCTTCCATCTGCACTGAGATCACAAAGGGAACAAGTAGTTACAAATAAATGGAATTTGCACATCTTTTAATGTATTTGCTCTACTGCCAGCTTTATGCTATATTAGGCTGCTCTCTAGATGTAGCTTTTTGAATCTAAGAAACACCAAAGAGGTCTCAGGCTCAGCTGCAGAGGGTTTATCCCAGGGGAACGCTCACACGGCGGTGATGTGTGCATCCCCACACCCAGAGGTGTTAAAGCTCAGTGGTGCTTAATGAATGAAACTGATAATAAACTGTGTCATGTATAAATGAAAAAAGCCAGATGTATAAACACAGGAGTGTGCGTTGTGATGTCTGTGCATGGGAAAAAGAGGAAGGATGGCAGAGGAGAGGGAGAAAAGAGAGTGGTTTTGAAGCGTGGCACACTGCTTGATAAGAAACCAGCTGTGTGGCTGAAAGAAGGGAAATAGGAATCACGTAGACATGATACTTTTGGGGAGGACTAAATCCTGAAAAAAAATTTAAAATACTTAAAGGTAATACATTTGCAGGCAAACCTTGTGCAGATACAGAAAGGCTGTGACATTTGAATAGCAGAAATGCTAATGACAGCAAGCAAAGCAGTGACTTGCATGTCTCGTGGACCAGGACTTAGAGGGAGCCATAGACAGGACTGGAGAGAGATGTGACTCCCTCCCTGGCCCGACCATCAGCCAGTGTGGGTGTTTTCCACCATTTAAAGTGCTTTCCTCCTTCCTCTGGCATACTTACCCTCCTCCACTGGGAGGGAGGAGTGCTTCTGCCCTCTGGGCACTTTTAGCCCTGCGGTGCCATGAGTTTAGGGAGGACTCAGCTTTCTCACTTCAGGCATCCCTTACAAGCTTGGCCAGATCGGCTGCATCTGCTGTCTCTGTCATGAGGCAGAAAATGAGAGGTGGGGCAGGCTGGGGCTGGATTGAGCTGGATGAGCCCTAATCCTAAAGGAGCAAAACTGAACAGTGGGGAGAGTAAGAGAAGCCAAGCGCCATGCTGAGGAGTCTGAAGCATGAACAAAAGCCGAGCACAGAAGGTGTCTCTCCTAAAGGAGGAGTTGCACCACTGGCACTGCTCTGTCTCCCTCCTCCTCTATCCCCCAGGCTGAGAGTCAGGACTGCTGCTGGAAACTATGGGGACATTGCGGTGGGCATCCTAGGGGAAAAGGAGAGCACTGGCTCTGTGAATGGGGGTGAGGGGACAGGGGCAAAGTCTGTAGTGTGAATGTCCAACCCAATGCAGTAGCACATCTGTTAGGCATGCTCCGCTGGTCATGATGGAAAGCCTAATGAAGCTGGGGACTATACCAAGGGCTGTTCCCTCCTGTTACTGTTCTTTTTTTTAGAGGGTGGATATAGGTTTACATCATGGTGATAATGCCCGCTTTCTTTACATTTTGTCATTCAGCATCAATCCCTATTGTTTTCCTATCATCCCTCCCATCTGCCCCTGTAGCTGTGGCTACCGCTATAGAGACAAGGGTATAGGAGCATGTCCTGGCTGTGTATTTTGTGTTCTTCTCATACAGCAGCCTGGTTTTAGCATCCCTTCTTGCTAACACCTCTCTGCTGATCATGCTATGTGCAGCCCTTGAAGATGGACATGCCTTGCAGCGGCCAGGCGGGAGCTGCTTAATATGCAAAATTTAAATTAAAATGTCCAAGCACTATCAGAAAAGAAGCAGCAATGTGATTTTACCACCAGCCGTTGTGCGAAAATGGCTGAAACCACAGCATTTGCATGAGGATGAGCCTGTCTGCCTGCACCTCAGACACACCACGTTTATCTGCCTACCATCGCTTCTCATTCATCTTTTCTTGTTCGTCATTGCAAAATACCTCCAAGCGTATTTCTTATCAAAGTGCTGAGCAGTTGTGAGCAGGCTGTGCTCCAGCTGGGGAGCAGAGGTGATGATTACAGTGCTCAGCCCACCTGCCATCAGGAGCTGAGTGATAAACACAGGTTACTTCATCCCTGGACTTTCCCTCTCTTTCAATAACAGTGTGGCCCTCTTGCCACTTGCCTCTGTGCTGGGAACACCAGTAGATCCTGCTCCATCTCACCAGGAAAATATCACCAGGCTGTCCTTGTGTCATTTTAGCAGGAGCTGGTTGAAGCTGTGGCTGTGCCAGGAGCTTCTTGGGCGATTTGTTCCCTGTGTGAGTGGAATCTCATAAAGAAATCCACCCTTGAACATTACCCAGCTCTGGTACTGCAGAGCTGGCATCTGCATCTACTTCTGCATCTGCTTTGGCATCTGCTCTGTTCTGTTCTCCTCTACTCTACTACTTTACTCCTCTCTACTCTACTCTACTCTTCTCTACTCTACTCTACTCTGCTCTACTCTGCTCTGCTCTACTCTGCTCTACTCTGCTCTCTACTCTCTACTCTCTACTCTACTCTATTCCATTCCATTCCATTCCATTCCCTTATGATCTGTTCTGTTCCTGTATATTACAGTTGTAGTGAGGGTGGCAGGGACAAAGAAGTCTCTCTGCCAGTCTGTCATGCCAATGATGCCACCAGCATCCTCCTTGCTATGAGAAACCTACTGCTGACTAATGCAAAAAATTGCCAAAGTAGGCAAAAAAGCCATGTCAAGCCCACTATTGCCTCCCTCAGTGCCCTGGCCCCAGCAATACCCTCCCAACACAGCTGGGAAATGCTGCACCCCTGGTTTGCAGGGGTGATGCCCCATACAAGCAGTGGTGGCACATCTGGAGGGGCCTGTTAGATCCAAGCTGAGCACCTGCAGCATGTCATGCTGACAAATGCAAGGCATTTGCCTCTGTTTATGTGTGGAGTGCTCCACAGCTTTGCATTTTGCAGTGCTATGAAAGCTTCAAAAGTTCCATTTACGTTAACAAGCCCATAAAGCATAAGGTTATTAAATGGTGTTTATAGTATGCTGTCTGAGAAGCTCATTTAGTTACCAGCTGGCTCAATTTTTACTAAAAGTGAGTTCCATGAGAGTGCCAAGTTGTAGCTTTGTTGGGGAGCTTGTGCTGAAAGGACAAGAAAAACAATGGCAATGTCATCACCATGCTGTAGTAAAGTGGTCAGTGTCTTCAGAGGTGAATATGCTGGCTTTGTGATTGAACTAAAAATGTTGTTTTAAAACATTTTTAAATCTATTTTTGGTAAAACTTTTTTAGCGTTGATTATTTTCTGCAAACTTTACTGGAATTTTACTGAGGTTATTTTTTTAAGGAGCACATTTTGCATTTGCATCTTTGGTGAAAAGGTCACAGTTTAGGTCGTTTCATCATCTAGTAACCACCACAAAACCTAATAAAGTTATTGTGTATGTGGAGTTATGGGTATCAGAAGCTGTGTCTGGGCAGGAGATGGTCATGCAGAGCGAGGACTGGATGACAGCAACACAGTCAGTGTGGCATTGTGTGGAGCAGGCATTTGCAGAGAGTGGCTGGACAAGAAGGGTTCGAAAAAAGAGTTTAGACTAAGCTAAAGGAGATGCCTCTTGAAGTGTTTGGGTAGGATCCCAAAGTTTCATTCACGTGGGCTTATTGGGAAGGTGGCACTAAGGACACATTCACAGTCTCAGGGTTGTTTTACTGTCTTCCAAGAAGGAAGTCTGAAGTGGGGTCTCAGGATAAGAAAAACACCTCTAGGAAAGTCACTGGTGAGTTTTCTTCACAGTTCTTCATTGTAAGAGAGAAAGAGTTTAGTAATTAAGTCCAACATGCAAGTGTGGACATAGATGTGTGTGGGGCAAATGCCACAGAGCACCCACTACAGCAGGCACCGAGGTTTGGGGATGAGGGTCTTGGAGCATGGGGCAGGGCAGAGAGGCATCTGCTATCAGTGTCTGGTATAAGGTGTCATTCAGGTGTGCCTGTGTCCAGGCATCACCAGGATGATGTATTTTATTTTATATCTGAAATAAGTTTTACATGTAAGAAAATGTTTATTCTCAAGGCCATTTTCAGTTTGAAAGATATAGTTGAAAATACTGTAAAAATGTATTTGTTTTGAACCATGCCTTCAAAATGGAGGCAGTGTTGATTTTATGTTTTCCTGAAAGCACTCCCCTCTTTTCAGCTAGCTCTAACTTCTAATACTGAGAACAAAATCCACAAGCTTATGCTTAAATATTGACAGTGACTTGATCCCAAATATTAGGGAAGTGACTTGGCAGATGTGAAGCCTTTAGGCATTCATACCATGAAAGGTGTGTGTGGAAATCCATTGGACTTAGAATTTACTTGGAGATGTGTAAGAAAAAGCAGTTTGTAGGGTAGAGTATAAAAGCTCTAAAGCTTCGGTGAGCCAGTTTGATCCCTGGAAGATCAGATGCTATATTTTTATGGGACTCCTTGGGATGAAGCTCTTTGGAGAATAGGTTTTTGTAGAGAAATTTCCAGTATGTCTTCGTTTCAGCCAGGTTACATATATAAAAATATTGCAACACAGATGCTGTAAAAGGAAAGCATGTATAAACCAAGTTATTGGGCAGCACCGGGAGTATATTCTACGTGGCATGTTATGGATGTGAGACAACACCTACATGGTTAAATCATATCCCTTCTCCTTTTTTTAATCCTAGATTCAGTGGGACAAACTCGCCCCCTCATGAACGATCTGGCAGCTCCCTCCAAGTCCTGAACCCTATCCAAGCGATAATTATACCCGTTTGAAATCCAGGAGCCGAGGAGTAGCCTCCAGCCACTCAACAAAGGCTCCTCCAGTGCCCCGAGGAAGCGGTGCCGACACTTCCCTTCTCCTGCTGAAACACATTTGCAGAGTTTCCTGAAGCCTCTAAGGCTTTTCCAGAGATCTGGTGGAACCAGACCTGGTATCTCATGAAGTATCATCACATGCAAAGACAAAGAAACATCCCCACGGGCATAGTTAATGCAGACAAACCTTAATGGCTTTTTTTCCCCACCCCACTTTTCCCTCCAGTTGCAAATATATAATTAATCTCAGTTCAAATTTACATGTTTGATCTGCTTCTGTTAGTCTTCAGATGTCTTTGAAGGAAGGGGAAGACCCTGTGGTCTGATCTGCAGTGCATAGGATACGCTCAGTGTTTACATGGGCAGATCCCCCGTGCCCAGTGCCGGTTGGATGTGGAGCACTCCTGGCTTGCAGACATGGGGTGGGAGGGCAGGGGCCGAGGTGCTCAGCATCCCTTCATCCCAAGCCACCATTTCTGCAGGGCTTCCATGAGCAATGAGTGTATCTATATCCTGGTGGTGGAAACCTTCCGCAGACAAGAGCCACAGCAGGAGCTAATCCTCCCGCTGCAAACAGACCCTCCGAGTCCTCACTCCTGCAGTGTAGAAGAAATGAAAGGCATAGAGATGAAAAACGTATCCACTTCAAACAGGGAAATTTCCATTTGAAGTGCCGTCTTGAGTCAAATCCTCCCCAGCAGCAGCACTTTTTTCCCCTCAGTAGTGTGTGTATCAATTTCTTCTGACAACAGTTTCATGGCTCCGGGATAAGCAAGCCCAGCTCCATCGGTATTATATTTTACAACTACAGACAGACCATGGAGATTAAAATTCTTTGGCCGAGTCACCAAAGATGGGGAGGAGGGAGGTGGGTCCGCCGGTCATTGTGAAAGGCAAGTTGAACCCAAAACAAACTGAATCCAGCCTTTCATCCTCTGCTGCACCAGAAAGAAGGCAGATGCAGGCAGCGGATGACAAGGGCAGAGCTAAGGGAACACCATCACAAGGGTGTCATCCCTGTGTGCTGTGGACATGGCTTCTTGTCCTCAGGGCTGACTCAGGGTTGGGAAGGCCTCCGGGCTCTTCGCTCCTTATGGCACAATATTAATTACTTAATATCATTTCCTTGGCAAACACGTGTAGCTGAAGAAGAAAATAATTTCTGGTTGATCCACATGGGTTTTGGTTTGGTTTTGTTTTCCCACTGGGACCAAAGGCCTCCCTTAAGTGTTTTCTTCCCCGAAGTGCAGCGTTGCGATTTGATCTTTGGATTTTTTTGAAGTCCTTCAAAAAGTAAAGTGAAACAGAACCCCCATGCTGACACACATTGCTGAAATGTTTCCTGCTGAAGGCATCAGTCAAATGCTGTCCCTTTCTCTGGTCCACCTTCCTTTCTCACCATCCCAGCTAAGCCCCCTGATGAATTTGATGTGACGTCTAGATGAGTCAGATGATAGGCTTTATCAGTAAAAATAAATCTGCTGGAAGCCACAGGAGACAGCCGGGGCTGTGCTCCGCAGAAAGGTACCGCATTGCTCAGCAGCACTCATAGGTGCAGAAGGAGACAGTCCCTGAATCAGAGCTTGGTATTTAAATAAGATAATTATAATTACATATATATATTAAAAAAACCCAAAACAAACCAACAGATAAAAAGTGAGCATAAAGGAAGTGATTTTTATCCCCATTTGCAGATAGGGCACCAAGACATAGGAAGATGAAGTAACTTGGTACAGGGTGGACAAATCTGTGGTGGGTAAGAGCACAGAAAACTGTTCTCTAGAGATGCACCCAAATGCCTTATGCCAAACTTTTCTCTCCAGGAACCAGTCTGTGAAGGAGGATTCACTTTCTGCCAGAGGAGCAGGGAGGAAAGGAGACAGCAATGGTGCTGTTGGCTGCTATTGGTAATCATCAAATTCCTGCCTGAGAGACAAGGAAACGAATACTTGTCTCACAAACAAGGCTTCATGTTTCTCAATCAAGATAAAACTTCTGCCTCACCCACTGACCATTAATGGAAGAGCTTGTGGGGTCTGGCAGGAAGAGCAGCCAGAAGCCTGTGTGTCTCCTGAACTAACAGGATTTGTGGAGGCTTTGCCTACGTCACCTGGTCCTGAGATGGGAAGGGATGCGGGGACCAGGAGAGACAGACCCTCTCCAGAGCAGTGCTCCTGGCTTGCCAAGTGCCTGTGATGTCCCTCCCTACTCACCCCTCCAAGTGCCCTACAGGCACTGCAGTCCCCTGACACCCCTTTCCTGGGGAAGATTCTGTGCCATGGAGGTGCCCACTGGGGCTTGACATCACCCAGCACAACACTGCCTGCACTCGAACCCTCTTGCCAGCACAGCCCAATGTCTTGGGCTGGGCAAAGCTTTCCATGGGCAGAGAGGTTCCCCTTCCACTGCCAGGCTGAGGCTCCAGCCCTGCAGACACACACAAGCTTATGTGGGGAATGAGAGAGACAAAGTCCTTTCTGGGCTAGACTCAAAATACACAGAAACCCAGAACACTCAAAATGGAGGAGAAAGTGCTTGTCACCATCCTTTCTCTATCTGCCTGATAAAAACCACTCCTATGAGAAGTGAATGGAGAAAATCCCTTTAGCAGCAGCTACAGTATAAATACCCTCCAGGGGAAAAAGAATAATAATTTACAGTGATACTTTTTAAATCCTCATCCAAGAGGTGGTTAAGGATTTGGCAGGGAAACAGTGGAGGAACTGATCAGCTTACCTGTGATTTTAAAACGTGATAACTTGTCTGTGAATACCACAAATTTATAGCCCAACAATATTAAGTGTTAGTCAAAAATAAAACAACCAGCTTGCCTTTTTTTTTTTCTCTTTTAAAAGATTAAAAGCACAAACAGGTTACAATTCTTAAAAGCCAAGAGCTGGGTA
This sequence comes from Strigops habroptila, assembly GCF_004027225.2. Classification (NCBI taxonomy): domain Eukaryota; kingdom Metazoa; phylum Chordata; class Aves; order Psittaciformes; family Psittacidae; genus Strigops; species Strigops habroptila. Next base: position 73,590,740 of record NC_044279.2, read on the forward strand.
ACCAGATGATTCATCAGCAAGGCATTCCTCCAGCAGGGAAATCTTCCCTGCTTCCTTCTGCCTGGAACTGCACGAAGGGTAACAGAAAGTTATGGAATTTCATTTCAAGTACTGTATTTGCTTGCTTTTCCCCTCCATCCTTTCCCCCTTAAACTTTGTCATAAACCCCTAATGCCTTGTTCTCAAGTGAGTACATTCACAACCACTGGCAGGCTGCTGTTCTCCCTGGGCAGCACCCAGGTTTGATAATCTCCTACCGCTTAATTGACTCAGGTAATAAGCTGCTGCTCTAATGCATGAGGGCTTGGACCTTATCGCACACATTCACCCCCACCACATCTTCCCCCGAGGGTGCTGCACCCTTCCCTCCCCTTGGGTGCCCGCAGGGGCCCCCTTCCCATCTATTTCTTCCTTCTCTCCTGACACATGGCAGGGAAACAGGTTTGCCAGGTTTCCATTTCACAGGGAAGAGCAGAAAGCCTGACCTACCTGACTTCCCACCCCATGGGGCTGAGAACAGAGAGGGGAAGAGCCTGGGCTCCCACTTCACCTTCGCGATGTGAGGCATAGCTTGTGCAGAAGGGAAAAAGAGGTTGGTGGCTCAGTCTCCCCAGGCACTGAGGGACGGGAGAAAGGAGGAAGGTGTTTTCCCCCCCTTCCAGTAACCTGTGGGGCAAAGACGAGCCTAAGCAGAAAGCAGGGTGCTGGCTGTAGCTCAGCTGGGGTGGGAGAATGGAGGGGAAAACAACCAAGGCTGTCCCTGGCACCTTGGTTTAGGAACAGGCTCCATCACAAGGCTGACTCAAACTCCTCAGTATGTGAGGGCAGCCCAGCCCCTTTGTGTCTTTTGCTAAGCTAGTAAATGTTAGATTAAGTGCTGGCAGATGACTCCATTTCCCTTTCCTGGCCCTAATCTCTGCAATTAAGACTAGTGATTATTTTGGTTTCTGAACTTTATATACAACGCGACCTGAAAGCAGTCTCCTGGGTTTGGGGAAAGAGGGTGCAGCACGATGGGGATGTGCCTAGCACCATGAAAGCCAGAAGCTCAAGCTTGGGGTTGCTTGGTCGGTGCCTGAGGAAGCCGAGTTGCCCATCTGTCTAGGGAGATCAGAGGCTTTTCTGTGCCCTCTGCTCTCCCACCCTACTCACACACTGCTCTGCACTGCAGGGAATGATCCCCATGCTCCTGCTACATATTGCAATTAAAAACCAAACACCCCAGCAGAAACCACATCATTGTTGGTGTTCTGTGGGTGCCAGGAGGTTACCATCTTCCTCTCCCTCCCACAGTGCAGGGATCTGGCTGTGGAGCTCCTGCTTCTCTGCCATACACGTCCTGCTGCCACCTCTCCAGGCAGAATCAGAGGTACTGGTGATCAAACCCCCTCGCTAGGACAGGGCTCAAAAGAGCAAAGTGAATGCCAGGTACAGGCAGGGCCCGCTGGTTAATTGAAGCCTTCCTCTGCAAGCCGGGGAGCATGTTGGCACATGCTGCAGGGGGAATATTGCTGTGTCTGATCGCTTTGAAGACTGGGGGGTGGAGGGAGAAGAGAAGAGGCCAGTTAAGTGTGTTTATGTTTGAGAGGAACAAAGGAGAGCGGAGGAGAGAGTAGGGGGTGCCTGCAGCCAGAGATGTGTCAGAGATCACTTGTTCCTCCTGGGCCAGAACACCAGCCTGGGACCACCAGCGGAGGAGCGAGGAAGCGGTGTGTGCAAAGCCATGTTTACAGCAGGGAGAGGAAAGTTAAAGCAGAGGAAAAAGAAAACTCCCAAGAAACTTAGGATGGCAATAAACATGACACAGGTTAGACACTGGGTTCCCAATCAGTGGTGTGTGCCATACAGCACAAATCTACCACAGCAGACAGTGCTGCAAGCATGTACCTTTCTGGGTCATGGTTTCCCCTGGGAGAGGCTGGGTACACAAAGTTTAACCAAGTCAAAGAGAAGGAGTCCAGCACTGCACCCCAGCTCTGCCATCCATTACAGCAAATGAAATGTGGGTCCCCCTGTTTGCAACACTGGCGCAAGGAAATGCCTTCCTTCCCCCTGGGGGCTGAGCATTGCCCTGTCTTCCTCGCACTGCACCCCGGCAAATGGCACCCCCCAGCACAAGGGATGCAGTTAGGGGAGTTTATGGAAGAGTCACCCACCAGCAACAAAAAACCAAAGTGCTTCTCTGCTGTTTAATGCTGTGATGGAAACATCACCTGCACAAGCCCCTGAGTGCACTGTGAACAGTTAGTTCCCAGCAAGAGAGGAAGCACTCGCCCATGCTCACTGTCACTGCACAGCACCAGTCCCTGCAGCAAGCCCTGTGAGCACACCAGAGATGACACCTTCTACTTCCCAGAGGCATTAGCTCTGTTTCAACAGGTCCAGTCTGTAAGTTAAAAAATCTTGTCAAGCAGAGAGCAAGATAAATGCAGTGAGCTATCTGCTCTCACCAAAATGAAGCCTGCATTCAAGGACTGGTTTTATTGAACTGGCTGAAGGCAGACTTAATGCACACACCCCGTGCAAGCCCTGGGGCCAGAAAACCTCTGCTGCAGGTCATGAGTGAATTAACCACACTCAGGCAGGGAACAGATGAGTGCCTGTGGTCAACAGGGGTGTGCAACAGCTACAGGGGTGTGGTGTAGCCACAAATCTCCTACCTGTGGTTTCCCACTGAAAAACAGAAGAAAAAAGACCCTAACGATCATTCACCAAAGCTTTTTAGGTCTGTCGAGGAAGGGAGGGAAGCACATCGTACATGAACAGGTATTTCCAAGTTTTCAGTAACCTTCCATGGAAGCAGAGATGGTTCAATAACGACATTCTCTTTGGTGTTGCCAAATTGCTTCTGCAGATCCACCTGTATTTCAGCACGTGAATTTTAATACTGTGTGACTTTCCTACCTACCAATTTTTAAAATTTATTTTTAAAATGCAGATTGAAAAAAACTAGTGGATAGCCCTATTTGGAGAAAAAAAGAGAGACTTGGATTAGAAGAACATCCAGCTTTAAACAAAGAACTGCTTGACAACATTTTTGTTCTTTTTTAGGTGGTTAGGAAACCAGCACTCTTCTCCATACAGCAAAACATTTAACCAGAACAAGTACTAGCTTTGCAACAGGAAACTAAACTGACAATATTTCTTGTGTTCTTGAATGCTAATGCATAAACACGGATGATCAGACTTAAGGCATACATATGAAACCACCTCCATGGTACACGTGATTTCTGCCTGTTGTAAGAAACTGAAATGTTTCTTTTGATGGCAATGGTAGGTAAATGTTGAAAGGAGAACAGTGTTTGAGAAATGCTTCTTTATTTTTAATTATGAATGTTTTCAGGGTTCCCTTTCATTCCACACCAAAGTCTGAAATATATATTAATGGAAACTTCTGCATGGAACATGTACTTCTGCAGAAGATCTGAGATCAACAATTTGTCTTTCAGTCACTGGAGGCTAATTCACATTTCCAAGTGAAATGATTTTTGTTTTAAATTCAGCAAGTGTGTCTCAATCCTCAGAGATGGCAATCTGAAACAATTCCACTGGATAAAACAGGGGAAAACAAGAAACTGTTTGTAAAGTCAGACCCACAAGGACTCATAGTGACTATTACTGCATGTGCTGCTTCTGAACCTGCAGCAAATACGGTATTTGAACTTAAGAAACCAGTAAGCACAAAGCAATTAAAACAGTAAAATGCCATTATGCCTCCTGAGATCAACAGTTTTCAGCTAAGATCCTAAACTTAAAGGGATGTTTCATCAAAAGTCACTCGAGTCCATCAATCACCACGGGCTCCTTATACACGAGCCCCTGGCAGGGCTCCACTCTTGCTTTCAGGTTTTATTTTCCTCCAGCCGCCCTCTTGTGTCTGCATACGGACTTACAGGCAAGCCCCGTCCCCTCTCCAGTGAGGTGGACCCAGCAGGCCCCAAGACAGACAGATCGTAGCCATCATACTCTTGTCATAACCAAGCTGAGAAAACAGCACTGTGTTGCCCTTCTCTTATAGCCTGCAAGCAGTTATGCCATCTGCACATTTCTTTGCAAGATCCATCAGCTGAAGACAAAAACTGATGGGTTTCAAGCTCATATATATACTTACAAGTGGTAACAGACATTTCAGCCACAGAACAAACATGATAAAGAAACATTGCTGTGTCCATCTTCCCATTTTATTTGTAAACTCCAAAATGATCCAGTGGGGATGGTCAGCTTCCCCTCCAGTCTTGGTTAATGAAAGCAAAAGAAACATCAGAAGTCACATCATACTGGGCCTGACCCTGCAATTGGACTGCAGGACACAGTGAGCAATACTATCCAACCCAACACGCAAATCTGCAAAATGTTGGATTTGCACATCTACAATTGTGAAGTCACAACTCCTACTGGGCAAACAAAACTTCTCAAAGCAACATACTCAGTCCTACTATCATTTCCAGAAAGACTGTGGAACACCTTCTTGTACTGAGCCAAGTACACCAGGTGCTGTGTTAAATGGGTGAGGCAGAGGGGAGGACTGTGCCTCAAGCCTAGCTAGTCCCTCTCAACCCAAGCAGAAGACCACTCCCAACTCCAGATTTCTTACCCATTTGCCACAAAACATGCAACAATAGAGACTATGCATAAAGGTATCTGCTAACAGAGCAACCTCTCCCTGCCCAGAAGCGCTATACCCTGCCTATCAGAGTACTTCTATATGCAGAAAGATCTTCAGGCACTCAGGTGTGGAGATAGCAGGTCTGGTTCATATACCATCTTTGCTGATGGAGCTGGTCTCGCAGCACAGCAATTAGTGACAATTCAGGCAAGCCTGAAGTCCTGCCTGTGGAATCATCAGGCAAATGGGGGGGGGACTGCATATAAAAACCAAGACTTACTTATTTCTTTGCCCTTTCCTCACAAGAAAAGAACACCGTAAAGGAGGGCGGCATTAATTATGCCTAGGAGTGGTTCAAAATAAGGGTATCCTCAACTGTTGTTTCCAGAACAGGGATGTGATATCTGAGTGTCCTACAGAGTCCAATTGGTATGGGAAGACGATAGGTTCTAGTCAGTTTTGTAAGGCCTGGAGATGTCAGTGTGTTTCTGCTGCCTTGACAGTTCCTAGCCTTTTATAACAGCAATAGGTCTCAGTTTAATGGCTTTTTTGCTGATGCCAGCTGCATGGCAGGTGTTAACCACATCTGTCACGTTCTTATAAGACTCTGGTGCCTGGAGGAGGAAGAAAGAGGGGGAAAAAAACAAAAGACAAAACTATAAACAACACAAAGTCACAGGAAGCTAGATGTAGGCTTTTGATAGCTCCTCTTCACAAAGACAGAATCATATGTATTGAGGTGAACAGATTGAGAATCTGGCTGCCTTACATATCTGAGAAATCTGTGAGACACTTAGGTTTCCAAATAAGCTTTCACCATATTTCAAATAAAATACTAGCGATGTTGGTTCAGCATTCCCTACATTCTCAGATAATCCAGTCCACCAGCATGTGAGAATGTCAAGCCTCATTATCTGGCAGGAATTGACTCCAACTTCCTCCTTACAGATAGCCTTTAAGATTCATCTTCAATGTCCCTTAGTGACAGGAATCGGGGTTGAACTCTACAGCTTCCCCTTCCAGCATTCTGACAGGGAAGCTGCTCTTAAATAGAGATTTTTAACATGATCAACGTATTTGTACAACACCAACAGCCCTAACAGCATACTTCCAAATGATTAACATGCTTCTATGAATGAGGTTGTGAACAGAAAAGACATTCTGTAGAGGAACTGGATGTCATAATATTCGAAGTATCTTGCATTTAGAGTTCTCTTCTTCTTGACCAAATACAGAAATTCATCTTAAAAGAGGCAGATCTCTCATAACTGTTTTCATGATGGTCAGACAAAGACTTCTCAGGGTCAATAGTAATTACCCCTTTTGCCAAGCAGAAGAGGAAAAAGACATACCCCCAAAACCTGTCAAACAGGCATCTCCCCTTTCAGCAGGATTTTAGGGACAGGGAATACACTTCACATTATTTTCAAACAGTTAGACAGCTCAAGCTGTATATTTAGAGTACTAGCAATCACATAGCACTGCAAAAAAATGAGTAACGAATGGGCATTTAGCTAAAGAGCAAGACCCCCTTTTCCCTCTCAGATAACGAAGTATTAAACTCACTTCCTCCATGACCAGTTTGGGAGAAGCAACACGGATGGCAATGCCCATGTCAGCCAGCTTGTCCAATACATCCTGGAAGTCCAAGTTACGGCGAGATTTGGCTCGAGACAGTGCACGACCCTAGACAGCAGTTTTGTTAGTTACATTTTTTTCTTAGCAATTTGCAAAATCGTAACTATTTATTAAAGAAAAACATGATTACATTATAAGTAAACATAGAATGGCTGAGAGCATAGGCCACAGTAAGCCACTAAACAGGAAATGAATTTAAACTTTAGGTGATGGGCTCCTGCAAAATCACACATCTAGTACAATAGCTAGGAAAGCTCCGTGTGTGCAAGATACTAGTCTGCAAGTGTCTTTCTACCTAAACCACTTGTCAGACAGTATTCAGAACTCAAAATCTTACTCAAAGCAATTTATCTTCCTCAATTATCCTGTCTCACACTGTAAATAGTAGGGGAGGAAATCCCTTCTAGCTACTGAGAAGTTACTACTTTTAACTACTCAGCACAGTTAATCCTTCTTGTTAGCTCAGAGATACCAGAATTTGGTAAATGGAGCTCATTCTCCACATCTTCATCCTACCATTTGCCTTATATAAAGCAGCACCCCCTAAATTTTCTGCAGGAGTAGTCAAAACTACTCAGTAACAGACATAAAGGACTTCTAGCCTGCAGTCCTCCTGGGCTGGGATTACTGTGGCAAGGCTACTCTCTACTGGTATGACCAACAGATGAATGACACACTGGATGACCCCTGAACAACCCTGTTCTCTGAATGATAGTCCCATTCCCATCCCTTCCTGTCATTTTTTGACTTACAGCTCCATGACAAGTGGTTCCGAAGGTCTCAGTCATGCCTTGCTCTGTGCCAGTAAGAACATAGCTACAGGTGCCCATAGTCCCGCCGATCAAAACAGGCTGTCCAGTCAGCTGTGGATGCAAAGTATTAATTCATAGGAAAAAGCCTTAAAAACTCATTCCTAATAAAAGTCTGAAAGGAACCCTATCTCCAGAAAAGGAGGTCAGATTCACATTCCCTCAGAGCATTCCTGCTTCCCTTGGGTGCCTGGAATGAAGGGTTCTGGAGAACTAATTGCACTGAAAGATGCAGACCAGCAGATCAAAAGACTTGTGTCTAACAAAAAGACAAGGCAAATCACTGAAGCCTGCTCTAGGGATGAAACACTTCTTTCTCTTCATGATCATGCAACCATTGTGGGTGTGGAGCAGAGGAGGGAGCTCAGTGCCCCGAAGATCTAACAGTGCTGTTAGCTCAAAAAAGGAACTCACAGCATTAAATCTCTGTCAGGGACCTCAAAATTGTCCAATTCATCCAGAATTCTCTTCTGATTTCCTTCTCCCACAGCTAAACTTACTTGATAATCAACAGCAATAAGAGGATGATGAGGAGGGAAGGCCCTGGTTGATCCCTTTCTGTGCACCAGCAGAGTCCGCTCCTTTCCATCCACTACATGTTGCTCCACTTTGGCAATGTTGTGAGACACATCATAGATAACATGCATATCAAGGTCATCTGGGGTTGTGTTGAAGACTTTGGCAAAGGCCTAAAAAGAGCAAATCAGGATGTGAACTACAAAAAGATAACTGCTGTGTACATGTGGAAGAGTTACAATCTGTTTAGGAATTACAAGGAAGAAATTTGCTTGAAAGTGTTTCATACTGGTAAGTCAGTGACCTAAACACTTGGCATGGCAGGTAAGAAACTTCAGCTGAATTCAGCCAGAATGGAATTGAACACAGCAATTGTGTGTGTGTGATAGAACTGGACTGTCTAGATTGTTTATCTGCCCGCTGGCAGCTTTAATGCTGGAATTCAGTCAGATACCAACAAGATAAATTCTTGCAACTTTGAAAAGATGGCTTCAGCAATGTAAAAAAATAATTTTGTAGTATCCTCTTCTTCCAGTTCAAGGCATTTTCAAAAATACTGCTTAAGGGGCTTCTGCAAGTACAATCCAATGATGTTGAGAGGATTTAGACAGATTGTAATGACTGGAGTTTTGTGTCTCTCCAGAAAACACAGTTTAAGCACAAAAATGAAAATCACGTTAAACACAGCAGCTGCTCTGTGTTCCGTATGCCTGGGATAAAGCAGGAGATGCATACCAAAATATCTGCATCAGAGGAACTTTGGTCCTACCTGTCTTGTTAGAAAAGTCATAGAAGAGCGGTTGACCCAGGCATAGTTTCCAGCAGCTGCCATTCCCTTCAAGTAATCCTGCCCCTCTGCTGAAGAAATCCTGGCACAGGCCAGCTGGCGATCATTCACTATGATTTTGTCCCGTTTCATGGCTTTTTCCATAGCCACCAACGCATCTGGGAAACAAACACGGTAAGACTAAGTGACTTCCTAATTTTGTTTCAATCTGTGAGATTAGCATGGATGTCTATAATTTATATTCTAAAACTGAACTCATCTGTCTGATGGTCAAACCTATGGCGTCTTCTCAAATGCAAAAGCAAATGTGTGGCAGAACCTTATCAATTGTTTGCAAACAGACAACTCCCATCAAAGCAATTCAGAGTAGACTTAGCAATTACACTCTAAGAAATGCTCTTCGGTGCTGGAGTTTACTGTCAAGGACAAAACCATGCTGAAGAGTTTGCTTCACTCCAGTTACCTATGCCATTCAGATCATACCTGTAGCAACTTGGTGGCCCAGACCTCTGCTGCCACTGTGGATCATCACGCACACCTGCCCTTTGTGGTCAATGCCCATCTTCCTGGCAGCGTATTCGTTGTAAATGTCATCCACGACCTGGATCTCGGCGTAATGATTTCCAGCTCCCAGGGTCCCCAGCTGCCAAACACAACACATTGATCAGACAGTGCTAGTAAAGCAGCCTCTGGGAGCACAGGTGAGAGCTACAGGAATATGGGCAGTAGTGCAAATTGCTACAGCAAGGTTTTGATTTTAGAAAAGTTTTTCCAGGAAAAAACCCCACAAATCCCCATATAAACTGAAAGGAAGAAGAACACAGTATTATCATCACTGCCCTCTTTGTTCAGATTTAGAACTATTTTTACTGTTAGGCATAAGACTGCGATTAAACAGAAGGACAAGGATCTACAGCCTGTGCCACCACTTTTTTTCAACTTACTTAGGCCTAGTTGAAAGATGGGAAGAGTAGAGAGTATTGGGAATTTATCTTCAATTTGTATAGGCAAGGCAGACACATAGTCTTATGCTTGTGGAGTTGTAACCAAGTAAGTTACAACATCCTGTTAATTACGTACTTAGAACCTATCAGTAGATTAAAGCAAGATACTAAATTTCCAAGACCAAATCTTTTCAACTCCATAACAGATGATCATTTACTTGCAAGGCAAATGTGAAAATTTAGGATGTAAGATTACTTTTAGGTTAAAATGCTATAATCTTGGAGCACCACAGTTCATCAAACTCGTCATATAAAAGAAAGCTTTACAATGGTAGCATTAGTATAGCCATCTCAAAAGTGTCCCACACAGAGCAATGAGATACTATGTACAGAAATTAAATCCTACCCTTGAACTGCAATTGAAAGTTATGAGCTAGTTCTATTTATTATTATATTCTTCCTTGCCATGCTATTAACTTGCTGGGCAAACAAGGAGAAAAGCTGCAGAGTAACTTGCCCACCTCTTAAAAGCAAAACTCCATCTGGATGGGGAAATGTCACTGAACATTAATTCCAGTCCCAGGTGTTAACTGATGAAAGATGGCCTCAGGGACCTTGGGTATGCCCAGTATCATTTCCCTCTGTTAAAGTTCTGTTAAGAATTATTCAGAAATGGCTGCGCCATTTCACCTTTTCCCCTGCCCAGAAATGCTAGGCAGAATTTCAAGAAAAGACACAAACTCAGAGAACTACTTGCTAACCTTTATATTTGAACCCTGGGAGCACTCACAGCCCTCCTGAAACAATATTACCTGAGGCAGGCCCCTCTTCTTTGCTCTTGAGGAGACCTTGTTGGGATCAGCCTGCAGCATCCTTCCATATTCTTCACAGTGCTCCTTGTCCTCTGCCCAGGCATAACCCTCACGGAGAGACCAGTCCACACCCATCTCTAGTGCCTCTTCCAAATCCCTGCAATTATCAAACACCCACATAAGGTGGTTACCCTTGGATATACTCAGAATGCCACTGGATATGGCCCTGATCAACCTGATGTAACTTTGTTGTTAGACCTACCTTCAGAGTTAGCTCCCTTTTGTGCAAGGAGTTGGACGAGATGACCTCAAGAGATCCCATCCAAACCAAGTAATTCTATCATTTTATGATGAGCCCCCAACTTCCCTAGCAAGAAGGTCAACATCTTAATACTTCATGAAAATCAAGCTCTACAAATGTATTAACTTTAGATGGGTCATTACTTCCTCCTCTTTGTTGTATGGGGAATACCCTATTTTCTCTCTCATCCCTTTCAAAAAAATACCTAACGTTCATGGAGGTTTTCTGTCAGAAGAAATAAAAACCTTTCAAGAACTTTTAGTTATTACAGGGTTTTAAATGGGGAAAGAAACACCTGACTTCGTGCACTGATGATTATGCCAGTCCTCCTGGTGAAGCACATATGCAGAAAGAATGGAGAGTTTTAGAATTACTTTTCCTTTCTTAAAGGCTCCCATTGATGAATCTTTCATCAAAACAAACACCAGAGATGTTCCCTCCAGTAATGTGTGCACAAAGTCAGTCTCTTACTTGGCATTCATGGGGATGACACCTTTGGAGCCAACACCAACAGGAATATGGTCAAACATAGCCTGGGCAAGCTGCTCCTTCACAGGCTGCACATCACTTTCATCCAAATTTGTACGCAGTAAGCGGACACCACAGTTGATATCAAATCCGACACCACCTAGAAGTGTGGAAAAAGCCATGGAGTTAATAAAGAAAGTGTGCTGATGGTGAGCACTTGCTGAATATTCATCTTAAATCAGTGTCCCTGCTGACAGGGAGCATGCACTGAACACTGTGATCTTACATCTTTCTGACACAATACTAGGAAAAAAAGCAGAACTGCAGTAAGCTTCATTTTAATAGATTTACATGAAGCCTTAGATTTCAAGACAGGCAAAAATGTAGTCTTGAAGAGAACTTGAAAACTCTTAAAAAAACCAGTTTTTCAGTCTTGACGATATGCTCTACAGATATAACTGTACAATTACCTACAAGTTGACAAAATAGGCACAACTATAAAATATACTGTCCACAGAAAGTAGAGAGGAGATTCCTGTTCTTCTGCCTAAGGTCAGAAGTGACAGATCTTAGCATGGCTCTCTGCTGTAAGACGTTCTCAAAAGCAAGTCCTTTTTGAATCTTCACTGGTATAATAATAACCAGTTATAATAAGTGATAAATACTTACAAGGAACATTAAACATCAGTGCTTAGTGTTTTGCTTAACTCTTACTATTTAATAAAAATAAATACTGCAGAGCAAGGCCTAATGTGAAAGATCAAGCATACCACCTTTAGTATGAAGGTTCTGGTATTAACTAGTGTTAGAGGTGGGGGCACCAGCCTAAGAGATCTTGGGTTTGAGTCAATCAGGAACACTGGAAATACCTGAAGCAAACCTGAAACATGAATATCATGTTTCATGACAACCACAAAAGCATCTCCAGACCATCAGTAATTAAAGACCCAGGTGTTGGTTAAAAAGACAGACATATTTTAAGGCCACATTTTTAATAAACTGTAGAAATATTCTCAATAGATGTTTTCAAACATTGCTCAAAGAAAATAATCAGTTCTTTATCAACCTGGTGAAGCTCAAGTTCAAAGCCTTGTGCTCTCCCTTCAAACGTGAGGGATATCATGAGCCCAAGCCACAAACACAAGGGCTATTCTCTCTTTACTGTTTAGATGTTTTCACTGTAATCACCATAAAGAATAAAGATTACGAGTGCAAGAATTAAGCATCTTTTAACTCCCTTTTTTTTCTTGTTGTTTTGGTACTGTAAAGATCTGCCATTTCAAAAAGCATTCTTGTGCCATCCCAGATATTTCTCAGTGTAGGTGAAGTCAGCCATCCTTACCTGGTGAAACCACTGCTTCAGGATCGTTCATATCGAAGGCAGCCATGTTGCCAATGGCAAACCCATAGCCAGAGTGGACATCTGGAAGGCCTATTGATCTCTGAAAGAGAATGAAGAAAATGCTAAAGTTGTACGAAACTCTGTGCTGTACAGAGTCACCTTGGTTATGCTTTGCCTTGTGACACTGGCTGTCACATTAGCAAACAAATACACTAAAAAGACAATGGATGTTCAGATGCGGATGAAATAAACACATCGGTTCAGGTCAGGTAAGTATCTAAACTCCTGCAGTTACAGGACAGTCAAAGAAAGCAGAGTACAGATCTCACTCTGAAGCAAACACCCAGTGGCTAGTCATCTGAGAAGCCCTCTTGGTCTACTGACCAGATCTCAAGAAAACCTAAGGGGAACTTAAGCACTTAAATTTAAGAATTGTGATCTCAAGATGAATTCTAACCTAGCTTTTTCTTGGACTCAGAAGTCCTTGCATTCAAAATTTTTGCAGGCAATAGCTTACTGGTAACTGGTAAAGCAGAAACATAAAAGTAAGGATGAGTTCATCTTTACCAAGTTCCATCTGGAGGCATTTGCAATATTTAAATACTGTAAATGTAACAAGGGAAGAGTTCAATGCTATGGAATGGAATCGTAAAACAGTCAGCATTTTCTCTTCCTAGCTGTCACTGAACACCGACCTAAGACTGCACCCTATAGGCAGGAAAAAGTAATCCTTTTAGGATGATATCCTGAGAGGACAGGACAAGAAAAGAATTATTTTCAATGAACCTTCTCATATTATTACTAATTAGAGAAAGTAAGAACATGCTTCTACACAAGTCCAAAGTATATCTAAACTTGCCAGGCTAGATTAGGACACCACAAACAGCACTCCACAATCTATTTGAGCAAACAAACAAACAAACAAAAAGCACCAAATACACAGAAAGCTGTCAGAAATCGAACTTCTCAATGTGTGTTAAACTGTCACTGTACAGTATTTTTCAGTGGGATTATGTGCTGCTTCTGCCTATGCTTGCCATCGCCAAGAAATCTCTTGGTTTGGAAATAAATCCCTGGCAAATAGGAATCGAAAAAAGAACAGATTTTCAGAGCAGTTACTCACGTGAACAATGCCAGGTAACGCAGCCACATTCCCAATCTGTTTCATAGCAGGCAAAAACCCACCCGCACCTGAATAAGAAGAAAAACGACAAGGTAAGTAATCTGATAACTTACCACAATAATCACAATGAAGCACTTTATAAAGAGGTTGCTCAAAACACTGGCAAGTCAGAAGTCAGCCACCAGCAAGTATTGTAATCTGGTGTAAAGTACGTAGCATTATGCATGATCTGCAGGTTAATTAAATGAGGTATTCTGCTAAAGTCCTCCTTCTGCTGTGTTAGGACCATGGCAGATTGATCCACACTCACGACAGAAGTGTGTTACCTGCCACACACGGTTAGTGCCATCCCAGCTGTCACATCTGGATCCAGCCCTGCACTTCAGCCCCACACAGCGAAGACTACAGCCCCCACCAAAGCAAATTCTGACAGCAGGCATCCAGGGAACGTCTGGAGCACAGAGGGCAGCTGCCAAGGCTGTGCTCACCCATCTGATCTGCGCACAGGACATGCCAAAGCTGCAGGCGACATGCCTGGCACGCAGCGAGAGAACTCATCCCTGCTGGCTGCCTCTCCACACCTACCAGCCGGGACACGCACCAGGCCTGCCCCGCTGCCCCTACTACACCCCGGCCTCTTCAGGGTCCACGGGCAGCTCGATGTGACCCCAGGCGCTGAGCCAGGCCACGGCACGGAGCGTGTGAGGGCAGCCCCGGGGCAGAAGCCCCCCGCCCGCTCCCCCGCCGCACTCACCCCCTCCGCGGCAGGCATTGCGCAGCTCCTCGAACATCAGCTTCTCCAGCGGGTCGTTCACGTAGAAAACACCCTCCACCTGCGGGGAGAGCTGTCAGGGAGGACGGGCCGGGAACCCCCACCGCGTCCCCTTGCCCCCAGGGCTGGGTCCCCCTCCCCACCCAGCCCCACGCACATGCATGTTGGGCACGAAGCCCTTCTTGATGCGCCAGCAGTTCTTGTCGATCTTGTCCAGGTACTGCAGCTCATCGTTGTAGCTGCGGCTCATGGCGCCCGCACCCCGTCAGCACCGCCGCCGAGGCACGAACGGACGGCGGCCGCCGAGGATCACGCAGCGGACGGGCACCGCCGAGGGTCAAACTTCCCGCGGAGCTGGCGGCTGCCCGCGCCCCCTGGTGGGAGCCGCGTTGCTGCGGGAGAGGCCGGGTAAAGACCCGGGGTGCAGCAGCGGGCTCCCCGCGCCGGGGCCGGGGCGTGCTAGGGGAGGCAGCCCGCTTGCTGCATTCACCTCCGCGGCCGGCCCGGCGCACTCCCAAGCCGCCCGGCTTGCTTAGGCGCTGTCGTTCCCTCTGGGCTTGACTATCACTTATTCCTTGGGAGAAGAGACCGACCCTCTGGGCAGGGCAGTGTCAGCCTGCAGGCGTTTAGCTCCCACTGCTGCAGGCGGTGGGTAGAGTTTGCTCAGCTATGCTCAGACAAAGCCTGCTGCACCCCATCAGCAATTGCGTTTCTCAGCATGAGGGACTCAGCTTTTTGCTGCTTAGTCCTGGCTTGAAAAGGGCTCCTGTTGAGGAGTGAGAGGCATTGCCAGTACACAGATGGAGTTTCAGGTGGCTATGACAGAGTGGATTGCCATGCTGGTGGTACTGTTCTGGCAGTCAGCATGCATAGGTGATGCCCAGCACCAGGTTTCTGTCCTGGCACGTTAGGCTTAGGAGCAGGGTCTGGACATTCGCACTTAGGGAGCTGGTTTTTGAGGCACCCAAGTGTGCACTCCATGCAGGCAGTATGCAGGTGGAGTTTTATGTGGCTAATCAAGGG
Source organism: Strigops habroptila (assembly GCF_004027225.2). Taxonomy (NCBI): domain Eukaryota; kingdom Metazoa; phylum Chordata; class Aves; order Psittaciformes; family Psittacidae; genus Strigops; species Strigops habroptila. Next base: position 73,605,881 of record NC_044279.2, read on the forward strand.
TTGATTGCTATGTTGGTGGCACTATTTTGGAGCTCACCATGTGCAGGTGATGCCCCACACCAGCTTTCTATCTGGCCACTTTAGGCTTAGCATCAGGTGCTGGACATTTTAACTTTGGGAGCTGGTTTCTGGGACGCTTGAGAGCACAGTCCACAGAGGCAGTATGCAGATGGAGTTTTATGTGGATAACTAAGGGTTGATGATGTCCATGCTGGTGGCACTGTTCCGGAGCTCACCATGTGTAGGTTATGCCCAATAAAATCTTTCTGTCCTGGTCCCTTAGGTTTAGGAGCAGAGCCTGGATGGTTGCACTTTGGGAGCTGGTTTCTGGGCCGCCTGAAAGCTCTGCCCTGAGCACAGTACATAGGTGGAGTTTTAGGTGACAAAGCAAAGGTGGATTGCCATGTTGGTGGCACTGTTCAGGAGGTCACCATGCATAGGTGATGCCCTTTGGGGAGTTATGGCTGTGATGGGGATAAGGACAGAGCCTGCTCAGCTCTAGGTTTACTCTGTGACTGCAGCACATGCAATTTGGAGAGGGACTGTTGTCTTAGCACTCTGTGATATTGCCTTGCAGAATGGGCCATCACCATGCTTTGGGGTGCTGATCATGTGAGGCCTGGAGCTGACCGTCATCTTGCTTCATCTTGCTTGGAGCTAGAGCTCCAAGGCGCCCTAGCCACTGCAGAGCTGTACCATCTTTCTTCTCTTCCTTCTCTCTTTTCCTTCCTACACCACTTTTTCTCCTGATAGTCAAGGTGATGCTGAACATGCAGCTGTGACCCTTTTGCCGCTTGAATGCAGATACACCTTTTACCACTCTCCATGAACTGGTCAGCTGCCTGCTTGACCCACATCTGTCTGAGACAATACTGGGTGTATATTTATGTGGATACCAGTTTTACCTGTCTTAAATAAAAAAATAACTGTTTGCTATATTGTGCTAGACAGATCACAAGACTTACAGCATTTGCAAATAGAATACAGGATGAAATCACAGACGTAGGAATGTTTGTGAGATGATTATAACATTTATTAGAGAGCGGATATTTATCCTGGTCATTTGGCTTATGTGTACAGGGACACACATCATGGTCAAAAGACCTTGGAGTGCTGAAACATTTTGGGAATCATTACTCAAAGAAAAGAGAAACTGCACCACATGGAGCTGTCAACCCACCTTTCCCCAGCTATCTAAAAGCAACTAGTCCTTGGCCTAGAGGTAAATATAGCTGGTCAGGGATACAGTGACTTTTTTTATGTGGTCGTACTAGTGTTTGTTAACAAACTTGCTTAAAGAAGCCTCACCTCTCACTGCGCCACAAGCTGAAATACATATTAACTCAAGGTCACTTTTCTGGGTTACAGGAGAGCCTAAAAATAAGGGCCTGTAGCATTGTGACATGGTACAAGAGAACTATCTATCTGGGAAGTCTGAAGTTGCGGCCATGACTGAGCTAATCCTGGGAAAGATGTAGAAAAGAAGGCCTCTATAAAATGAATTTTAACAATATTTTACACCAAGAAGACAAAAGAGTCATAAAGCTGAGCTTACATTTTTTTTTGTGTGAGGACAGTATTGGTCTGAAGTGTAAGTAAAAACAGGGGGTAAACTTGGAACGAGAACATTTTCTGTGCAACCCGCACTACAAATCTACAGAAGGAGTTGAGGTGCTCTGAGATGAATAAGAGTGAAAGCTCCTTCAGCTCATAGGTCACTGCAACCATGCAACAATATTTTGATATTTCTTCTTTTCTTCCTCTGATTGCTGTCCAGATGGAAATTGGGAGTTTTCAGCACAGTCTGGAGGTGCTGAAGCTGTTAATGTCTGACCAGCCTTCCAGAGAATCTCAAATCCTTGCATGTGGCCGGGCTGTGTACTCATCACTTGTACGCTATACAAGGGAGGATAAATTGTTCTCCCAAGAAGTGCTGGTCCCAAATAAGGCACACAGGTTGTGTGCCACATGTTTATTTGGGTGAGAAACCTGGGGAATAATTTGATGTTTTGTATTTAAGGTTTCAGACTGGGGGAGACCCAGACAAGGAAAAAAGCTGTTAATTTCTATGAAGGATGCAACCCTTAGTTGTAGTTACCTAGAGAGAAGCAGAGAGATTGTATCAGTGTACATCACAGTCATAACTCATCTCTCTTTTTAACAGTACCAGCTTGGTAAGGCTATTGAGTATTGGTGCTGCACTTGGAGCACAGAAAGAATGGGATGTTTTATGGTCCTAAATTCAATTCATGGTTGAATGTCTCAAGTAATGGAAGCTTTTACCACATCACTTGAGAGACCAATGTATTGTCTGCTAGATTTCATAAGCAAGGAGTTTTACTTTTTATTTAGTTGAGCTGCTTGCTTTTTCTAAAGAAATAAATGGCCAAATGAAAAGCAAATCTGAAAACCTCCCCCACTGAGTCTATTTCAGTTGTTGCTGTTTTCTTCACATTTTCCTCCTTGAAATGCATTAGTTTCCAGTTGAAGGAACCTGAAGAAAAGATGATTATTACCAAGAAATTTGCAAATTAGCACAGCTCAAAACACCCCCACAGCAGTGTTCTAGTAAAATGAGTGAGGCTGGGCTAAAACCTCTATATATTTATTTGGATCATTCTATATTTGGATTTAGCAATCCTATTACCGAGCTGAAATTTAGGACTCTTTAGATGCATTTGTCCTGGAAATAGCTCTGGTAAATTATAAGCTCTGATAGGTGGGAGGATGAGGATAGCATCGAAGATCAAATAAGGAGGAAAGCAATAGGCATTCTTCCTTTTCTATTAAGTGTGTTTGCATATTTTCAGCACATTCAGCAAATGAATAGCTTCTCTGGATGGACAAAATTAGTGGTTAAAGAGAAGCAGAATGCACTGAGTATGGGATGTGGGATATTGCAGTGCTATTATACAAATCGATGCTATGCCTCCAGCAGGAGTTTTCAGTTCAATTTAGATCACCTCCAAAAGAGGAGGAGAGGACGGCTGAGTCAGACCACCAGCATGACTGTATGCATGGAAAAACTCCCATATAAAGAAAGGTTGTAACATTAGTGAAGAGATGGAGAACGGAAGGGATGGGAAACATACACATCATATAAGGTACAGTGCTGGAGAAGGTGTGACCATTAATCTCTGGTTTTTTATGAAACAAGAAGAAAGGAGAGTTTAGTGGAAAGACAGGTAAAAGGGAGCTTTCTTCCATATGGCTGCTTCTGTATTTCTTGGAGTCCAGGCGCACAGCTCTAAACAAGGGTGGAGATTCCTGTGCTAACTCCATTGTAATTACTGTAGTTGCAGATGCATTTTTATTTTACCACTGCCATTCTGGAAAGCAGATCCCTGCCATATTCCAGAACAGAAGTCAAATTTGGATTCTGAGAATTTGTCAAGAAATGCTCCTGGGAGACAAATGATCACATAAATGTCAACTGCAGCATTTCTTAAATGTTCCTGCTCCAGTAGTTGCCACGAGTAATGTTTCAGCAGTATCTTTTGGGCTGAACGTGAACCTACACAACATTTTGTTCATTATTTTCTGAAGACATCCAGCACTGAATTTTTCACCATATTCCTGTCTTTACCACAGCTAAGTTTGCAGTTTATGTATGTATTATCCTGTGCTACTAAGCTCATGCTACCTGCCAAGATTTACAGCATCTTTCCTCAAGCTCAAATGACTACAAAAATCACCAGGTGGCAGCAGAGTCATTTCTGGTCTCCTCTTGCCCTGAACTGGTCACAACTGCTTGCTCTGGCGTGCTCCTTATAACCACAGTTCCCAGTTTTACAGGGTATGCAAAGGCAGCTATACCTATTGAGAAAGTACTTGCCTTTTCCTCAGCGAAAGGTTTATGTTCTCCATTTGGTGCCTCCACGAAGGCTGGGTTTTAAGGGATGATTTCTTCAGATTTTTCTCCAGATTCCTTGTTTTTCTCCATATTTGCCCCAGTTTGTAGCTTGCAGACACTGGTATATACACATGATAGTGGCTGCGTTCTTATGGTATATGCTGCGAAGGTAATGCAAGGTAACTAACTTTACTTCAGCTAAGAGCAGAGACTGTCTCTGGAACCAGCAGAGGTTGACTCCTTGGCTCAGGGATGAAACTGGCTAATATGAATCTTGTTAATGGCTCTGATTGCTGTTGTTCCACTATTGTGGTCGGTTTTGCTCAATAACATGCTAAAAGCAAAATGCTAAGAGGAGACAAATACCCCAAATGATTACAAAATTCAGAATAATTTTGGTCTGGAACAATCCGTAAGTTTCTCAGTTCTGAATTTCACATAAAAAGGAATAATTCCCAGGCAGTTTCCCAGGTACAACCATTAGACACTGGGGCTCCATAGTAATAGGTAGTCAGGATCTGGTCTCTGTGGGTCTAATAGTTCCTTCCCTGCCTGCTTCAATGAGCTCTGGGGCAGGGGGAGGAGGGAAAGGCTATTATGATTCTTCTGGATTGCTTCTTTCAACAGAAAAAAACCACCCCCAAATCAACCCACATTTTTATTCTTGCTACAAGAGCTCCTTTCAATGGAGTTTTAGGTCTGGAAATGGATCAAGACACCTGTATTCAAACTTACTGCAAAGGCCATGCTTTTGTCACAGATTTCAAAACCACCTTTACCAAACTCTCGCAAAATCAAAAGATGCTGATGTGCTCAGCAAAAGGAGGTGGAGGCTTCTAAACTCAGGTTCATCAAACATGTTCCTGGATAGAGACTCTTCCAACGTTACCTCTTATGCAACCTGTGAAATTACTGAATTTTATTTATTACTTTTTTAATTGCTACCTGGGGGTTGATGTATCTGGAAATTTTCACAAGATCAAGGACTTAATTCTTATTCCCACAAGTGTCTCTATGGTGGCAGAGATTCCCCAAAGTGGTGCTATTCCACCCATTTTTAAAGCCTTTCTTACATAGCTGGGGTTCTGGAAAGGTAGCATGTAGAAAAGAAAAAGAGACTATATTATGTATTTGCACATCCAGACACTCATGCATTTAGGGCAGCAAACTTTCCCTTCCTGATTCTCCCTCCTACTTAACATTCTTTGTGCTGTCCGCCAGCAGGGGTTGGAAGTTTGAAATGGACTTAAAGCAAAAATGCATACTCTCTTTTATTATGAGCATATTTCAAGGGTAAAATGGATTATACTTTTATTGGACTGAATGCATTCAATTGCAGCAACTTCCATTATTTCAAAACAAAGTTCTGTTATTCAAACAAAAGGGTGTTACCGACTATGACAACTCTGAGCATTTTCCTATAGCTCATTTTTAAAATAGCCTTTAGGATTTACTTGACTAAATCAAACCTCAGGAAGGAGAAGCTTGGGAGGGGGGAGAGGCAGAAATCACTGCATTAGAGGTGATAAAATGAGAAATGAGAGAGACGAACATCAGTGCAAACTCATCAGCATTAGAATAAACTCAGAAATAGACGTTTTACATTTCCATAATGCTGTCAGCTGCCACTACAGAGACAGGGATCTATTACCTCTGTTTATACTGCTGCTAACTTAATTTATAGCAATTTCTTCTATAAAAGTAGACAGGAACTTGACTGCCTGGGAAAAAAAAAGTCCCTTTGAGCTGAAAATTAAAATGATAATGCACATAATAGATTTCTGAAAGTAATTTGAATGGCCAGTTAAAATGCAAGGTGAGTTAGACATGTTTTTAGTAAATCTCAGCACGAACTACCTACTTTCATATGCACATTTGTAGATGGATCGATAAAGGGCAGACGTGGGACATTTAGTTAGTAAGATTGGATGGGACCAGGTTAGCTCACCATTCTCAGGCTTCTTTGTGTTGCTGGGATTGCATGGGAGGAGGAAGGGAGAGCAGGAGTGGGCACAGTGCCCTCAGGCTGTAATCAGGTGCCTTTTCATAATCAGTATTGTGAGAAAAGGATATGATACAGCATTGTCCTGGCAAAAATGAGCAGTTCATGTCAATTCTGTCCAGATGGCCAAGAAGATAAGAAACACCAAGCTTTCCACAGCTTTCAGTCAAAGGAGGAGTCTGTAAGATATTTTGCAGACATACATCAGTATGTTCTGCTTTTGCTTCAAACCAACTGATACAAGCCCCAAACTGGAGGCTTGTGCTCATGCCCATCCCTCAGCATGGTGTCTTGTCTTGGACTCAGTCCTTTGCTCAACACCACTACTCCACGTTGGTTCTGGAGCTGATTGCATCCTGTCAGATTGGCTCCGGAACCAGTTATCGTCGGTTTGCAAGATACCAGGAAGACATACCTAGAGATGTTGGGATCTCAGCCCTTTGAGTGAGGTTGCATCCCAGCTTGTTAAAGCCCATAGCCTGGCTCATTCAGACCTGTTCTGCTTTCAGGCAGTGAGTGGTCCACAGTCTCTTCATTTCCTGAGCAGGAGTCTGGACCTTCTCCATAGCAAAACAAGCCTCTTGGTGAGAAGCTTGCTCTTCTTAAGTACATTTCAGGTCCCCTTAGAAGTAGTTTATGAGCCTCTAGGGATCCATAAACCAGAGGCAGAAAAACAGTGCTCTGGAAAGTCTAAGGGATATAATCATCAGCCTCCAGGTAAACATGTGCTTAAATGCTTTGCTGATCAGAGACAGACTGCTAGACCTGGACCTTGGGAGCTGCCTTGTGACCACAGTTATTCCCTTTATGACGAGAAATTGATCTTCAAATTGAGGTGGAACATTTTCCTGTTGCAACATAACCTGTTTTTACAGGGGGAAGGAAAGGGAGGAGAGGACCGACAATAGGTTGTGGCAATCTCTGCTCAGGATTTGCGCAAAATTAGGAGTACTGTCACTGCTATGCCAATACCACCAGATTTGAATAAAACAGGGGATGAGGTAGCTGAGAACTGAGTTGCATTGACCAAGCCACAAGAGGAGAAGTGTAACACAGAAACAGCAAGGCCTGGTGTATCTAATAATGACTCTGGGTGGAGAGGCATGAGAAGACTGCGTGATACCTGTCTGCCAGCTTTCTGGATCCAGAGAGTGCTGGTCCAGAAGAATCTCACATCTCATGACAATGCCATGAGCAAAAAGAAGCCCCTGTCACATTTTGCACCACACTTGTCCCAGTGGCTCAGTGGCATCCCCAGTGTTTCCAGGGTTAATAGGTGAGGTTGCCCTCATGCTGACCGTTGCTTCAGAACTGAGGACTCCCATGATAACCCATGTTTCTTAGCTCCGCTTTGCCCATGCCTCCCACCACTTGGAGGCCTCTACTGCACTTTCCCTTGAGTAGCTGCATGTTGGCACCATGTCCTCACCACCCATGGCTGTGGAAATTGCTGAGGTCTATGCTGCTCTGCAGGAGCAGCTTGGGGAGGACTGGAAGCACTGTTGACCTTACAAACAGCCGCTGCATTTTCCTCCTGTGGCATGATAACTCACCTGGCATACACAGAGCACCACGTGAGTCCCATCTGAAGGGTTACAATGTGAGTGGTGGGAAAAGCCAGTCCTGAAGGTAAGCTTGCAGGCTGGTATCTCCAAGGTGCATCCCCCAGCCTTGCCTGTGTGAGCACCTTGGGATCAAACCAGTGGTTGAAACACTTTGTTGATGAGTGCACTGCTTCAGATGTGAACTTGGTAAAAATTGTTGTTGATAAAACAAAGCTGGACCATGTTCAAAAGCCAAACTAATTTTGTCTGCTTCAGGCCCTAGACCCCTTAATTTGCTGCTACTGGAGGCTTATACAGCTGCTAGCCACAAACTTCCTGCTGTGGAACTATTCTGTTTTATGTTCCTGCTCTCCTCAAAGGGAAAAGAGGAGACAAGGGATGCGTTGGATTTAGAAGGACTTTTGATTTAATATTTCAAAGCTTTGCAAAAGACTCAGGTAGGGGTCTGTGTAGACTCCTCATTCTAACTGAGAGTTTAGATTAAGAAAAATCAGCTGTTGATTCATTGGCTCAGGCCTTCAGTTGTGCAAACCAGCAGGGCATTGATTTATAATATGTGAGAGTCTGGTAGCCCACATCATGAGTAAGCATACAAAAGGCTTTATAGGAGTGTGAAAGGATAGTGGTTTTGGTCCTTGTTGGTTTTTAGCTGTTTAAATACCACCCATTTCAGTGGGTGTCAGAGTATTGATGACTTTGAGGATTTGCCATCTTGCGTGTCATTTAAAATCTCCTAATAGGGTAAGAGAGCACAGACAAATTTTCTTTCCAAATTCATACAGTCAAGCAGAAAACACTGGCATGTGCAAGTGTTGGGGGAAGGAAGGGAAATCTCGTTGTGCGTGGTAAGAGATGACAGGTCTCAGCCACAGTGCCTTATGAAGCAGGACGCCAGGTTGGCTGTGGGAACTAGACAGGGGGTGAGGAGTGATGCTGGAGTAGTGAGTGTTGAAATGCGAAGGAGCAACATGCATGGGAAGCTGAAGACTTCTCAGTGTACAATATGTACCAAAAAGAAAAAAATAATTGTCTATGATTTCAAGCCTAATTGCTGCTCCTTGAGGGCCTCAGTATAACAGTTTATTATCGATGTGAAAGCAAGGGCTTGCTAGGAAACACAGTAAAGTTTTGAACTGTAAAAGCTTTGATCATAGGGCTAATATGTGTCCACTTCAACCACAATTACTTAATGTGGAGAGTAGCTCATGACAGCGTTTTTTATAGTAATCGTATATAAAGCTAGATTTTACTTTATTTGACCACCCATCAAAGAGAAATTAAAAATCAATTAGCAGTGCAATGTAATGCATTCAAACACAACACACAGACAGCCACGATGCAGGTTATAAACAACATCACACATTGCATTCAAATAGCTGCATTGTCAGGTCTGCGGAACGCCATGAGGTTTGCCTTCAAGTACTGTTCTGCTCTGAAAAGCAGGCTCTGAAAAGCTCACTGTGTGGCCCCATGTTTATTGCATTGCTTTAGTCCTTATCAGATCACACTGCTTAAAAGAAGATTCTTTCTTCCTTCTATTTGCCAGCTCAACGTGGGATCAGAGAAGAAAGATGAATTGTTCTTCCATGTCAGTTCAAAGGATAAGTGATACATGAATGATTTCATCCCATTATGTTTTTCACTATGCTTGGGCAGCCCTCGTTGTCTCACCTACTAACCACTACTCCTGGAGCATCCACCTCAGTATTCGCTTTTTACAGAAACCAGCTTTGCCTTCCCTGCCCAGTGTCATTTAGGTTAAGACAATTAGTCCTGGAATGGCTGCAGAGCTGTAAGCTGTGTTTCAAGGTAAGGCAGCTTGCAGATCAGTTGGTTGGCTAAGAAGCTATAGTATGGCCTCCTTCTTTTGATGTCTGTTCTCAAACGTCTGTCCAGCCTCAGACTCCCGGGGCTGGGTGAAAAACACTGTCAGACACCAAAGGGTGCACATCTGCTCATGCTTGCATGAATCAAAATCCCTTGCTAACAGATGAGAGGGGAGCCAAATGAAGTGAGACACGGGGTATTGAACACATCTGTCAGTAACGTCTGATGAGAAAAGCCGAGTACAGTTTCACTGTGGTGCAATGCAATGTTCGTTCCTTTTCAGTAGCTGCCAACTGGGCCTTCTGGGTCTCATCTAGTTTTCCTAAGTACCTGCCTCGTACCCTTCCTCTTCTCCTTTCTTTCTCCTTCTTTTATGCAGTTTTTCCTCTTGGTTCGGCAGTGGGGCATGGATGGACACGTGCTGAGACTTTGGCTCTGTTCTCAAAAGAGGGGCCTTCAGGAGGCAAGGGACAGAAGGGACTGGGCAGGAGGAAAAGCACCAGGAGGTGTGGCCACCAACACAGCACAGTGTCCTTGGGGTTTGTGCTTTGGGGAGTGATAAGTTCCACCTCAATATCTTATGGATGTGGTGTCTTCAGGTGTCTCTTCCTTATGGATCCTCTCACCTCTGTGCTCACTCTTGAAAGCTTTTTTTCAGCTGTGCTATTTGAGAGTCTCTCTCCACCACTCAGACAGCTTTTGTTCACTGACTTGTTGGGACAGAGCAGTCTCTGACCCTCTTTGTCCAACCTGGCTGGTATCACAGTCAGCCTTTTCAGAAGTCACTTGTGTGAAGGCAGGGAGACTGGAACTTGATGGTTTTATTAGCCTTTTATATTAGCCTTGTTTCCATGGGAAAGCAAGGTGATAAGTGCAGATCCAATGAGTTTTCCACAACTAAGGATATGGCTTATAATACTGATGCCTCTGGTTTCTTCTGGCATGCCTGTGGGTCTCTTGGTCTACTCTGTAGACAGTCTGCTAGGAAATGCTAATAGTGAGCAATCTTTGCTTTTCCCGAGTGGTCTTCCCAGCATGCTTGTTTGTTTTCTTCCTAATCCACCTTGCAGAGAGGCCATGATCTCATATGGGGTCTTATCTTAACAGAAACAATTACACTTCCTGCTTTAATTAACGGTGAGCTTGGCCCTCCCTTTCAAAACTGCAGGTTGAATTTCCCTTAGCTGTAGCTGCATAGCTACACCTCGAAAGATCAGAGAGGTGCATGATAGGAAGCAGCCATCCTCCTGCAGCGTTCCCGCATGTATCACCATGGGAAGAGAGTCTTCCTTGCTTTCTTCTGAGAATGAACTGCTCAAATCCCTCCATAACCTCTAAGGGAAGAACTTAATTCGGAAATAAACACTGCCTTCAGATACAAGCTGCTTATCTGAGTACTGAGCAGGGGCTTTGTACAGGAACCCTTTAGGAGACACTCCATCACATGCTTCCCCTCTAAAGCAAGTAGTCAAGTGATGGACCCTCCAGCAAGAGACAGTGATACAGCTTAAACTAACCTGCTTAGCCACCCCAGCAGACTTAAGCACGTTCCCCTGCAGTTTTGGTGGTGGCTGTGCAGTCCATGAATGGCCCTTGATGATCTCCATTGCTGTACTTGGGCCTTGACAAGGTCTCGTCCTTGTGAGTGGCAGTGGATTAGCAGATTTGTAGTAACCTAGTAAGAGGGAAGTAACCTGTGAGGTAATAGTCACAAAGAAAATCCTCTCCCTTTAGGGCAGTTTAGAGGAAGGTGGAAGCAAAGAATAGTCTTCTCCTTTTATATCATTGCAAGAGAAGCAGAGAAAACAGAGTCTCTGTGCTGCCTAAGCAGCCAGAGGGGCAAGTGGATGTGGAGGGGGCAGAAGTGGTAACTTTCTTCTTCCCCATCTCCATTCCCTGTTAACGACAGAAAAGAGGGAGGGGAGTCAGTGCCCAGTAGAGAACAATGGGTGGTGAAAACCTGCTGGGAGTCTGTAAGAGACACAGGAGGAAAGAAGTGAATAGTCAATGATGAGTGGAGCTAATGAGGCCTGGTTTCAATACTTTTTTGTCTCATGGTCGATTGTCAGTCCAATTGAATCTTTTCCTGTGGTTGGGGCATTTATAAGGCTTCTTGTCCATATGGGCTGTCTTGAGCCTAATAAGCTGTGAGTTCAGCCTGCAGACTTTCCATCATTAGGGACACAGGGACTCTGTCTTCTACCCAGACATCCTCCTTTATTTTTTTCATGAAAACCTTTCATTTATGCCTGTTATGCCAGTGAATTTCAGCTAAAATTGCACAGTGGGCTCAAGAGAGTGAGGGAAAGAAAGGCAGACAACTGAATGGACAGACACACATGCATTAACACCTCTGCACAAAGAGCATAGTTGTGTGAATCCCATTTCCTTAGAAAATCTGGATCAAACATCTGATCTTTCAGCAAGAGGAGAATGGAATAAAACACGCTGAGAGCCTTGGGGAAGTAAAGGGCCGTGCAAATGGGATGCTCAGTTTTTATTGTCCAACTTCCATCATTGTTCTAGCGAAGGAGAAATGCCACACATGATGTCTTGAAATCTCTAGCCAGCATCTGCCTCCAGCTTCTTCCCTGCAATTACCTTTTAAACGGAAGGAAATTGTTTTCTGGTCTCCATCTCTCACTGCTGCTTTCTTCTTCTCCTCTTTTTTTTTTTTTTCATAAACAACATGAAATCATCACTTGAAAAGAGGGAGGAAGGGAGAGATTAATTAAGAAGCTTGTATTTCAGTTTGAGGCTTTCACTGATAATCAGAAACTGCTTGAGTTGCGCTTTCAGGGGTTTGTAATATGAACAGAATCTCTGGATAGTGAGACAGGCTGTAATTAATTTCTCTCTCCAGGACGATTACAGATATAAATAGTAAAACAAAGACAGGCAAGTATCAACAGAGGTGCCCACGTTGCATACACTCCATCGTAATGTTGCTTGATAACAGATTATTTTCTACTCAAAGTCAGTGGTTCACAGCATGAAAAGGATATGGCACTGGATTTCCAGGAGGTAACTCTTCCTGGCTTTTGCTAGCACAACACCTGATAATCATCGCATTCAGCCACTTTTCCAAGTGTCAGGCATAGCAAAGAAATTTTCTCTTCTCATCCCATCCTTGCGCTAGCAGAGACCTGTCCTGTGAAGGGTTGGCAGCAGAAACTAGTTAAGCTGGGGTAGTTTGAGCATTAATGCAGTAGTATTGTGGGAAGCAGGAGGCTTTAGCAAGGAGATGGAAGGCTTGGCAGAAGCCTCTAGCTGCTTTTCAGCATCTCAGGTTTTATGGAAAAAAATAAGTGCCTTGCTGCCAGGGCTCTGCAGCAAATTTCAATAGAAAGAGCAAGTCTGGTGTTGCATCACTGAGCAAGTTTGCAGACAGCCTGCAAAAGCAGCTGTGGTATACGAGTGACGTGGATTTGTCACAGACAGCGATGACATGTTCAGTGTCTTCAACATGAAATGTTTTGTTGCTGAATGAAGCCTGGGAAGAAGCAGGAGAAGGCTGAGTTTACAAAGGTTTGTGTGTTCCTCTCAGACAGACCAATGGCCTGCACCATGCCTTGGGCTACATGCTGTAAGGCTGTGGAGGGTGGGGTTGGGGGAAACCATGTCCTTGCTTGCATGTCACATGAGGACGGAGAGATGTGGCTCTTCTGTGTGCCTCTCAGTCCAAAGCTAAGGGAAAGCTGGTGAGATACCAGCCAGCTCTTTCCTAGAGGTCTTCATTAGCAGTCATCAGTGTTGCTTTTTAAAGCAGGGCAACAGCATCATTGACTGTTATAGAGAGGGACCATGAGGCATGAGAATACACAGAGCAATGTGCGCACAACTTCTGCTAGCAACAGATACTGTGTTTTCTATGACCCATATTGTGCCTGACCCAAAACCTATAGCTTCCTTTAAGAGCAAATAAGCTTAGGAGAGCTGAACCACAAGCAGCTTCCAAAGTTGATGCAATAGCAATAAAAACTGCTCCCGTTGTTCTCTCCAGGCTTGTCAACTGCAGTTTGAGGTTCCGGCTCTGCATGTATGTTAGTAGCAGGAATGAGGGGATAACTCACTTTGAAAGCTTCCTTCTGGGGTTTATGTGGAGATTTTATCAACTTGTTCTCGCACTAACAATCTGCCTAAAATAAAGGACTTTGCTTTGAAAAACAGGGACTCGAGTATCTACTTTTAAATAAGCAGCAAGGAAGCAATAGTCAGGCACTGGCTGAATAATGCAGCAGGCTCCCTTCCAGAGCAGGACAGGAAGGACCAAGCTGATGGTGGGTCAGAAATCATTGTTTGTCAGGTGAAGAAAAATATAGGAGATATGCAAAGATCCAGAAAAGGTCAGTGAAGATAGAAGTGTCATTGAATTTATAAATGAGAGATCACAGGGACTCTTTAGCCAGAAATGATGACTAGTTAGAGGGAGACTTGTCTGAGACATTCACAATGATTAAAGATGGAAAGTGAAATTGATTGTTCCGTCCTTTCTTTCCTTTTTTATTTTTTTTTAAACTCTGTCCCACAACATGGGAACAAGGGGTCACTCACTAAAACTAAAGGGCAGCAGCTTTAGAACTGATAAAAAGAAATCTCTTTTCTTTTAAAAATGCTACATCTACTTTACCCATGGAATTTAATTGTCACTCTCCCTGAGGTCGTGGAGGCAAAGGCTGTGGCCGGATTTTAAAGAGGCTGAACTAATTTCGCAACCTTTTGCAACATTTGTGGCTACCTGAGGCAAGGCAAAAAGGGCAGGTATTGAATCACAACGCTCTGGGGCAAAACCCTGCTCCTAAGGTGGGATGGACATCTTGTCAGAGCACGGCAAAATGTCCATTCTCCAGGCAGCTGGAACAAGTTTAAACATTCCCACTCATGTGCACCACTCTTTGCGAGGGATTTCTGCCTTGTCTTGGAGGTATTTGAAGGGATGATGAGCCTCAACTCAGCTTCTCTCATTCCTGACATGGGATCTTAACAAAAACTCAGCTTCACGGCTGCCCTAAGCCATGAACTGGTGCACCTTGTGGAAGTTCCAGCAAGGGGTGGCAAAGGAAAGCCCTTCTTTAACCTGATTCAACTCCATTAGGCAGAGCTTATTTGTTCAGAGTTATCTTGAACACTGTTATTTATACAGTGACTCTTCCCTTGCCTTTCCTCTGATGCAGCAAGAGCAGAGTGTTGCAACAGCATTAGGGACACCAATGCTCAGTTCCACCACTGCCAGCCTCATGCTGCCAGAGCAGACGATGGCTGCAGAGGCAGTGGAGTGGGATTTCTGAAGCCAGGGAGTCAGGGTGGAATGGTGGGCGCATCATGTTTTGTTCTTTGGGAAGAGATGGTTTCATTATTCATTGGCCATGACACTCCCATCTGCTTGGGAAAACAGTGCACAAAGGACAGGTAAAGCTGCAAATCAGCTGTGACATGAGTCCCATGGCGATTCTGCCAAGGATGAAGAACTCACCATTTCGGCAGCTGAACCCTAAAGATAAAATTATAGCCTTCTAATGCATTATAGATATCTCATGCAGAGTAAAATGTGAGCTGGGCTTTCACTTTTTGGGGCTGGGATTCAGTTTTGCTTGCAATTTTGTCTTCAGAGGGAGATGGTCATGGAACATGTGTGGTTGTTTGAAAGAGAGCTTGTTCTCTGGCAAAACACAGGTTAGAGAAGTTTATTAGCACTGGAGTTTTCACTGGAAGCATCAGTGGTCACATACCTGTGTCCTGGAGAGCCATCAGCCATTTCCAGTGTTAAGGAAACACAGGGCTCTTAGTGCTCTTTCCTAGTATTTTCTGAAGTAGGGATTACATGCCAGTGCCCTTAACACTTGTTTTCATGCCAGTGGTCATCTGGCTAGTCTTTTTTTTTTTCCAACAGCAGCCATGACTAGTAGCTGAGGTTCTTTATTGCTGTGTTCTGCCACCAGACATAAGTTTTCCCACCTCACCAGTCAGAAATCATGGGATAATGCCATCCTCTTGGCAATGCTGTCAGTTCACTAAAATGTTGACTGATGTCCTCCCAGTGACCACTTTGGCTGGGCTAAGCTCTTACCTGTCTGGTTTCCTGCACAGTTTTGGGGTAAAACCCCCATCCAGCTGCACACTCTTCACATACTGATCTTAACAGGATTGCTTCCTGATAAGTGCCATTTAAATGTGTAAGCCATTCTCTTCCCTGTCATCTCATCCTTCAGCTGTAATGTGCACGGCCAGCTGGAGAGGATGCTTTAACTAGCGGTGGACTGTTCCTCAAACTGACCTAGCAGGGCAGACTTCTTGTGAATTTTCCCCAAATCTCCAGACAGTGCCTTCCACTGAGATTGCTGATGATCAGGTGGAGCTCTTTTCCATCTGGGCATACACATACACACAGAGGAAGGATTATTAATAATGCAGCAGTGACTGTGATGAACCATGATAGGTGGTGACAGAGAGTGGGACATGAATACATTCAAATCAGTGTGCTTGGCAGGTATATGAAATATTATTGTGTTAGAGAGGGGACCTTTAGCACTATAACACCAGTACCCCAGGCAAGAGATCCAGCACTGATGCTGTCAGTCAGATTTGATTTTCTCTAGGTTCCTCTCACCCATCGCTATGGTGTAGGGGCACCTTTTATCAGGCAATATGGCTGGTGTCTGTCACAGTTGTTGCTTTCCTCCTTTTCTGGCTCCAGGAGAAAGAGACCAAAATTAAAACAGGCAAATGGAGAGGAGGAGAGCGGGTGCATGTGTGGGAGCTGTCTTACAAAGGGGACTGCAGGCCACTGCAAGCCATTTAACAGCTGTAGCCAGACCCCCAGTCTGAAAGCAATTAGTAGATGTGAAAAGCAGGAAGAGAGATATTCAACTGAAAAGAGGATCACCCTCATGTATGGAAGTGCGATTACTTTTGGAGACCATAAGGAGAAAATGAAAGGCAAAGTTTTCCAATCAGCCCATCAATCGGAGGTATGCCTTTCCTGATCCTTTTGTCAGGAAGGGATGAAAATATTTCTAAATTTGAACTTTGCCTTCACAGTCTGAGGCCATACTTAATCTCACGGAAATGTAAAATGTCCCATGATCTTTTATGCTTGTCTTCTCCTCTGATCCTTCTTCCTGGGAACAGTTCCCCTTTTTCAGCCTGAAGAAATGAAGGCTGAAAAGAGCAGTGGGGTTGACAGGTCGCTTGGCAGTGTGTGAATTTTGAACTCTTGAATGAAGGTCACACCAAATGATTTCTAGATGATCCGTGTGCAGTTAAACATGTTTGCACAAAACGCTCATCAAATAATTCTGAATAATGAGTGCAGGTGCTAAAACCTTGATGTGCTTGCAGGCATTTCATGATCAGAAGTAAGAGCTTAAAATTTCCCAGCTTAAGTTGTGCCTGACAGAATAATCAGCATGCCCTGCCATGCACTGTGATTGCACCCTCTGTTCTGTGCCTGCACCACAGATAGAGGACGTGTTCAGCGCCGTTTGCCCTCCCCGTCTGGACGTTTTAACAAGACAGTTTTCTCATTCTGCCAAACAAGAAATCTCAAAAACAGACTCACTGCAAGATAGGTTGGGTTTGGGGAATTAAGAATAAAACCCAAAATACTCTAATGGCTCACATTCAGAGGAGACTGGAGGTGACTCAGTGCCAGTCATACTCGTCGGTAAGTTTTATGAAATGACACTGTTGTGTTGGTTGTCAAGCTGCTCAGCCTTTGGGTCCCTGTTTCCTGATTTTACATACAGCATTCATGCTATGCCCAGCTGTGTTCTGGGAAGAGATGACTTCGCCCAGGCTGGCTTTATGTGAAGTAGTGAGCTGTGCTGGTGCAGATCCCCAAAGGCTGCATCTGAATGTGTATGAAGGAGAGGAACCAGTGACCTGGGTGAGGTTGGCACTGCTGCTTTTCACAGGCTGGGCTACATGAAGACAGACACAGCAAAAATCCCTGCAATCCATGAGCCTCTGTGTTTGGGAACTGTGCTTTGTGGACTCTTTAGTCACTAAAAGAAACACTAGCATCTCATGTATGAGCAGTCCCAACTAGGCAGGACTGATGACTGGGCAGTTCCCTTGCCTCCAAGGGACCTTCTTCTTCAGGAATACTTCTGACAACGTAATATGACTCACGGTTTTCCTGACCCTACAAAATCATGTCAACATCTTTCTCCAGCCAAGAGTCAGCAGACAACAAGTACTTCCTAGAGCCAAGCTGAATAGAAAAGTTAGGAGAGGTTTACAGGCAGGGACTGACAAAGCCTGGCCAGGAGTCCTATTTCTCCACAGTAAGAAGGGACCAGTCTAACTCAGACATGAAGATGGTGGTTTAATCTACTTTCCATCACAGCTGAGGACATGGATTATCTGCAGTTCTGCAATGGCATGCCTCTGTTGTGGGATGGATCCTAGATTTGAGCTGCATTTGGAATTGCTTTAGAGTCTTGGCTAAAGAATCACAGGCTGGTTGCTCCTGATTAGAGGCCAGAGGTGGTAAAATACACACATGGGGATAAATGTCTTTGTATTACTCTAGCACCTATACCAGTGCTGGTCAGTAACTGCACAACAATCTAGAGTAGCTGCATCTCTCTCTGATGGACAGAATGAGACTCCCTGAGAGGGCAGCTTCTGTTCCCTGAATTGAATCTGTTCTGTTTCAAAACAGAGGACTGCAGTCTTAAGGGCTATTGACTTGGTGTATGATGAGGGCCCTATATGCAAATGTAATTATACATATAAAAACCCCTGAGAAAAATCCAAATAATTCTTAAATTGGCACAAAGACTATACTGCTGTTGAGTTTGATGTGGTCAGCCTGCTCGCCATTGCATTTCAATTACCTTTACATTCATTTGGCACCACTGAAGTGAAGTAATTTTCACTGATTAATGCCAAGAACCAACAGATATGTTCTTCCCTTTTGTTTGCTCCTTTTCAGAATTGAATTTAGTGCTGATGAGCAGTGCCAAAATGACAGCTCTGCAGCCTGTGGTGTTATGTTCAGCCAGGGAACTAGTCCTAGCACAGTATGAGCAGGGATGCTTTGCTTAGGAATGGATGCACTGAAGAAACAGGAATTTTCACAGCCATATCTCAGCTACATGAGGCACGTTTTGATTTTCCTGGTAAAAGGCATAATTTTTGGACTAGAGGGAGTAGGTGGAAGGGGTTCCTATGCTTGTGCAGTGCTCAGACACTGTTGTCTTGTGCCTGATGTTGGTAATGTGGTGTGCATATAGTGTGCAGTGGAGTCAAGAGAGTCTCTTTTCTTCTCTCAGAGCCAGCATTTATTTGAGCTCCCTACATCCATGTAGCACAAAGTGTCTCCAGCAGTTTACGTCATGGAAGCGGTGCACCCCATCTAGAAAGGATCTGTGCCTGCCTGCATAAGGGCTGCTCCTTTGTGCCTTGGGCTGCATTATAGAATCATAGATTCATTTAGGTTGGGAAAGACCCTGAAGATCATGGAGTCCAACTGTTAACCTAACACTACCAAGTCCACCACTAAACCATGTTCCTATTGCTTGGATGGGAATTATTTTTTGGTGCTGCTGTCTCCTTGGTGCACTGTCATGGACCATGTAGATGAGCCTTTCCATGTCCCTGGCCTCGATGTCTGCATCTCAATCCCTTCTCCCCACCCAGCCACCTCTTTTCCTGGAGTCCTAAGAAGGAAGAGGAGGAAGGTGGATATTTATGAGCATAAAAGAGAAACAAGTAGCAGGTATGCTAGAAAGCCATTAGAAAGCATGATTTTTCTGTGACTTTTTTTATCATAATTATTATTTCAGATGCCTTTGGAGTATAATCAACAGTTGTCTCCCCATGAATGTGCTTAGTAAAAATGTCTCAAATGCACGAGAGAATACATTTATTGCTTCTGAGTTGCAGGAAGCTGAAATTACTGCTTAAATAACCTCTCAGTTCAAGTGAGGGTAAATCAATGCTGACTGTGGAGAACAAACAGTGCAGATTTTACTCTTGTGACCCAAAGCTGAACACCATCACAATTCATCTGATCTTGTCAAATGAAAATGAAGGTGAATTATCTGTCTTTTTTCAGCTGGTATTTCTATGATGTGGACAGGAGCTGCATTATTAGAATAGTTTAAGGTTGATTTTTTTCCCCCTTTGGTTGCTTGCTTGTACGTTAAAAAGGGAATAGGAAAAGCCATGATGTTGTCCTGTTTAATGTGCTTTGTATATTGTCTCTTGCTTAAGGTTTCCTCCAATGAGTCATTTACTGAGCATCTGCTTTGTCTGTTAAATATCTCATGTGATTATGGACTGAGTATTGCTTTCAGCTTTGCCCGAGCCATCTCCCTAAGTCTGAGGGGTTATGGGGTGGTAAATGAGGTTAAGGCCTTGTCTTCTCAGTTTTCATCACATGCGAGGAGCTGAATTTCCCACCTACTGCTTTGGCTTGCTCTAACCCTGACAGAAGCAGTGCAAATATAGCATTGCTTGTATTGCAGCTTCATGGCCAACAGAGTGCTGGTGTCTATTCAGATTTATTTTGAAAGAAAGTGGCAGAAATTAGTCTGGTATGTTGAATTTTCTGGGTACCACTTTTCTACGGGCATATGCCTCTCAGATTTACCATCTCATGCTCTTTGAGGTCCCTGGATTTTACTTATTTTTTGAACCACTTGTCCAGCCATGAAGCTTAGCAAATATTTATCCATGAATTTAACTGTTAAGGTTGGAACGGTCAAGAAAGATTTTTCCCGTTTTCTGAAAATATGCTCTAGGGATATTCCACCACCCAGAGGTTGTCTGTGAATAAGTCTAGCTTCCAGCTGTTTTCTCTGGCTTCATAAGGTTTCCAGACCTTCATAAGATTCTTCAAATTGCTAAAGAGTCCTTGAAGCTGTTAATGGGATGATGAGCTGAGGAAGCTCATCATCTTCCAGACAAGGACCTTTTCCAGAAGAGTCATTTTAATCCTATTGCATACTGGTGCAAGAAATGGAGGGTGAAATTTATGGTATCATCTCATGTGCATGAGTGAGAGTAGTGAATCTTAATGGTCACTTTAAATTCAATTTTCCTTTTATTTTTCATGAAAGTTGGGTTGGAGTTATTTTAGTACTCACCTAAGCAAGGGGTTGAAATGTGGCTTATGATCAAGTGGAGAGGGTCTTTGGAAAAGCTGTTAAATCAGCAAGAAGTTCCTCAATGTGATCTAGACACTTGGATCTCACTTGTTTGTGGCCAAAGAAGGGGCCACAGAGAGGTTTCCCACCGCTTGTGTTCTGGAATGTGGTGTCTTTGGTCAGTGCTTCTCTGACAGCAGAGCTACAGGCAGAGGAAAATTTACAGGACAGAAAGCTTTCAACCACCTCCAATTTAATTTAAAGAAAAGATCAGTCTCTGTGGTTACCATCTACATACTTACACTCCCCCCCCATGAATCTTGAATTAGCAAAACCTGTCTCCAGGCTGTTGGATGATCTTAATTAAACTAAATTAATTATTTATTCAAATAAAAGAAGACATGCCAAGACTCTCCAGGGAAGCTGCAAGGGTAATAATGCCTCTTATTAGAAAAACACGTCAATACTTCACACAAGCTGGGGCCATTTTATTGTTGTGGGATCCTGTTTTTTTAAACTCTTCAGGATTCAAAATAATGAATTTCTATTTGCATATGGTAGGAGCTCTCCACCCCTCTCTTACCACCTCCCTCTTGTTGTTTTGTGTTGTGGACCTGCAAATACCAGGCTGACATCTCTTTTCCTAAGAAGCTTCTGCCAGCCTTCACGCGAACTTTTAAGCTCATTTATATGGGCTGGAAACTAGCAATGCCAAGAAGATATTTCTTTTCCATGACACATTGTGAGTGATTCTTGCATAAAATTGCCAAGCACTTGACAAAGTCGTAATCACTAGCTAATGATCCATAATGCAATTGCTGTAATTAGTAGCATTATTGATATTACCTTACTAGAGTAATTGGGCTCACTTAACCTTTGTTTGTAGCAAGAGGAATTGGGATACAGATGCTGACAAGGGCTGGCATCAAGTGGACAATAAACAATCTGTGCAGCAGTTATTTGATGACATGCCTGCAGCTTAGCCTCTGCTACTCACCACAGCTATGTGACTAGTTTGGAGTTGCAAGAAATTGGAGCATTGGAGAGTCCTTTTTCCACTCAAGTCTGCTCAGCCCTGTCAAGGCTATGCCTTGACTGAAAGGTTAAGTGTGCTCCAGGTCCCATGACCTGTGGATCAAGCGGGGAGGGGAGCAGGGGGTGATGGGTGAAATGACAGATGATGGCCATGTGGCGTAAGATGTGACCTAGTTTGGGCTGAAGTATTGTAAAACCTTTGGGGAAATCAACATCTTTCTCTTTTTAATGACTGTGACGAATTACATTGTCCTCCCCCACTTGTTTAAGAGGAAATATCCACCAAACATATTGATCTGCGCATAGCTGTCCTCCCTGAAGGCTGGTGATGAGGAAGAACACCACCTCTGTTGCAACTACCCATCACAGGCAGGCTAGATAATGATGATGTTCCTCTTGGCTTTGTAACTGTACGCTTCATGGCTTGAATAATACTATTAATAATAATAATAACAATAATATAATGATGATCATAATAATATCTGGAGAAAGAAATGTCTACTATGTCTGTATGGAGTTCTCATCCTCCTGCTGGAGCCCCATTTTGAAGGGTGCAGTGGGGAGAAAGGGCAGAAGTGTTGAGAAAAGTTGCTGTGGAGAGCTGCCTTTCACTGCCTTTCACCTTAGCAAAGCCACCCGTCCCACCATTTCTCCCCAGGGCATGTGAAGGAGCCTCTCCCACTGCGTGGCAGCATCATCTCACAGAGCCTTGGCAGGTCTGGGTAAGGGCCAGCATGATGGCTCTTTCTTCCTGGTCAGGCCAGCTACCTTGGTGCTGTTCCAAAGTTATCTCTTAATAAACCTTCATACGAGCCTTAGGTTTCCAAAAGCCTACAGGGTCTTGAAAAATTCAATTTTTTCTCTGATGAGGTGCATTCAGATGAGTTTCAGCTAATTGGAGCCAACAATCTCAGTCCCTTAAATGCACAGGTGGATACTTAACTGGACTTGTCCTCTTCATCATAGGGAAAACCTGCCACATGCTAAAAAAAAAAAAAAGAATTTGCTGATCTTTATAAAATCTATTCATAACAAAATCTACAAAGGGGAAATTAGATTGAAAACTGACTCCAGACTCCACTTAGTAAGAATTATTTCATGCCAGTATGTGTTCAATATCTATTCCATTCATGCAGTGTAGCTTATTAAAATGAACAGCATCTGAAATATGCATTTCTACATGCAGTTACCTCTGCCTATTCTTGATGGATCTATTACTGCTGAAGGATACAAATTTCTTCTGACTGTGAGAGAGTTCATGGCAATTTGATGGTGGAAAAGAAAAAGGGGGGGGAGGGAGAGTTGAAGGTGTAAAGTGCCTCAGCCTAAAAATAGCAGTGAGAACTAACCAGCAGGAGACCCACATCAGATATAGGCTGTCTGTGGCTTTTCCTGTCACAGAGCCTGCCTGCCACATCACTGATAACAGATGGTTTGTCGTGAGCATTTTCCACTCATAGGGAGGCATTTCTCCAGGGCTATCTTGGGAGGTGCTGAAGCTGGGGTGTTCTCACCAGCCTTCAAAAACATCCCAAATCATGAGGATTTGGTTTTACTTGAGCCAACAGGTGAGATTCCTCCCCAAACCCAACCACATCTTTATGCCACCAGCCCCATACCAGTTCTGCCTCTAGGACCCCTCCATCAGCAGGCGCCTCTCTGCCTCCATCCCTGACAGCATCTGTGGCCAGGTCTTCTTCCTCCCCTCCTGAAATGAAGCTGTCCCCACTTTGTGCTCCTGCAGCCTGTCCAGCACCGGGCAGCTGTGCACCCAGCTCTTTGTTTCTCACACCATCCAGCCACTTAAAATGTCAGTGTCCAACAGACTACATTGAGTGTGTAATGGGCTCCCAAGGGGAAGCCACTGTAAAAGCTGCATCAGTAAACATAGTCCAGAGTCCAAGAAAGCAAAACAAAGAATAACTAGGTATGCTGGATGATTTAAATGGGCCATCTTGACTTCTCTGTCTACACACATTTTCACTTTCCTAACTTTCTTGCCTCCACCTCTGATGTTTTGCTATATTTAACTTGATAACTGCATTTCCAGTAACCTTGCAAAGCATTTTTAGCTAAATGAGTATGGAAGATCCTATCAGAAATAGTATGATGTTAGTCTGTGTTACATATAGGCTTAGTTTTCTGCCATTTTCCCTGCTGGGGTGAAAAAGCTCAAGACACGTGTGCCTGGTGGTTTTAGAGAGCTGTCCAAGTGCTAATTACTTGTGTGAGGTAATTACTGACTTCTGTTAGCTTTAAAAAGAGGGGAAAGATGAAGCTGATGGAGGAAGAGACTTGCAAAAAGGAAGAGATTACATGGCTGAGCAGAGGTTGAAGCCGCAGATGCTGATGTGTGTTAAGTCTGGTAAATCAAAGCTCTCATTAGTACTATATGCCTGCACTGGCTTACATGATTACAGATTTTGCATCCCTGCCTTTCTGGTGCATGCTGAATCCCTGACTTCAGAAAATCAAGTGCTTCTCCATGGGTAATAACACCAAACGTACTCCAAAACATTCACCATCATTGGAAAAACAGGGCAGGGATGTGATATTTACAGCTGGGTTGTGATACCTGACATCTGGTCAGCAACAGCTAAGATGTGCTGTATGCTGGAGCACAACTTTGTGTATTGACTCAAAGAGACAATCCTGAAGTTCTAGCCCCCTAAATTAAGCTTCCACAAAATGCTGGGTAAGGATGTAAATCAATGGGTCAGTCCAGCACCAGAGATGTGTTTAAAAGGAATCATTTTTGCCAGAGTTAAATCTTCCCAATCAAAGGCTTCCATTTGGAGCCTGGCTTTGTCATACAAGACTAATTGACAAACCTCTGTACTATAATATTATCCCTGTCACCCCACTGAAACACAAAAGTAATGCTGGCTTCTATAAATCACCCTGATCTTAAAAAGGAGAGTTAAATGAGCATCACATTATAAACCACAAAGCACATTCATCACTCTGCTACAAACCATAAATATGACAAGTATATCCATCAATTCAGCACCTTTCTTTCAGGTCTGTGTACATGGACATTAGTAACTTAATGGCTCCAGAAAGCTTCCCCTTCTTACATGCACTGTGAGTCTGATATTTCATTTACTTCTGTTACCAGAGGGGGAGCTCAGCTATCCATAGCAATGTTCCTGTGTTGAGAGTTCCTGCAAGGGTAAAATCCACCTCTCTGGAGGCTGCTCCTAGAGTAAACCCCTTGGAAAGGTTACTCTCACACTCCTCTGCTGCTAGTGCTTAGACTGTACGAGCTGTGGCAACACTAGGATGCCTGTCTACTATAGCCATCAGGCTACACAAATTAGAAAATAGTCTAGCTTGAAACTGTATCTATAAACAGATGTAAAGATAAGTTTGCAGCGATTTGCTGTCAGAGTGCAAAGATTTATTGAGTGGATAATCTGGGTCTCCTATAATACTTTGTTTTCATTACCAGCTTTGTGGATAGGCTAGGGAATTATTAAACCTGCAGATGAGGGTCTCTACACACGTCTAGAAAGCAGGATTTGAAATGGTTGATGGGAAAAGCGGCCCTGAAAAATAGCATATGGTTCAAGAAGCACAACCGCCAGTTGGAAGACTGCTAGGTCCTCTTTTGAACATGGTATCATGACACTTCAAGAGAAGTCTGAGCCAACTGGTGACAGTCAGATTGAGAGCAGAGAAGATGGAAAGCACACCAGGTGAGGAAAGAGCAAAAGAATTGGGCTTGACCAAGAGAAGAGGTGACTGAAGGCAGACATGACAATGATCTCTAAACACACGAAAAGACACAGTAAGTACAGAAATACTTTCTGCCTGCTGTGGTGAGGGAAATACTGGCCTTAAGTTGTAGAGAGATTTAGGTTTGGCATTAGGACAAAACTTCCTGATAGGAATGGCAGATAAAGCAGTTGAGTAGGTTGCCTGGGAAGGCAGTGAGATCTCCATTGCGGGAGGCTTTGAAGAGCTGACTAGGAAAGCAGTAGATGGTGCCTTGTGGAAGTGGGGTGGACAAGATGTTTATGCCCTTGTGGCTCTATTTTCTATAATTCTGTGTTGGGTTAGCACCAGGGCTGTTAGTCCTGTTAGTCCTACAGGACATAACAATCCTTGCTCTGCCTGCCCATTTTCCCATGTGCAGTTAGATTTTGGAGGAAGCATACCTAGCAGTTTCCCACTTGGATCTTTCCTACCTGCTGAAGAACAGGTCCAGACAAGTCATCACATCTTCCCTTGTTTCATTTGATCCTTTGGGTGAACAGCAGTGGAGCTCAGCCCAACCCTGCTATGCTGAGGGGAACAGATGGACTTCAGGAGCAGCACATGTGCAAACCCTCATGGAGGCATTGCCACCAGAACGCTGTGCACCCCCAGAAAGAAGCTTTTAAAAGTCAAATCCCAGGTGCCACTTTTAGATAGAGTCTCTGACAACATAAAGACTGGCTGTAAAACATCCTCCAAAGAGAGTTGCAGTAAAGCTATCGAAGGCTGCGCTAAGCCCAGTGGACAAGGATTCTACCATGGCTAGTGCTCTGTGGGAAGGGTGGTGGTTTGGGTGGAAGGACCACTAGAAGAGGTTTGGGGAGAAAAATTCAAGATTCCGTATCTTGTACTTGCTTCCTGTGGTTGTGAGGGTCTGTGCCTAATGCTGTGTGGCTGAAAATACAACTCCAGATCATCAGGCTGAGACCCTATGACACTGGTGCTGACCGCCAGCTCCACTCCTCCTGCCTGTAGATGTTGTTGCACTTCCATGCTAGAAGCCCCTTCCCACTATGCCACAGAGCACAAGTGCAGCCGCAGGTACTCACGCCATGGTAACATCCATCCTGTGTCCTGGCACGGCCAGCAGCAAGACAGTGCCTTCATGAGCCTGGCTGGGAAAGGTTGAAGAGTGGCGTCTGTCCTGCCTGCCTAGGTCCCACACGCTGCTTAGAGACCCATTTCAGTGGGTCTTTTGCTACCTCACCCATAAAGTATCTTTTGTACTCATCAGCAAATGTGTCAGCCTGAAAAAAAACAACCAAACAAAAAGCAGCAGCTTTCCCTCGCCCCCCCTCAACAAACCTTGGCCATAAGCAGATGCCTGGGGAAGAATAAGAACAGAGCAAGCATATGTGCTGCGGCTTCTAATAAACTTGCCTTGTTAAATAATTTAGGTCAAGTCAATATGCAGAAATCACAGCAACTCAATTAAGTGGATGCTGAGAAAGCTGCAGGTTTACACTGTTATGTTCAGTGTTGCACCTGAAGCACAGGTAAATTTGTTACAGCAAATCGCAGGTGTTGGTGCCTATCCAGGCAATGGGCAGTGCTGCAGATAAGGAGCTGGTGATCACCTGAAGTGAAGCTGGCTCCAGGGACAGACAGGACCTCACTGCTGACCTGTTACACGGTTTAGGTTGCAGGTGGATTTGGGTGGGTGTGAAAAAGGTGCTATTAGTATGTTTCTTGACTTATGCGCTTACTCTTATGCTGTCCCTTTAGCCTCCCCTAAGGTTATTAGCTATCGAAGTACTTCTGGTGCATGTGTTTCACTTGCATGTATCTGCTTTAAAGCAGATAAGCTCATGCATAGAGTCTAGACTACCAAGAGCTTCAGGGATAGTGGACTAGCCTAATAAGATCTTTGTCCCTCTATAAAGAAAAAGCACGTCAAATATGCACTCAGCATGTTAAGCCAAGCACCCCAAATGCTGAAAATACAAGAATTAAAGATCTGCCTCCAAGCTTAATCCTGACCCTTCGTCGTGCCAGTTCATTACATGATCACATGCTATTTTTTTCAGATGCCCCCATGCATCATTTCTCTTGACTAAATTTAGTAACCAGCCGCTAGCAAGTTCCACAGAGGAAAACACAAATGGGAAAGGTTGATATTAAACTGGCTTTAGTAGGCCAAATTTGAGCAGATTCAGCTGGACACAGCAGGTGCTGCTGCTTGAACTCCCCTCCTGCAACATTTCCAGTCTGTGATGTACAGCACAGAGGTGCAAAAGCTCCTACAAGGCCCACAGAGGCTTTTTTACAATGGAGAGAGATGGGAAATTTCAATTAGGATGTTGTGTGGAGATGCAGATGAAATGTCTACATGGATTTCGGAAAAAAAATGGAGCGTCATGCAGCTGCTGTTTTCCTTTGACTGGGAGTAGCCTGTTGCATCAGGCAGTACCTAAAGTGGGCGAAAGACTAAATCCTTCCCAGAAGTATAACACTTTACATTAGGCTCAAGCTGAAAGCCTTGACTCAAAACGAATCTGAACACAAGGAAGTTTAACCACCAGAGTCAAAATTTATGGCTAGCACACAGCTCTTGAGTAAATAAGGATACCAAAGCATACTCTTTTCCTTTTAAATAAGGTCTAAATAATTATGGAGGTCTGTCTTTGAGAAAAATTGCCCAATCTTAGCATATCTTAATTAGCTTCTATCTTCCCAAAGGAAAAAATTGAACGAGATGGTGTACTGCTTAATTCACCTTGCCAGAAAGGACCATCTTTAAATGCCTGACCTGTAACACTTGGTCACTTTTAACACAACTCGGCCTGGCTTAATGCATCCTGACAGGATATAATAACCTGGTGTGGAATGTTAAGAAGAAATAGTCATCCTTTTGGGCCGGGCTTTAGAACCAATAATATTGATATAGAAAAAAATGATGGGGGAGCAGGGGAGGGAAGAAACCCTTACTAGTGGATTCTAGGTATGAGATGTATTAGATCAGCTATTTCTTGGGTGGTGTAGCCGCTTTCACTGCTTGCGAAACCCCGCTTCACTCCTGCACTTCTCATAGTGGACTGCAACCAGATGGGGATGAAAAGACCCAGTCTTACCTTCAGCCTCACCTGGGCTAGAAATATGCTTAGAATTTTTATTGTACCCTGGAGGAAAATAACAATATGAGTTCTTTGGCCTTCTACATCCCACATCTTAGCTCTACTCAAAGGCGTTCATAGTTTCACCTTCACCATGGTGCTGCAAAATAGGCTATCCCCAGTTTACAACTGGGAGATCTCAGGCAGAAGGCAAGTTGGGTGCCACATCCAAGGGTCCCTGGGAAGCCAGTGATGGGATTTGGAGGTAAGGAGGCCATATTCATGTCCCATGCAATGCAGATAAAGGCCCGTTAGTCATTAACTGGAGCTTATTGTAGCTGATGGCACTGATACACCTTCTTCACCAGGAGCTTGCAAAGCCTAGTGGTGCCGTTGGAAAGGCCCCTGTGAACATGATGGGCTTCTGGCCAGTTCTCTGTGGTCTGCCGCCAAACGTTAGTTTGCAAATGCAGTTTACAATTTCCTCTCTCTTCACTTGCCCCCATCAAGGGCTCAGCTGAATACAGCAATAAGGAAGCAAGGAGGGTCAAGTTTATAAATGACTGTGGGAAGTTTGGTTTCCATGGCTGCCAGCAATTACTGTGCAGACTCAGATGAGTGGAGATTACAGCCCAGGGCTGCTATTTTGTGCGCTGGCAAGACACAATAACAAATGACAAACTTAATTCACTGCTGCAGCAGGGAGGAGGCATCTCACTCTGCAAACCTGCGGCTTATCTTACAGGAGAAGCATCTCTAAGTGGATTTCTCCCTTTTCTGGCTGTGCTGATGCCAGCTAATGCATATTCTTCAGTCACTAGCATCGTCTCACCTCGGAGATCTTAAGTCTATTAGTCACCCATCCTATCTATTTCTGGACTTGAGAAATGTTAAGCAAATAAGAAAATCCAGCCCCCAGGTGGGCTTAGAGGTCAGCCTTATTTTACTTTTTTCCCCTCAAAGGATCTCATGAGTTCTTTGCTAATTGAAATACAAAATAAATAGTTGCTCTGCTAAGATGCTAAGCTTGCATTCCACGGGGGCTGGGAGCGTACCTCTCTCCAGAACATTTCCACATCATTTTTTTGCCTACCATCAATGCAGATGCAGGGACTTTATTTATAAGATTGCAAGTTCACACTATGGAGCCATTGTTACTATTTCCAAACAATTAATAATGTACAGCCATCTGTGCTAGCTCATCTTAGTATTGTGATTTAAAACACGGTAAAGGGTATGCACTTAAGTAGTTCATGGGGCATGTTCCCAGCAGGAAGGTTCTGTGAGAGCATCTCCAGCCCTTCCTGGTGCCTCTGAGTCAAAAGAAGCCATCTGGGGCAAAAGGGAAATTTTGCAGTCTGCCCTTTGCTGAGCGGACACAAGAATGAAGTATGTAACTATACAGTGAGTACACATGAGGCAGCACTTTTCAACTGTTATCTTAGTTGTTGTTCCAATGTCCTGGCACACTGGACAAATGATGTTCCTTTCCAACAGACACTGAAGATAAATGCTGGGAGTTGAGTTGTGCATCAGGGACCAGCTTCAGAGGCAAGTATCATTCAGCAAGTAGCTACTCCACAGTGAAATCAACAGTACTTTTGCTATTGATGCCTTCTTCTCTGTTGGATGCCAAAAGATGGTGGTCAGATCACTCGTGCAGCCATCGTTTTGGAAAACCAAGCAGTTTGGCTGTTTGAGTCCTGCCTTAGAAGGCAGGTTTACAAATCCCAGGACTGTTGTCCTTGGATCTTCTCTGGAGCATCTCCAACTCATCATCTTGAGTTGAGCAGTCTGAGTTCCTGCTCCATTTGCACCATTTGCACCATTGCAGTTCCGTTGCACCATTTTCAAAGAAATGATGAAATTATCTCCTTGTTGCCCTCAGGGATGGCCCCAATCAGGTGTTTTATCAGATGTTTTGGTGAAAGTATCTCACTGGATATTTGTGCTTGGCTGTTCCCTGTCTTGTAGATGCCACCTATATTTTCTGTTCCTAGATGTTTACTTCACATATGACTGAATTGAAACAAATATAATTCTGCCATAGTTTCTGCCAAGTTCACCAAGAAATTACAAAGTTGTTCCATCAGTGACCTCTCCGTATAATTTTCCACCCTTCCAATGTTAGTAAGACAGATTTTAGAGACAGATTTTAGTAGCAGATTTTAGTAGATCACAGGTATGAATGTAAAATACCATCATGCCACCCACCTCACCTTGTGGCACCAAACCCATAAGACAACTGCAGGATGATGGCTTTCTGTGTTCAATCATATTTTCAGTCATCAGTCACTTTAATCCATTTAGTACATACTCTGTTTGCTTTGTATTGTTCTAGGATTTGAATCCAGCTGGTGTGTGGTACCAAGCTGAACGCTTTGGAAAATCTAAAGTGTTTTTTTCATCAACACCATTGACTTCATCAGATAAACTTGCATTCAAGGCAAAGAAAGATATTAAGTTCATTTGACAGGGTGTGTTTTCCATAAACCTCTCCTGATGGGCATGAATTATATTCCCCCTATTAGCTGCTTCATTATTTTACCTGGGATCGATGTCAGCCTGACAGGCCTATAATTACCTGGGTTGTCTCCTTTACCCTTTTAAAATATTAGCTCAGTACAAGCATTCTGTCAGTCCTGTGGAAATTCCCTGCTGCTCCATGAGTTATGGAAAATAAGCCTTCATAGCACAGAGACCTGTAAGCAAAAGCAGCACAGGGCAGGACAAGGCTGTCTTCTCTCACTATCACCTGCCATACTCAGAAGTTAACCTGAGGCCTCCCTAGTATCATTACACATACTAAGGAAATTTAGACTTTGGCTACTTACCCTGTTTCAATGAGCCTAGGTCTCCCTTTCCTCCCAGCACCACTACACAATGCCTTTCTTATGCTCCATACCATGGTCTTGACTTCCACAGTGTGGGCTTTTGAGGCCAGAGCTGGGGTCTCTGGCAGAGCCATACCCCATTGGGAGAGCATCCCAGCTGCAGATGGCAGAAGCTAAGGACATCCCAATTGTGGAGTCTGGTTTGATGGAGCACTAGGCAGCACCAAGAGGTGATGGGGTGCCTGGCAGCTCTGCCTCTTGCCTGGGGAACAGCCCTGAACAAATGGTTCCCCTTTCAATGCTGAGTCTCCTGGCAGGTAAAATAGGGGCGACTATTTCTTAGCAGGGAGCTTTGTGGTCTGTACATAAGAGGAGGTAAATGTTAATATTTTCTTCTTTTTTTCTTTTTGTTATCCCTTTCCTCCCCCCCCCCCCCCCCCCCCCTTTCTCCACATCTTTTCTCTGCTTCTGCCTGCTTCTTAATCCTTGTCTTTGTCTGGGCATCTGCTGCTGTTATCAGACCCAGGCAGGGTTTGACTAAAACAAATGCATATGCACATAGGGACAAGCATCCACAGTGCATCGGACTGTAAGATGAGTCCTGTGGCTTTCGTGCTCTGAAGTTGTGCTTGTATGTGCAGGCTACAATTTTAACTGATGTCAAGGTCCCCTGGTGAGAGACAGACATCTTTTAATACATAACTGAAAATCAGCATGAATAGTTATAACTTCTGTAAAGAGGCAAGCAGACTTATGTACAGGAAAGAGTTCATAATCAATAATGTCATAGAGCAAATACACGAGATCTTGCTCTCCCCATTCATGTAAGCACAAACAAGGTCAGCACATACACACAGAGCATAAAGGTGCTGAAAAGGAGTGTTAAGCTAGGTTAGATGTAACCCATAGTTCATTACTGTTTGTCAGTTTAGCTGATTCTTTTTTAGGTATGTATCTCGGCATCTTCTGATCTATGCTTTTGGGTGGACTGCACCATCTCATCCCAAAGCCAAGAAATTTTTGTTGTAAGGAGCTCGTTGGACCCCTTATGCTGACCTCATTCAACTTTTTCTCTGGCCTTCTAAGAAAAAAGAGATCTGGTGTTTGGAGGAAAAAATCTCTTTGCTTCCAAAAGTGCTCTGAGTTAGGTGGGGAGAAAGGGTTAAAAAAAAGAGTTATAGATGAAGAAATTAGGAAAGATACATGTCAGTGTAGAATTTTTCCTCATGGGCTATTGGCAAGGGACACAGCTAGAGCAGTAGCAGGGAGTGATCATCCTGTCAGGTCAATGAGATGGAAGAGAAATAGAGAACTCACTTGAATTTATGAGGACCCATGTAAGATGCTAAGCACGGCTTCCATTTGGATATTAGTTTGCAGGCAAGTGATGTTTCTCTTCCCAGCACAAGCCCCATAGAATAGTAATAAGGGAATGTTAAGGACTGGAACCAACTCAGGGTTATTTTATTAGTGTATGTGGTTATCAGGCAAAGCCTAGCACTGGGGATCCTGTTACACACCGCTGCTTCCTAGCCATTACTCCAAGCTTATGAGAGGAGCACGTTTCCCTCCTGAGGGAATCCAGATAATTGTTGATTTGGAGAGTGAAGATGAATGGCAATGCTGAACCACACACATACACACAAAATGTCAGACTTCACTCCCCATGCTTTAACATAGATGCTTCAGGAAAAGGCTCAGTCATTGATTTCCTTCTCTGGGGTGAACCCTAAAGAATAGGTGTGCACTGACACGCAATTTGTTTCTCTGTCTTTCTGATAGCAAATAAATGAAGCAGCACTGAGTGTAGCACTGAAGCCTCTCATCGACCATAAAGCACCCACCACAGCATACAGCCAAGAGCATTGGGATAATGATGCAGTGCACCTCGGGGGAAGGTGGTATTATAGTATTAACTCTTGCTAGCCTGCAGGAAAACAAGCCTGAGCTGAAACTGGAGTCACTTAGTAACTTAACTCCCAGCCTGAGCTGAGGGCGCTGGTGTTTACTGGAGACACTGGAAGGCAGCAAAATCTGAGACCTAACACACCTGTCTTTACCAGCACTGCTTAGAGAGGAAAAAGCCACATTTAAAACCCAACCAAAAACTTGTCGAGCTTATTTGTAGTTCCCAGTGTAGAAGAGACTCCACGAAAAGTTCCCGTAGGTGCAGAGCTGGTATGAAAAGTCTGAAATCCTTTATCCATGCAGACTCCAGAAGCACAGACAAGTGTGTCCATGTAGCTCACTGGATTTATGGAGGTCACCTCAAACAAGACATTTTATTTCCTTTCTGGACTGTGCCAGGAACACCTGAGCTCAGTCAGTTATGGCAACTTGGCCCATGAATGATACTTCCATTTCTGGTGGCCACTCTGTCACAGAGGTGCTGCAGATACACTGAGCATCCCAGCACTGCTTTAGAGGAGAGGGAATCAGGACATGTGAAAGGAAGAAGGGAAGGAGAAGCATCTGTTGGTGCCCACAATCCCTGTGGGCAGTAGGGTGCTATCTCATTGGTGGTTTTTCACTGGGAGAGGGAGCAGCATCTTTCTCCTCTAATAAGATGAGTACTCCCAATCCAAAGAAAATTATCTGACTTTAACAATTTTGGAGAAGCCATTTCCTCATATGGCAGGAGGTTCCCTATGTTAAACCTCCACTTACGGGCATCAAAGCAGCAATGACATTTTTCTGTCGCTAACACATCCCAGCGTATCCAGGGACTACTTTGGCCCTCAACGTAAGTGAAGTCAGCTCTAAGCACACTTCAGGCAGGCTCCATGAAACTCATATGTTGCCAAGGCTACACAGCTACTGGTGTCCAAAATAGCTGAAGTCTGTCTGCTAGGCAGTGGTACCTGCAGCACAGACATCTCTAGAAGGATAAGGCCCATCTTGCCCATGGCGATTTTATGGCAGGAACTTCTTTAGGTCAGGGTTAACTCCCACTGGAATAATACTGACATATGCTGCAGTGTCTGCATATATGACTGCGTGTGACCTTAATTGTATGAGTGCTTCTTGTAAAATGCTCTGTTTCTCAGATCCAGCACAGTCCATTTTACACTTGTGGAGTGTGTGGGAAACAGGAAGTCCAGCAGGATATTCACTTCTACCACTGCTTCTGGCAATGTAACCCTGCATGTTGAGGTGTGCAGAGCCCTGGCAGGTCTTGCTGCCGTGCTGAGGGAGAGCAGGAGTAATTCCTGCTGGTCCATCACAGCCAGCGCCTCTTTAGTGACCTGGGGATGAAAGGGCAAGGAGAGAGGAAGAATTTCTCACTGCCATAATGCAAATAGCAAAAGAAAACTGGAAAACTAAAAAATCCTTTCACAGCTTGTCTTCACAGAGCATCAGCCCTGTGTATCGACCTGGACTGAGCAGGGTGCTTCTTCTGGGCTACAAGTGTCTCTTGCTCTCATGCTGTTTGTCCTAGAGCTGGAAGGGATGCGAACGAGTCATGAGGAAATACCATGTTCTTACAGACCCAGAGGTGTCTTTATTTCCATAATAATATTGTTTTCTTCTCTTAATTATTAGTAGTCTTCCTAGATGAATATAGTCTTTAAAAATGTATTAGGCAGAGCTGTTCTGCCCTGAAAGAAAGAGTAATAGTAAACCTTTGTCTTGTAGATGTCTAGAGGCTTTATCTCACAGCAAGATGTTTCAAGGAGAAAGAATAACCTAACAAATACGGTACTGCATAGAGACTTCAGGAGCCTCACTTCTGTTCTTGACTGTGCCCTGGGTGTCCATTGTCACCTCTACTCCCTCATTGCATAACTGTGGTGCAGAACAAGATGTATTTCCCTGGTGTGTGCTTTATTTTGAGGCTTTAATTTCCTTGCTTCTTACTCTGCAGAGGAGACAGTGGTCCAGGGGATTGGTGTCATACGGGGGAATTTAACTGCTGTTGAAATACATATAGTAATGTAGGGAGCATTGTTGCGACTAGAAGAGGGTCTGGGAAACACATGTAACTGCATTGTGGGAGTTTTCTAGCCATTTTCCAAGCGATGCCGGCTGTCACCAGTCTCTAAGGCAATGTTCCAATGCTGTCATAAAAATAAAACCTTAGCTCTAAAGGTAAAAAATCAATGTGTCTTAGCTGTGGTCTTAGACCTGCTCAGGATCTGCCCCAAGAGACAGAGTATCTGACAGCAGCCTTCTCCCTCACTATCCTCTACAAGTCCTGTAATGCCAAGATCTAGGTGAGGCATCAGAGAGCAAGCACAAAGATTATCCTTAAGGGAATTCTGAGCTGGTATCCAAACCAGTAACATGGTAGTTAGTCTTCAGACTCCCCACAAAATGTCATCTGCATGGTTCAGGTAGGGAAGGTGAAGCAAAAAGCTCAAGTAATTTATCCCAGCAAGCACATGGGTCAGGAGCAGAGCAGGAGCAGCACTCAGACCTGTGTGCATCCACTCCTCTGTACCGGCTGCTCGGCAGCTCAGTTTCTCCCCTTTAGGAGAGCAGAATGCCCACTAGGATTGTTTAAACTTACTTTGCAAAACTCATCTATTCCAAATGACTACCCAAAGTAATCATTTACATGCAACGGAGTGTTGTCTCAGAAGTAATTTACTACTGATTACTTTCACAATGTGCATGCTAGTCATATGCAGCTGCATAGCATTACATGATAATCAGCCCTGCACTTCAGAGGGGAAAGCTAAGTGTCCCGACACAATCCAGTGAGAAATAATCTGGTGATTCTGTGAGATTATCGTTTTTACTCTGTAGAAAGTTCTGATCCCGTTTCACCCAAGGAAGTCCATCATCCCAGCATGCGTGGAGCAGGCCACTAGGTGGAAGTGTTGGCTGAGCAAGCTCAGGAGATGACAAACCAAGGATGAGAGGAGAAAGTCCCGGGTTCCCGGCTTGCTTTCTGTATAGGAACGTCTGTGCTAGCAGCCCGGACTCAGTCTCAGCCTGTTTGAGGAAGGCACCATTGGAGAAGGCACGCTGTCATTTTGCTGGTGCACTGTTTTATGAGTTGCTGTTGATTGAAAAACATAGAGAAATTACAACTGAAATTGAGGCAGGAAACACCTAGCTGATTCCAGGAAACAGTCAACTGCAGAATTCCTGCTGACCCCAACAAGTTCTGAAAAATATGACTGTTCATTCAAGTGCCTTAAAACATATAACAACAAGCAACATAACCCCCTTGGCTTTAGGGACCAGCATGAGACAATCCTTACCTGCCATATCGTCCTGGTACCTTCTTATGCCCTATTTTGCTTCAAGTCAAAAATTCTGCGTAAAACGAGTTTTTGTCCAATGATCAGACAGTTCTGGATGGATAAGAGCTGGCACAGTGATCAGAAGAGCTGCAGAGGTGCCTCCCTGACCACCCAGCCCTGCTGAGATGAAGTGACCTGGGGGTCCACGCTGCCTTCAGCAGTGGGAGGAAGATGATCACAACAGGGAGACTGAGCACTGTGAGTGATGGGGCTTGTGAATGCAGAGACAGGGACTCATAGGCAATGAGGCAGCTTGGCTGCTCCCCCCTCAGACACCATAGAGTGCTGTTAAACCTGCGTGCCATGAAGATTTCTTCCTGCAGGATGATTGAGGCTTCTTGCTTCTCTTAAAACATGAAGGAGGGGAGCAGCGGGAGTTTCTTTGCAGCCAGGTTCACCAGTGGAGGGAGGTGTTCCTGCGTGGGAAGCTGCTGCTTTACTTCTGTATTTACTCTCCCAACAGTTCCCACTTAATTAAAGAGCTCCAGCAACAATAAATACTTTGGTGTGCAGTCTCGCTCATTAGCTGCCTTACAGAGCAGGGTTCACAGGGCTGCTGTGTTTCTGTGCTCTGTGGTGGCTGCGTGGCACTCGCCATACCTGCCGCTTCTCTTTACTGCCTTTTAAATCTGCCTGAGCATGATGAGCTTGTACCTAAAGGGGGCATAAGCGAATCTCGAAAGGATGGGGGATTAATTTGGAGAACGTGGCACATCTCAGTGTACACAGGTATGAATACCGTGCAACCTAGCAAAGGTGGAGGAGGGGATGCTGAGAGTTAAACACTGGCTTTCTGCAAGAGCACCTCATTGTATGCTTGAAAGAAGACAGGGATGATGAAAATAAGTGAATGCCTTTCAATAGCACTCTTCTTGGATCTGTAAGGAAGAACTTGAGTTAAGGGGGCAAGCTATTTAGACTCAGTCATATAAACCCTAACAGAACTCATATAAATAGGAACTTACCGGGTTCCCCTGTGGCAGACAGGGACAACCCCACTGCTTTCATTGCTTTAAGGGTTGCTGTCTTTTGGGCAGCTTTTTCAAGAGAGCCTTTTGGGGGATTGGCTGGCCCTGTCACTGTGATGTCCCAGCCTCCCAGGCACTGTAGCTAAGCCAGGAGGTCATGGCAGCCAGTTTTAGGAGACTGCAGCCTCCAGACTGCTTCTCTGAGCAGATGAATCGCACCGTTTCATATAACAGAGAAGTAATGGGTTGGGATGCAGCTGCCATGGAGCATTTTGGATTAGTGCTCTTTTTTCTATATGCTTCTGTAAGTCAAAGCAACCTTAGCTTAGTACTTCAGTGTACACATTAGGAGCATTAGAAGACACTCATTATTTCATATTAATATACCCCTTTCTAAATATATGTTTTCCCCATGCCCTTTACATTTTCATAGCATGGTCCTTGGTGGATCTTGCAACACATTCATTACCTCTTAGGGGCCACACATAGGCACCAGAGGGAAATTGCTGGAGAGAACACTAAAGAAATGCCTGTCTCTTCATGTTGTCTTCTGTGCTTCTCCATAGACTGTTGAGACAGAAGTGCTAGGCACCAGACCTACCACATTCCTTGCACTTTTCAAGATGTTGCTTCTGGGGCCATGATGGTCTAGTTCATAATGGCAGAGCAAAGTATCTCTTGTTTTTCCCACTCTGTATGTCTCAGAGTCCCTAGAAAGCAGATTGCTGGTGCACCACAACTGGTGGCCTGCAATACATCCTTGGTGTTGGTTTTATTTTACATGGTGCTGTAGTCATTGAAAAAGTGACAGGGGCTACCAGCGGAGCAGCAACTGCTTTAAGTGGGGAACAGCTTTGGAGCACAACAAAAGACCATCAACTCTCAGATGTCCTGTCTTTCCTTTGTTCTATTGAGAAGTGCCTTGTCTTGACAAATATGCCACAATGTGAGGAGAGCTAGTGAAAGATTTGCAAAGCTAAGAGCATGTAGCCCTGAGTCTAGCCACCCAAACTAGGTTTGTGGTGCCCCAGACCTCTATAGAGAAAATGAAATCCCAGCTACTGGAAGCATCAGGTTAGGGGCTGAGACCGTATATTTATCTATCTTTGGAGCCATGGAAATCCTGGAAGCTGGAAGGTACAGAGGCAAAGGTATGCCAACACTGGACATACTAAATAATACAACAGACCATTATGGTAGGAAAAAGGTCATGGTCTCATAGTGGCTTTATCAGAGCCTCATCACTGAGGGCCTTGTGGATATAACTATGGTCCAAGAGGAGGGCAAGGTTCCTGCAAAAGATGGTAAGGTGGCCCAGCCAAGGAGCTAGCACCGATTTATTCCAGCTGAAGATCCACCCCAAATGAGTGTGCTTAGTGTGTTTTTTCTGCTCCCCAAAAGCAAATTCCCTTGTTTTCTGAAACAGCAAGATTAATACATAGCACTTGCTAACCACTTCACATGTTCAGTCTGCTATACAAATATTAACTAATGAATTTCATCATGACATAATTAAATCTTATTTTACAGTAATTGAATGTTATCTTACACTTTGTACAATATTGTAATTACAAAGATAGGAAAAAATAGCCAAATAAACTAAATGATAGAACTGAGAGGGAGAACGATTGCCAGTTTCATGGTTTCTTTTTTTTTCCCCTTCCTTATATCCAAGATGACTGGAGAATCCAGTACATTTTTCTGAAGACTTGGGAGAAAGATGAGCAGGTCCCAAACCCTTCAATGGCTGTTTCTTTGAGAGGGTCTTTCCAATACTAGCCTTTTCCCGTGTGCCTGAGACATAAACACCAGTCTGAGCCCTGGCTCTCCCATTGCTTTCTGAAGGAACCAAACAACAGCAAAGGGTACTCCTGACCCTGTCCCATCAGCGTCTTTGCTGACTAATACCAAGGAGGGCACAGATCCATCCCAGCATACAGCCTTCTTGGCTCCCTGTTCACATTAGAATCATAGAATCACAGAACGGTTAGGGCTGGAAGGGACCGTAAGATCATCTAGTTCCAACCCCCTGCCATGGGCAGGGACACCTCGCACTAAACCATGTCGCCCAAGGCTCTGTCCAACCTGGTCTTGAACGCTGCCAGGGATGGAGCATTTACGACTTCTTTGGGCAACCTCTTCCATTGCCTCACTACCCTATTGCTATGTACCAGACAGCCCACCACCCTCTCTCCAGGACTGCTTATGGAGTACACGCATCTGCATCATCTGGCCCTGTGGCTACTGCCCTGCCTGACCTGATAAGAGCCCTGGAAGTTTGAATGCCTGTGGTTTGATCCCAGAAAGTATGGAGCACCTCACTCATCCGAGATGGTGGCAGCAGCGTGTGTTTGCAGACACCCTCCCGCCTGCTGCTCCCCAGGCTGGGGCGATGAGAAAGCTGTGAGACACGGAGTAAAGATGGTGCATGTGAGCAAAGCAGGGACTGTTACTGAAACATGGGATCACCCTGTGTGATCACAGCCTCCTCTGTGTTATGTGCTGTCATAATGAGGACAGTGTTTGACTCCGAGGGGTTATTTATATGAAACTTACTTTCCAAAGGGAATGGCTTCCTCCCTTATCTCTCCTGCCTTGTTTGCTAGCAGTAAAGCTCTTCTGAAGCTGCCCTCAGGACACAAGGATTCCTCTGTTGGCACAGAGCAGGTGGGGCCAAATTGCTGTTGCCAAGGCAGGATATTTGCTCTGAGATGTCCTGAGTTTGAAATATGGGGGTGGGTTGCAAGCTCACTTCACCAGGGCAGCAGAACTGGGGGGCTCCTTGCAAATAAAGCAGTCCCACAAGGCCAGTGGGGCCAAGTTCTGTTCAGCACAGGGTGCAAGGAAGGGAGTACCTGGCTCCAGACCACCATGTGGATAGCCAGAAAGCTGCTCTGCCATGCCTCAAATGTCCAGTGCTCCCAGGAAATGCAGGGGTTTCAAGGATGCCAGGGGCGGTGTGACTTCTACTTGGCAGAGCTTTTAGTGACCCTTGACTCTGTGTTGGCAGATGTTTTGTGGTGGGCAAAACCGTGCAGCAGCAAATCAGATAGGCAATGTTAGCCACAAAGGTGAAAGAAGCACATGGGTGCTTGCAGAAGGGAACAAGACTATTTCTGTCTATGACAGGAATGTTGTTATAGGAAAAGCTCTAGGATGGAAGATAAAGAGAATGCTGGGGGTCATCAAATAGGAGTAGAAGCAACAAAGTGGTGAGGAACTGACCCAAAAATTTGCTCATGCAAAACCAAGTCTGAGATTTCAGTGAGAAACAGGCAACAAGTAGCAAGCAGGAGAAGCAGGCAGACAAGCCCTGCATGACTTTCTGCTTTGTGGTGACCCAGCCCTGCTCTGCAGGGTGTGCAGACAGCTGCGGTGAGCGTGGTCAGCCTTGCTCCTTGGAGCCCTCCAGGCATGGCGGTGCAGGCAGCAGGCGACAGTGCCCAGTGGATCTGGTCTAGAACTGGAAGAGGTCCAGCTGCATACAGGTCAGTAGCTCACTAAGGAGCTTATGCTAGTGCAGCTGCCCTACTGCTAGGAACAGACCAAGACCCATTCAGGGCTTGCCTGTCCCCGTGTGTCTTAGGCTTGGTTAGGTTTCCTGCTGTGTTTCTTCATTAGTGAGGACACAGTGGCAGTGCTCCTGGGAGGTGTAGAAAGGGGTGAAGTTGCTTGCAGTACTATCCAAGGGGCTGAATCAAAATTCCTCTCCCTCGATCTAGGAATGAAGTCCATAAAACACTCAGCATTTTAGCATGCCTGTTTTTCAGTGGATTAGTGCTGGCGAAGCTTTAGTTATCCCTGGCAGGGTTTTTTTCTTTGTGGGGTTTTTTTTTTAATGATTTTCCTTTAAATTAATATTTGAGTTATATCCATTAATACCTGAGTTGGCTTTTGTGTGACCTGCTAGCCAAATGCAAGCCTCTTACACCTCACCTGGAGTTGCTCCTATTGCTTTATAGGAGGTGGTGTGGTCACCAGGGGCAGTGGGTGCCCCTCACCAAATGACCACTCTGCAGCAAAGG
This sequence comes from Strigops habroptila, assembly GCF_004027225.2. NCBI lineage: Eukaryota > Metazoa > Chordata > Aves > Psittaciformes > Psittacidae > Strigops > Strigops habroptila. Next base: position 73,647,150 of record NC_044279.2, read on the forward strand.
TGACAGCAGAGAGAAAACTGAGGTTGCCAGGGAGAGCCCTGTCAGTTCAGGTGAATTCCTGTCCTGGCTTTTTGAAACAGATTGTGTGCATAAATGATAAAATATCTTGCTCTGGGCAAGTGACCACTGAGCTGCTCCATCAGGCAAAGTGTGGGCTCCCCTAAGGAATACAGCAATCCTGAACAGATCTGGCTGGTTATGCAGGAGAGTTTAAAAGGCTGGATCACACTCAGAGCCAGCCATACCTCACCGGAAAGTGTAACAGTTGAAGAAAAGCATGAAGAGCAAAGGGCTGCTCTTCTCTGGGTAGCTAGTGCTGGCTAGTAATTCACTAGACCAGCTTCTATGGGCCCTTTTCTCCTCTAATTTCTCAGGCTTCCTGAAGGACTGGCTTCCAATTGGCAAAGGGAGCTTTAAGCAACTTTGGTTTCATTCATGGTCTCCCAGGAGGTCTAAACGGATCCTGTGATACCACCACAGCTGCCAACTGCATGGTAGCTCTCTCCCCGTTGCGCAGGGGCTGCCTCTGTCCGCTACTTTGCTTCTTCTAGTCTCTGCCCATGCTGGGATCTTGTTACTGGTATAAGAGGACTGCCTAGTAGGGACTGTCACCATGCCCCATGGTGGCTTCTCTCTGCATGCTTCTCTCAGGTAGAGGCCAGCAGACATCCTTTAGGCAGGGTTCAGCTGGCCAGAAGGCAAGAGAAACTGTCTCTGCCAGTTTTTAAGCCCCTCTGAACCACAGTGCTGTAACTGGGAATGTGTCCCTCTCTTCCAGACCTGGCTGCCAGGGCTGCTGTGATAGTTGCTCCTGCAGCTTGCAGGGCTGGCTCGGATTGCCTCATTATTACTGGGCTGTGTTTCTGCTCCTGCCATGTCAGGCACATCAGACATTGCCCCTGGCACAGAGTAAGCTGAGGGGATGCCATCAGGGCATTTCTATTCCTTCTTCCTGTGGACTGATGGACAGACCAGGAGCTGGTGCAAACCCTGTGGAGGACATTGTCCACAGGAGAGGTGCATTTTGGCATGATTAGTGCCGCTTTGAGCACTTTTTTCATAGCCTGTAAACCAGGCTATGGCAGCCACATTTATCACTTGGACTGTTCAGCTAGGACCAGCTGAGAGCCACTGAGGGGGGACCTAAGGGCACTTGGCCCTACAGCAGACCCTGAGACTCTGCTGGTCTAGCTCTGGTCTCCTGCCCAGCTCAAAGCTGTCTCCAGGCACTCTGCTGTTGTTGTGTGGCTTTCTATTAACCCACAGTGTTGCACAGTATGTCAGGGAGGGTGTCTGAGCTCAGGCATCCTCTAGCTATGCATGGGGCTGTGTTTGCAGGCTGCGTGTGAGCAGTGAGAATCCTCATGCAACGGTGACCTGGAGGTGGTCCTCCAGAGGTACTGTAGATGCAGCTGGAGCACCAGCTGGATAAATGGTCCATGGCACAAGCAGAAGGCATGCAAGCTATGACCTTGCTGCATTTAAGACGATTTGAGTCCACCCCTAATGCTACAGCACAAGCACAACCATTCGTGCTTAATCTCTTGTCAGGAGGGGAGTTTCTGTTGTTTCCCTGAGATAATGGGGAAATGATGCTTGAATAGGCAAGAGATGCCACCCAAGTCTGCAGGTTCAGGGACAAAAAGAGGAGGGCTATGTCCTCTATTTCACCTGGGCTGCAGGTTTTCTCCCTGGGTCCCTCTTCCTTCCCAAACAAAAGCTCTGCATGGTTATGAAACTGTGACAGCAGACAAAAAACTCTGGCTGAGAGAGAGAAGCACAGTGGGCAGCCACATGTTATCGCAGTTAAACCCTTGTAGTCTTTCTCCGATGAGTATTTGTGGCTATCAAATATGGTTAAAAATTACCACAGGCTGCTTGTGGGGTGCAGAGGGATGATCAGTTTGGTTAAGACTGGAATTGTTTCCCTACTCAGGATCATGTAGTAATGCCTAATGAAGGACATGATAGTAGCTCCGGCGTGGATTAGCTGCAACCCTTCTGTTAACCTGTGCTATCCCACTGAGATGATACTGCAATAAATAATCAAGCACATCAGTGCATAAACATGCTGCCTGTGATCTCCCCAGGTCTTATTCCAGAGAAGCGAGCATTGTGTATTCCACACCAGGCGAATCATGGGGAGGAAATTTGCTGCGGACCGGAATCTCATCAAAGCAAACAACAGCAATCTCAATGAATTGCAGCCACCCAAGTGTCTGCTTTAATCACTCACTCATGTGTTTTCTTTAGTAAAATAAAAGAAAACACAACACATGTAAACTTGATCGCTCTTAAATGAACAGCTTAATCCTAGCACGGCTCTTGCTTGTCTACAGAAGGAAGGGGATTGTCTTTACAAGACAGCCTTCCACATGCTGCAGCACTGAAGCACACAGTGCATGATAGAGGGTAAAAAGACAATAAAGCAAGGGAGGGCAGTGATGCTAGGTAAAAATCTGCTGCAGAGGAGCTAAAAAAAAAGTCATACTGTAAGTAAGATGGACTGGACAAGTGCTTTGGAAATCAGGGACCATGTTTACTGATGCCACAATGGACAAGCTCAACAGCTCGTAGCAATTGCAGGCCTGGGTAATGTTGAGGGGTCATCAACCTTTTCCTTCTGGAAGGGACAATTAAGAGTGTTATGGTGAAAGGTATTTAAAGACAACAGAAGCTGCTTCCAGATATGAATTAGGTCCTCAGGCCGAAGAAAGGCTGCATCAAAAGCACTTATTTAGACTAGGCTTTGAGACCTGTTCCTCCTACCACAGGGGTGAATTGGAGGATTTCTGTTGAAACAGAACTTCCATTTTTTGCCTCATGGAGCTTTGGCTGTGTTACATGCATTTATGTGATGGTGCAGGTCAGCTCATTTCTGGAATAAATGAACAAATCTGTTCCATCACTCTCTCCCCTCCCCACAGCAGAAATCCAGAGCATCTCCATTTTAAGCAAGTGGAAGCTGGACTTTTTCTTTCAACAGTCTATGATAGACCCATATGTTATTTCATTTGCTATTTTGTCTCACTTAGCCATCATTCCTCACTTTCTACAACCCTGAAAATTATTTGGTTTGATTCAGTATTGTGTTAATAGATTTACCTCTGGGCACTGGCATTGACTCCAGTGGTATAATACGTGATTTATGTCCTGTGCAAGATCAGAACCAAGCATGCCACCTCTAATCCTAAATCATTTTCTCACTTTCATATTGTAATATTGATCTGTCCATTTCAAAGCAGTTCAGGCATTCATCTCGTTATCAGACTCTCACAGGGAGCACAAGGCTATGTTCAGTCAATGATTTCTCAATAAATGCTCTATTTTTAAACAAAGAAAAAAAGCCCAAAGCAGACAAATAGAAAGAATTAATCCTTAGATTTGACTACAAAACAAAGCTAAGTTAATAAACTGTAAAATAGAGTGGAACAATGGGCTAGATTTCCCTATATTCATGTTGGTTTTAATTAGTGATTTACCCTGGGATAAAGCCCCTGAACTCAGAAGAGCTTGCTGCTAAATAAGATGTTATTGAGCAATAAAGAGGCTTGACTTCCCACCAGGAAGCTCTCAGTGCAGATGAGCATATATGTCCCTTGGCCACTCGTATTAAAGAATGAGGAATGTGGATTTAGGGAGAGTGAGTGCTATGCTGGTCCATCCAAAGAAACACTCCTCTTTTAATCCTGAAGCCCTCAGGATCCCACTAGATTCAAAGATCATTAGTCCAGGGCTAAGCATTTCAAGCATCTTAGAAACTCTCCCCAAGTAGCTGAAGCAGCCCAGTGCAGGTACTGAGCCTTGTTATAGGCAGCTGGCTGGAAAGAAGGAGCCAAATGGGGCATGCAGAGACACCTGATGCAGTGTACCCAGGGAATTTGCCACTGACTTCAGGAGGACTGAGATTGCTTCTCCCTGATGGTGCTCAGTATCATGTGTGCTGCTGGGCAATTTACATTGAAACATCAGAATGCAGCACCCCCTACCCAACCGTATCATGACTGATGCAGCAATGCCTAGTATATGGTGGGTTCAATGTGCTGGTAGCTTCTCTCTCCTCCTCACTTCTGGCTTTTGTTGTGTATTTAATCAAGGATTACAGAACCCTGGGAGCGGGTAGAGGACTCTGGAGTGCAGGTAGCTTTTTCATCAATCCTCCCAGTCAGAAGGAAGGGGTTTGAAAGGGCCATATGAATCCAGTGAATCAAGAAATGGTTACAGGGTTGGTGCCACAGCCAGAGGTTCAGCTAAGACATGGGACTAAACCTGCTCTGCTGGGGCTGATGGGGTTCATCTGTCAGAGAAAGGGAAGAGCTTCTCTGGTCACAGGTTTGCAAGCTGGTAAAGAGGGCTTTAAGCTGAAGTTGCTGAGGAAGGGGAGCCTCCATCCATCCCACTCCTGCCGGTTTGATGCCAGTGCTAGCAATAGATGCTTACAGTCTAGAGAGGGATCACAGGTCAGCAGGAGAGCACCTGAAGAGTAGCACAAAGGAATTCCAGCCACTATAGCCAGTAAGTTGGCTTCATCAAGGACCCAATTTAAATTGCAATTTTAATGTAGCATGGGGAATAAACAAGAGCAGCTAGAGACATGCATATGCTTGAAGGGCTATGATTTTATTGGCGTCATGGAGACATGGCAGGATGGCTCCTATGACTGCAGTGTTGGAATGGAAGGATACAGGATCCTTAGGAAGGACAAGCAGGGGAGATGAGGAGGGGGTGTTACCCTCTATGTCAGTGTTTCACAGACCATTCCCAAGAGGTGTTTTGCATATGGCCACCCTGCTCTGGATGCAGGCAGAGCATGAGGCAGCTGCAGGCTGCTGCGTGGTGCTTGGCACAGGGATATTCCCAAACCCTGATTTGCTAGTACAGCAAAAGTGAGCCCTTCACTTTCCCGGTCACCCTGCATCCCTTCTGTTTGCACAGTTGTAGGAAAGAACCATGTTTGTGGAAAGTCCTGTTTCAGCCCTGAAAAAAGAGCGGCTTATGTTTCCAGCACAATGCTTGCCCCTGAGGGCATGCCTTGCTGTAGTCAGGTCATGCGGTTACACTGGGCTTGCCTAGGCTCAGGTGCCATGAGGGCTGTTGACCTGAACACCAGAATCGGAGAAGAGTTAATACCAGGTTCAACAGAAACAGCAGGAAGAGCCTAGGCAGCTGGAGCACAGTCATCGTGCTGGGGATGAGGTGTTGAAACTAGAAGGAGGTATTGCAGGATCTTCATTAAGATCCTGACCTCATGGATGCTAAATCCCATCTGAAAGGCAGCATCTTCCATTACATAGCCCCCTTTATGACATAAAGCCACACTGTGGTGTCTCCAGGGAAAGGATGCATCAGACAGTAATGGACCATGTGATCCATCAGTCGTAAGTGCTGCAACAGGCTGGGAAGAGTGTTAAAACTTAACTATGCTGAAAGATTGATATTGCACACCAAGGTACTGCTGCTTACTTCTTCTTGGCCACCCCATGCTTGTCCCTCTTGAACTTATAGTCCTGCTCCACCCGTGTCACTATTGAGATGTGCAACCTCATGAAACCATGCTGGTAGCATCTACACAGCTGATAGAAGTACAGACCTAATCCTGACCTGCTGGCACCATGCAGAGATCCTAGCATAAATAAACATGGCTGTCCACAGGTATTCATCATATCTTTTTCCCAAGGAACACAAGAAGTCCAATAAAGAAGTGAAGAAATGTGCAGAAAGAAAGGCGGTTTTTATAAACAGCTTCGGAAAATTGATCACATTTGGGTGGTCTAAATTTCAGCACAGTTCCTATGCATCTCACAGGGTAGAGTTAGATACTTCTGAAGACATCTAAGAAATCATTCTCTGGGCTTAAATAAAGTGTGGAATGAGACCACAGTCTGAGCCAACACGAAGGACTAACTTCAGGGAAGTATGTACCATTTAAGCCGTCTGCCTATAGCCAAGTGCTGCCATAAAGTATCTCCTAGCCATCAGTTCACACCGCATCCCAGAGCTCTCAGATCCACCCCAAACTCGGAGATGGCCAGGGCAGTCATTTAGCACACATCTTCTCAAGCAAAAAGGCTGAATGAACAGAGAGGCTTCCCTTGCACTGGCCTTTGTGTGTCAACACACGTGGTTTGTCAAGGCATCATGCAAATCTCAGAGCCAAAGCCTGCCCGGAAATGCAGGGACTGTAATTTCCATTGTGTCAGTCTGAGTGAGTCCGATTTTGTGCTGCATTGCCTTTTTACATGCTGCAGATTTAATTTTAAATACCTGTGCCATTTACTTTGTACTACATGCTATGCAGTATTGGAAAGCAGGTTATTTTGCTGGCAGTTTTGAGAATGCTGTGGTTACAACAATGCTCCCATTTTGAGTAGCACCTAGTGAATAGGGTACAATATATGATCAAACAGCCCTAGCAATCCCTTTTCATTAGTGGGAGTAAATGTTTGGCACTGCATCAATCTTCTCCCTCTCCTCTTCCTCTAGGAGTGCCAAGTCATTTTAAAGACACATTAAATTGCCAGAAGACTCCCAAACAAAGCCAGTCAGCCTGCTGCTCGTTTGGATAAAGTTAATTACAGCGAAGATTAAAATTTGCGGTGCTTGATTGGTGTTGTTGAGACTTGCAGAATCACATTGTCCTCGGGGAGCTGCTTGCCAGTTCTCCTCCCTCCTTTTTCCTGTGCATGTGCCTTTTCTTTGTTGTTCTTCATAATTGTTTTGTTGCCTTCCTTGTGGTCTACCTGGCGAGGCCCTGGGGACCAGGGCCTGAGCTGCCTGGGGTGTGACGTGCTGCTACCTCATGCTGCAGGCAGGGCTTGGCTGGCCAAGAGTAATGTGGAGGTGCCCAACCTCCATCACCATTGGCATTGCATCTTGTCCCACCTGCTGCCTTGGATAAAGACATGGGGGTTTTCCAAGCAGAGAGAATATGTCCTGGGACTGTTGGGTTGCATGGACGGGGAACGAAGGGCAGCCTGCATAGCTATCTGGTGCTGCTTATGAGGTCCCCCTGAGTGAGTGGCTTCTGGCCACTCCCATGACCACTCTTGAAGAGTGGTGTAGCTTCAGCCTTCAGGGTACCTCTTGTGTTTTTTATTATGGTACCTAACACCTGCACTTCCCAGCTGAGGTTTTGATTCATAAGAACAAAATCAATAACAAAAATGATGGGTAATAAGAAGGCTTTGTGATACCAAAGAATGCAGTGTGTGCTCTGTTACTGTTTTTTTTGTGGGGTTTTTTTTTTGCACCTCTTCCAGATAGAATTGATGCATTTTGGGGAAATGCTTGGAGGTGAGGCGAGAGAACAAGCTTGCTCTGTGCTGACATGGTGCCCTCATCTCTTTCCTGGACTGCTGAGGCCAGTGAGCTCAGCACCAGCGTGCTTTAGGAAATGGCTGCTGTGAGAAGTGTCAGAAAGGTGAAAGCAATTCAGTGCTAGGGAGAGATGAAGGGCCCTACATTTGTGTCTAATGCTGAACCTTAGGGTTTGGGTTGGAAGGCACCTTCAAAGGCCATCTAGTCCAATCCCATGAAATGAGCAGGGACATCTTCAACTGGATCTGGTTGCCCGGAACCAAATGAGTGTTTATCAAGTGGAGAATACTAGAACACAGTCACAAATGCATTTTGACTTAGTTGGGTGAAAGAAGATTAATGACTATTTTTTATTAAACAGCAATAATATTTGATTTTTTAAAAAACAACCAATTGAACGTAAATAGTTCAAACATCTGGACCAAAGTTTTCTGCAAAATGAATAACTGGGCATGTCCCTTGAAAGCCTTGACCATGCTTGGCTGGCTTAGGAGCATATGGGGTTTGGCATCCCACCTATGGAGTATAGGATACTGGTCATATGGAGACAATATGGATTGGTATGCTGGCACATATGTAACATACCTGGTGGTTTTACATATTCTGGGAAAGTTAATTTAAAGTGTACTCTTGACTTAATATAGCCATTGCCCAGAAGTGCTGTTCTTCCTACTTAAAGGTATTGCATTGAGGTTCCATGCACAGATTAGCTGCCTGCAAGCTCTTTATCTCTGCATTTCTCACAGCCATACTTAAACTCTGACTCTTACGGGGTGACTCAATGCCATGAAGGCAAAGTTTGTGCCTCAGTACGTTTGTGTGCAGGAGCAGGGTTGCTCAGGGGCCAGGTGGTAAAAAGGGGAGAAGGAAGAAATAACGCAAAATGCAATAACAGTTTCATGCTGCCTAAAGCCATTCTTGTTCTTTGATGGATAAGAACACGACATGGACACAGGGTATTTACTTGGCATGTATCTCCAACCAGTAGCTAAAGGAAGAGCTGCTCAGAATCACTCTGTTACAGATTTTCAAAGGGAAAAACAATGTCTAAAAGTGCAGGGAGAGAGAGCAGTGCAAGATTTCTTTCAAGGGGACTTAAAGAAACCAGCATGAAAGCAAGCACTTAGTCTAAAAGCAGTTTCCCTTGCCAACTGGTTTGCTCTTTTCTTCTTGAAGTTCTATTCAGAGACTTAGGAGTTGCTGCTGATATTTAGCAGGACGTCTCTATTCCCCTTCTCTCTTGCCCTGGCCCTCCCTTGTGCATTAGGCCATGTAAGCATTAAACTGTCACCAAAAAATAGCACCTCGAGCAGTTTCCAGGCACTTGAGGTGCTGTATCCTGACACAGTGACTTTAAGCTGTGTGTACTGGAGGGAGGAAACAATGAGGCAGTGATGAAAAGCACTGGAACAAGAATTCTGAGTCTGCTGACTCAGAAATGATTTTGTGCGCGCAGTGACAGAGGTGACAGCCAGAAATGCTACACGGACTTGGGTGAGTGGTCACTCCAGGCCGGGAGAAGGGTGTTTTTGCTAAGTCTGTCTATTCTTCTTGGTATTTGGCTTCAAGCATCTGATTCTATAGTGTTCACAGAGTGCTTAGTCCAACTGAAAGTCTTCCTGGAGTAAAGCTATTTAATGAGCCTTTGCCCTGGCTGCTTTGCACCTTTCCCTCAGAAAATGTCTCACTGGGTTCACACCCTGAATGGACTAAAACTAAGCAGTTATCCACTTCACCAAGCCCCTCTAAGAGGCAGCATATCCCAGCATCCTGCCTAGCAGTTACCTTGCTCCTGCTTTGCTGGAGATGACCCAGTGTCTGCCATCAGAAGTTCATGTAGACTATTCCTCATCTTCTCCAGGTAGGATAACGCACACAGACAGCAATGTGTTGGGCTTTGGGTAAGCCCAGTGTCAAGGGGGTCCTGGGTACCTAGAGCTTCCCCTTCATTTCAGGTGTGGCCGTAAGGGCTTTAAAATCATCCCAGGCTTATAAAATTGGGACTTCCCTAGCCAGTGAAGCTAGCTTGTAAACAGATGCCTTTCACTCTGTGCTTCCTCTCTCCCTGTGCTAGAACTGAAGATGATAATAAAACGTGAACACCAAGCCTTGTTTTGCGGAGTTCTTTGATCCGCAGATGGAAGGTTATATAAATGCAAAGCGCTATCATTATTTATAAGGAACACACAGTCTACAGCTCCTTGCAATCTGGTGTAGTGGAAATAAACAGGAAGGCACAAATTTAGCACGATGACTTCACTGCTGGATCTAATAAGATGCAAAGACAGGTTGGGAAGACGTGAGTTTGTTTGAACACATGATGCTGTTTTACCGGTAATTGGCAAATACAGGAATAATTATGGAAAAATTAATGAAAAAAGAATCTGATGTGCCGGATTCACAAGTGATGAAAACTGATCTGACCCCTCAGTGCAGCAATCTCCGGGAGTTTGCATCAGTTTAATTTCCTCTATTATCAAAGCCTTACTTCCAAATAAATGTATGTTTTAGAAGCTGACTGCTTTCCTTCCAGGTATAAATTAATGTAGCTAAGATGACTCTCTTAAACCAGTGCTGACTTATGGAGCTGGGTGTTTTGTGCAGTTGCAATGGAAATGCAGGCTGACAGCCTCAGAAACTGAAATCAGGAGTTATGCTTCAAAGGAACAGGTGGGAAGACAGCTGCTTCTCTTCTGCTAAGAACGAAAGAGCAAATCCCCTTGCTTCTGCCTGGCTTTAGGGAGCAGCTCTCCCTCTCCTGTCTCTCTTCCTGGGAGGGATCCCTTTTTTCCGTGTTTTGACCTTTTCATGTTCCCAGTGAGTAGGTGCAGTACAGGAAGGGAAATACAAGCTCTCTGGCAATGTGGCTTAGCTCTTCCCTGGGGAGATCCTGAGCTGGGGAAGAAGGGGAGCTCACCAAAGGCTTGCTCACCTCTTGATTCCCCTGGAACTCAGATGCTCCTGAGATTTCTCACACCAGGGGGATGTGCAGACACTGAAGTGTGAAGGCTGTGGGGACCCTCACTGGCTTTGCCTTGGATACTGCGAGACCCCTGTCACACAACAGGGAAAACGCTGCTCCTCACAGTGCTCTGCTGACCACCTTTCCCCCTGCTTACTGCTCCAGACAGAACTGCTCCCAGCAGTGCAACCCAGACCTCTCAAATCACCAGGGACACACCGGCTGAGGGTTCCCTCTCCCTTCATCTCTCTCCCTAAGCCCCAAATCAGACCAAAACATAACCCTGTTTGCTCAGCACTGCTGGGTGGTAGGGAGCGGCATGGGCTGGGTTTGGAGCTGCGAGTGGCTTTTGGTGGCTGCTGTGAGTTGACCTGGTTATGGGGCTGTTTTACAGTGTGATTGCACCAAGACCGTTTGGATCCAGCTTCCCCCTACCAGATCCACCCCTCTATGCTGAAGTGCAGGAACAAGTTTTCGTGTTGGGATCCCACAGGTTGGAGAAAGAGTAGGAAGTGCAGTGTAACTTTCCCTGCTATCATCAACGCAGGGTACACTAAGATGGGGGAAGAGTCCAGAGATGGACTGAACAACAGATTTGCTCCAGAAATGACATAGATACAGAATGAGGTATTTCCCAGACCCTGAGGAGCGCTTGGTCTGAGGGTGTTGAAGGACTTCTGACCAGTCCCATATATCTTCTGAGTATATACCATGGCCTGTCATGTAGGGGATAAGAAGTGATATGCTTAATTAACCCTTTTGGACTGTGCTTGGGCTGGATGCATACTATAGGTTTTGTGAAGAGATGCTCTTGTCTTTCATGGAATTATACATTCTCTAGATTTTGTGTTGTGCTCTGAAGGAATGAATCAGTTATGTTCAGAGAAGAGATACTTTGCTAAGTGCTTTGATGCACGGTGTTTGGGTGATACGCTATGTGAAAAAATATTTGTCAGATCCTTTGATGACCATTCTTTCTCACTCTGTGCCCCCTGTTCAGTGAGTAAGAACTAGTGCTTTTCCTGAGTATGGGACTAGCTGCTAGTATTCCTCAGTCTCTTGTACATTATGTGCTTTGTACTGTACATATGCTGTATTTCCTGTGAAGGTGTTCTTGCTTCTTATAGCCCTTTGGATAGACAAATAGATCCGATAATTTCAGTGAAACATCAGCTCTTGCCTTTTATGGCCTCCTGGATGGCTTCCAAAGTCATGTCTGTTCACAAACATTGCTCTGGTTAACTTCTCTGCTTCCCTCGGCCCTGAATAGTGCCACAGTGCTTGGGCTGGGAAAGGACATTGGCAGCTACAGCAGCCTAGAGATGTCTCTGTGTGCAACAGGAAGAATCTGCCAAAAGGTCTTCCCTCATCAGAGCTGGGTGTCTGCAATGGCAGAAGCAAGAGCAGCATTCTGGGTACCTGCTATGGGTGAGGGATAAGTCAGGCTTTATCTATTACATATTGGCCTCAGCATCTGTAATCCCCTGTTTCCAGCTCAGTGTTCTCAAACAACCATGTGCTCTTTCAAAAGGAGAGAGGATATATAAAACTCAATGGGCAATATCACAAATGTCACTGTTGTTCCACGAGAGCTGTGATGTGACTGGAAAGCATGTACGAACTGAATATCACAGCCTTCTCCTGCTGTTAGGTTTTTGTTTGCTGTTCAGTTGGACTGAAACCTGGGAGCACCATCAAGCAGAGAAGGGCGGAGATGCCACAGAAGTGACTTCCACACCCCACTGGGCCTCAGCTCATGGAGAAGCACCTGTGGGAAGTGGTATCCAGCATGCATTTTCCTGTCTCCTCTTGCCAACAAGCAGCAAGCTGGAATTGCCAGCTCATTGCCAGGAAGCAGGCCCAGCAATTGGGAAAAAATGCAGTACATATCCATGTCCTCTGGCATATACAACAGTTGAATATACAGCAGGGTAAGTAAATCCATGGAACAGCTTTTGTATTGTTGTTCTCACATCTGGGCAAACTACTTTATCGTATGTTAAGGGCAGGTTCATAGACACACACCATCAGCTGTAGCGCTTTACACTGGGGCTAGCTAACCCAGGATGCCACAAGCTCCTCCTGAAACATTTTCTGGGCAATTTCCCCTGGAGTCCAGGTGTCTCAACAAGCTATTTCTGCAGTGGGATGATAACTGGAGGGTTGCTAGTACTGGCACAGTCAGAGAAGAGATGCATTTTACTGCTGCTACTTTATGTTGCTGCCTTTGTCATGCATGCTGAATCCCCATTCTGGTGAAGTCAGTGGCTTTACTGGAATTGCCCATAATGTCAATTCAGAGCAGGAATGACCCTCTTCCTCTGCTGGGAAGTTGCGCCCTTGTTTAGAGGCGGTGCAGGCAGGGAAGCATAGCAGCCTGCCCGCATCTGATGGGGATGACAGCAGCGTATTTGTGTCAGACAGGACTAGTGGTTGTCTTTGGCTTTGTAGACATCTCTGTTGGAAATTCTCAGTTTGGGTCATTCTCAGCTTGCTACTACTAATAAAAGCCTCTTCGTCAAGCAGTGGTGCCCCTTCCCCTCCCCACAAACCTTCTCCACCCGCCAGATCCCTCTTTGTTGACTACATGCATCCAACCTTTTTCAGTTATCTGCTAATCTCCCCAGAGTCACTCCTGAGCCAAGCTAAACATGTGCTCTTTTATTTTTCCCTTGTAAATCAAATCCTCTGCCCCTTTCATCATGTTTTACTGCTCTCCTCTGAACTCTGCTCACTTCAGGCACATGTTTCTGACTGTTAGATGCTGAAAGCAGAATATAACCCCTCAGCTCTGGGTGTTGCCTGGCTGGAAAGGGCTATTACCTCCTGCAGCACCTCAGGGACAGGAAGAAAGTGCTGCAGGAGCTGCAAACTGCTACTCCTCAGCTCTGGCTGTTGCAAACCAGGCAGCGCCCTTCTTCCTCCTGGGCTAGCCAGGGCCTTCATCCTGAGAGGTCTCCTTTTACTAGCTGAGGCAGACTGCCATGGACAGAGCAAAGCTGCCTAGCCCTCTGCTGCTGCACAAAAGTTTCACCACACTTGTCCAGCGCTCAGCCCCATCCCACTGCCAGCGCTGGTGAGGGAGGCACGAGGAGGAGAGGACAAGCCCGCATTTGCTAGCAGCCAATTGTTGCCTTTGCAACAGCAGCAGCCCGGCTGCACGGGCAGAGCACCTCCAGGTTTTTGTCATGTCATGTTTCATGGCCAGCTTGCATAGCCTAAAGCCCCACATTTCCCCTCCATTTTCATCTAAGAGGTAGCTGATTTCTTTTTATTCCATTTCACAGTCTCTACAGGTCTGCTGGTCTTTCTTCTTTCTCCTGTTTCTGCTACTTTGAGCAGCCTAAAGGGCCTAAAGGGCAGAAGCATAAACAAGCAAGGGAGAATCCCCAGGACAGCAATAAGACACAGACAAAATAATGAAACTAAAAGGTTGGCTTTGTTGTACACCAGACAGCATTAGTACAGTGCACAGGCTTGGCTCCTGATGTACCATCATGGTCTGTTGATGATGTAATTGTAATGATGTCTCTTTCTGTGGGGCTACTCAGCTGTAGCTTGTCCGCTTAAGCTCTGTGAAATGTTTTTCTTCATAAAATAAATGTTTCTAGTTAAAGACTATTGTGAGAGGACATAAAAATTCTACAAGGTCAGGCCTATAGCTGCACAGTTTGAACTGTATGTATAGAAAAATCCAGCTGCAGAAGCTGGAGATGGTGGGCAATTGTTTGAAAGCTTGCTTTTCTGACTAAATGCTTCTGCCACTAGTGTTTTGACAGCTTTCAAAACAAGATGGCATTTGCTAATATCCACATCTCTTAATCCAAAAGCTTTATGGATGGCTGTATCTCAAGGAAATATTCCCTGCAGGTTATGGCTGCAAATGACTGCTGGTTTGTGAAACTCACACCCCTGATAAAAAGTGGTGGGTAGGTGGGGCTCTTTCAAGTCTTTCTACCTGGCAACTTGAAACAATTCATTTTGTACTCCAAATGTTTGTCCCTGAGCTGGCTGCTAAGCTTCCAATCCTGCATTCCAGCCGCATTCCTGCTGACACCAGCAACCACTCCAGTGCCTCCCGGTCTCAAGGTCTCCCAACCAATCTGAAAAACACCATGCCTGCTGCCTGACAGGGTTCCAGTTGTACTGCTAGGCAGGTGACACCATGCCTGAGACACAGAGGGTGGCTGTCCCCAGGACGTCCTCTGCAACCAGGATGTCTCCAAGCCAGCTCCATGGTCAACAGGGTGATGAAATGAAAAATGAACAGTGCCTGAATACAGTGGTATAATGGGGAAAGCAGGAAGAGCTGCTTATTGACTGCCACAGCAGTTGTCATGTGTCATACACAGGACTGAGCTGCACAGACCGGAATACAGTGAAGTATTACTGTTAAGTTCAGTGAGGTGGTTTATCTTCTAACTAGTGTCCTTTAGCAGGACTTGAGCTCCCTTGACAGGCCTTCATTGGCAGTGTAAATGCTCCTGTGAGCACAGGCATGCAAAATTACACATGAAAAATTATGAACTATACATGCTCCATGTGAGGCAGGCTGACTAATCAGTTTGTTCATGGAAAGCGGAGGTCTCTGTCCGTCTATTTCATGATACAGCAAATAGGTGTCTGAAAAACTTGGGTGACCTGATAGTCTTCTATGACCTCAAGGATTCGTGCCATGTAAGTCGCTTGCCTTGGTGAGTGACAGAGTACAGGGTAGGCTTTGTGGGAAGATAGATCTGGGCTGCAGAGCCTGTGCACGATGACATATGTTACAGCTTCTGGTGCTCCAACTTTTCTGTGCATTTTTAAAAAGGTGAAATGAGTCTTTAAGATTTAACCAAAGCAATATGTAAAGAGTCAAGATGGAGGTACATTTTGTGTTTTGCAGGTCTACACTAATTATTTGCTACTTATTTGCAATGCTGGCAGTGGATATGTTTGCTATTGTCCCAGGTATTCTTCAAAGATAGCATCAAAGATGGGACCCAGCCATCAAAGCACCAGCACATCCTTAAAATGGTCCTGAGGATTCTCCCATTTCTCTGATAATGCTTTTATGTATTAGATCATGCGTTGTACCCACAGCCCTATTAGCAGAACAGGTCTGAATTTGCTTCTCTTTGCAGCAAATTAGAGCTACCTTAAGAGTGCTGGATTTAGTGCTAAGTTTATGCTGAGATCCCCCTCTCTCTGTGATAAAGCACCCTGCTACCACTGAATTTCGAGACAAAGATGAAAAATAAAAGGGAGAGGGAAAAAAGAAAAGCCCAAGAGAAAAGGAAACGTAGCTCATATTTACTGCAGGACACCTCAGATCACTGCATATGGAAAAATAAATCTACCCACTACAAAAATGTGCAGCCTCCTGTGAAATGGCAGGGGAGTTGTGCGGCTGCAGGTTCCTGGGTAGGTTTAAGAGATTTCTCTTTAGCAGCAGTGCTTAGCACAGGTTGGTAGCAGGTTAGCCATGTCCTGTCCTTTCAGAATTGGAGCTGTCTGGGGAAGACTGAATGGAATAATTGATTTTTTTTATCAGGCACAATAATTGAGGAATAATGGAAAAGGAGAGCTCAGAGGAAGAGGGCCTGGGAATTACAATACAAAAGGGAGGAATCCCTTGAGGGCAGATCATATCAACTGAAGTGGAAGAAATATATAGGCTTTTCTGTCCTTCTGGACTCTTGTAATAGCAAAATGATGAGTAGAGCAGGAAGTACGAAGAATAAAGCCAACTTCTGCTCTCATTCGCTCCACTTTCAGATTAACCCTCTGCTGTCTTGTGTAACTGGGAGTAAAATGGGATGTCCTTCCACTCTTTCTCTAATTCATGGGCCAAGAAACTGTAATGCTGCTGAAAAAAAGCAGTTCAGCAGGTCCAAGGCTGATGGTGAACAGGCAGGCCTGGCAGGTTTGGAAGAGGCCACTTGCAGAGTGGCTGACAGGAATAAGCTCATTCCTCCTTCTGAGAAGCATTTGAAATGTGGATGATCAGCATCAAGCAAAAAACCCACAAGCCAATCGAAATGTCTGCAAAACATAAGGAAAACTTAGCAAAAAAACTTGTCAATTTCCCTATTTTTTGCTCCCCACAAAAGCAGTTCTAGTGATTTACGGCACTTTTCAATATTCCAGGTCACAAAAATGCACTGCCTTCCCTTGGGGAAACCTGTTACACAAAGTAACACACTATCATTGCGTGGTAAAGTTTTCTGAGACTTTATAAATTGATTTCTTTATCACTTGTTATGCTTCTCTTCCTTCCAGTAATTTTGCCGTCCCTCTTTTATATCTGCCTCCTTGTCAGCAATTATCTTATTTATTTGTAGTCATTGCTTAGTGAACAGATACTAACTTTGCTCTTTCCACTTTGCCTTGTAACTAGATGTCTCTATTCTGATAATCAATGCATATTGCTCTGTCACTAGCTTGTGGATATTGAAGTACCCAGAACAGAAAGCAGTAATTTAGGTGTGGCATCCATAAAGAAGAGCAGGGCTTGCTGCTGCGTAATATGTACAGGGCTTCTGTGCACGGACAAGGATGTTCCATTGCCTTGCTGAAGACATATGCAATTTGCCCTTTATTAGAACCCTTAGTTTTCCAGTGTTTTAGCTCTCTCTTTCCCATTAACCACCTGTGGTTCAGGTTATTTTCCTCCTCCCTCCCTGATCTCCTCAGATACATTTTTGTTTCCAAACTTAATGTTTCATTTTGGGTAATTTCTTTCTGTTGTTTCAGTTTCTCCAGCTCCCAGTTTTTATTTCTCCTCCTTAGCTGTCTTTGTAAGCAGGTTTTCACATCCTCTCTGCTCATTCCTCCAAAGCGTTCCAGATCTTTAATCAAGATATTAATGAAACAGAATAGTGGAGCAGTAACAAGCTCACTGCAACACCCCTACTGACACTCCCCTTACCGTGCACATACTACCAGTGATGGCCTGCTGCCGCATTTACACTCTATCATGTCCACATCTATGCCCTTGTGAATTTGTTTTGCCACTGTAAGAAGCCACAAGTTGCTATACAAAATGCCCTCTTTACCAGGCGGGAAGAACTGCTTCTGGTGCATTTCTCCATCACCATAATTTCAGTGAGTGTGTCAGAAAAGCAAGCCAGTGTGCCATGATGGGCTTAATCATTTCCCATCGCTCCTTTGTGCGTGTGAATGCAAAGTGCACCTTTGCATTCCTTGCTTGGCAGCCCACCTGCTTTGCTTGTGCTCCTCAGTTTCACTTCACAGCATTTATCTCCAAAATGTTTCTCATTTCCACATGCACCAATTATACATCCTTAACCTGTGGTGTATGCAGCCCTTCCAGGTTCCCCTTCAAGCTCACTGCAGTTTATAGGACCAGAGCCTCAGCTGCTATAAATTGTCATAGTGCCACAGAAATCAATTGAGCTATGTGATTTGTTCACCAGCTGGGCATATGGCTTGGATTTTATGGAAGGGGGAATTTGCCTGGACTGCAAATAGGGCACTAAACATCCCTAGGGCCAATGAGCTTGGGGAATGAAGGAGAAAAAAACCAGAAATTGCAGAAGAAGACAGCTCTAGCAGCCAAAAGACCTGGAGGAGGGCCAGACAAGGCAGAAAACCAAAAGTATGGACTTCTGTACTTTGAAAATGGCAACTAGTGTCCTCTCTGCAGATGTCGCTCTGCTCCTTATTCTGCTGGTCCACCTAGTCCTTACACAAGTTCTTTTTCTTCGTATTGGATTGCTTGTATTACCGAAGTATCTCTGGTCAGGTAGCAAGGCTCTTGCTGTGCATAGTCCTGTACATGCACGAAAGACCAAAAACTTCATAGAAACCTGCACATCACCTGCCACAGCTGGATGCAGGCTGGAAGGAGAACACTACTATCAAAAAAGACCACAGGGAGCTTGATAGTCCATGATCTTGGCCCTTCAATGCTGGGAAGCTTGCCTCTGTAGACTCCTTCCTCTACCTACTTCTCTCTCTTCCTCAGGTCACACCTTTTGTGTTGCCCTTTTTCTTTTAGTGAATGTCCTCCTGAAAATAACAAATCTGCTGGGATTTATTGCTCAGAATGATACAGTAAAGATACTGCTGTGATGCCAGTCTGACATCTGCTGCAACTAGCTTGCTTCCTGCCTGTGTGTGTTCCTCCTGGTTAGCCCTGCCCTTCACCTGCCTGCTCTGCTGGGATCTGTAGGCAAAAGTGGTGCCTTCGAAGACTCGGTATGAACCATGTGCAGCATGAATTATCTGCTACTTTGGATTTGTATAGCACCTATCAAGAGAACAACTCACTTTTCAACTGGCTCGTAGGTGCAGCTGGAATACATATAAGCCATAATTAAACAAGCCCCAAACTGAATAAGCAAGTGAAAAAGAGTCAGGATATTTTAACACTTCTGGAAGGCAAGGCTGCACAGCAATGGCACTCTTCCATGATTTGTCATCACCCTTAATCAAGGTGTTTCCAAAGGGCTGGCCAGACTTCATTTATTCTCTTAAGTTTAGTTAGCACAGAGGAAGATGGTAATAAGCACGCCTTGTGTCTGTGACTATCATTTTGTGCCCTCCTTTTTTGGGGAGGAAAATGGAAAGCAGAAAAACAAACCAAAGGGAAAATGCTCTGAGATGTCAGGGCTGCCTGGTGCATAAACCTAGCTGCTGTTTGTGAAATCCCATGGCCGGTCTCTTAGAGATGTGGCAATCATTCATGTTCTAGCTGAGCCACAATAACTCCCTGCATGTCTTCCCTCAGCTCCAGACAAAGTGCCCTTGCTGAGCCCTTGCACACAGAGGTCTGAACATTGCTTGGTGCTCTCCGGCTTCCTGCCAGTCCCGTGTGCTGTGGGGCAGCTGCTGGTGACCCTGAACAGACACACTCTTGCCCTGGAAAGGGGCCTCTGCTGCTCACCTCGAAGAAATAGTTTGTACTTGACATGGAGAAAAGTTGAGGCTCCTAGCAGTCGTTAGGAAAGCACTGAGGCATATAAGCCGTTGGGTTGTTGGTCATTTGGGCAGTCCCCAAGAGGCATCTGTGTGGATGGGAGGGTGAGAAGTGTGTCTTACACAACATATGCAAACGGCAACCAATTTTTCTTCTTTTTTTTCTTCTCCTGAGTGCAAAAGGCCTATAAAACAATTAGAGCTTAAAATTGGACTCCTGGCAGAGAACGAGAGAGGGAGTTTATGCCTTGTTAAGTGTAATCAGTCTGGTGATAAGGGGACAATTTCAGCTGTGTGAGATATAATTACATCATAAACTCCACATTACAAACAGGGCAAGCAGAGGTGAAAAGGTAAAGAGGGAATAAGCAATGATGCCCTTTGGGGTATGTGGCAGAGGAGACTTTTCTGGACTCCATTTCCCAGAGAAACTTTTCCAGCTGGAATGGGAGTTGTGAACGTGTAGGGAAGGCATGCTGGCACTTCAGGGAAGCTGGATGGGGTGCCTTGCCATGGCCACCCCTGAGGTTTCACATCTGCCAGCTGCAGTGGAATGTTAGTTTGGGCAAGTTAAATATTAATCACGTTTCAGAAAACAGACAAACATCTTTCTGTGGCCTGAAGCTGGAGGAGGGGGTCTGCAGCCGTGCCGCCAGCCGAACATAGGATGACAGCCAGCTGCAAAGAAAAAGAGGCACAAATAACCCTCCCAGGCGTTGGTGGCACACCTAGGGCTGAGGATGCACAGCCTGTCTGCAAGGGCAGAGTGGCACCAGGCTGCAGAAGACATGGATGCCTGCATGGATGTGGCACACTGCTCTAGAGCTGACTGCACACAGGTCCTAAACCTCAAACAGGACCCTCAGGGTGTCCCTCCAAAATGGTAGTGGTGCAGAGCTAAGCACCAGCTTGTCCCTCTCCCAGGCTACCTGTGGTCGCAGTGGGAAAGGGTCTTCTCCCTGCATGCAGGACACCCCACCAGCACATGCATGAGGCTGGCTTGCCTCAGGGCACACATCTAGGGACACATCTCAGAAATGCTGCTTAGAGCACATGCTTGGCTCTTACCAGGAAAAACAAGAAACAAATATCTGGGGGGGTGTTAATGTTTTCTACTTTAGGTAAATATTTTTAGGTGTGATATTTGAAATGAGGGAAACTCAGGAAAGAAAGAGAAGCAGCATGCTGAGGGACAATGGTTTATTTGTTTGAGAACAGTTTTTGGAAATCCAAGATTTCTCAGCTCAGGGACTTGAATTGTTGACAAAAGATTAAAATAATCTTGGGAAATTATTTTATAGTTTTCTCTCAAAAAAATAGATGGGCATTTTTTAAAGAGTCATTTCAGAAACTCCAGTCCCCATTTTTGTTTTTGCTGCTAAAGCCCTGCCTTAGAGAACTGTGTCTGGTTCTGGGATCAAGAGTTCTAGTCTTTCCTTGTCATTGACATGCTGCATGGTATTAGATAAATCACTTAACCTTTCTGTGACATACTTCCCCATCTGTAAAATGAGTTTGATAATCATATTTGCTTACTTCACAAAAGTGTTAGAAGAATGAATTATCACTAGTTTTATAACCATTTATATCTCTCTCTGGGGCAAAGACTGCCTTTTTTTTTTTCTCTGCTCATGCAACAGCACAGAAGTTCTGCTCTGTAATAGATGTTCTGAAGTGCTGTTATGATACAGAAAGATAAAAACTAAATATAGCCTTTGACAATGCAGCAAACAGGGTTTGCAAGTATAACAAATACAGTGGGTTAGATTAAGAGAGCAGGGACTCCTTTTGGGGTGCTGAAGAAAGGATCAATTAAGTATGGTGATAACATCCTGAAATATAACCCTACCCGAAAATGGGCAGTGTAACCCTCCTCTGGCAACCACTCTTCTATAAAGGACAGAGAAAAATGATTAATGTTCATTTCAGTTCCATGACTAGATTATTATTATTACTTAGTGCTTGGAGGCTTTGGACAAGATCAAGTTGCATTAAAAGCTTTACAAGCCTGAAGCTGGAGATGGTCCTCTAAAGAACTTGAGGTTAAAAGAGACAAACCATGTCAAGGGAAGTAGAGACACAACAGCTCACTGCCAGAGACGGGGATTCCCAGGCTGATGTTATTTCAAGTCATTCATGTCACTGCCTCCACATGGCTATTGCTCATATGCTGTTCTTGTAACTGCAGGCCACCTTCATTCACACAGGCTTGGTGTTTTCATTAGGAACAGGCATGAAAATTCAGGCTGGCCAACCTGGAGACTCAGTGACCATGCAGGCAACTGAAGAAGGAAGGAATCAGGGAAGCTTGAGCTGGCTTGTGGAGCAGGGACCATCACCGGCAATAGTCAGTGCAACCTTGGGTGCAACCCTGATGCTGCTCTCATGGGAGAGACTTCCATGCATCTCTCAGGACCAATTCAGTCATGAGTAAGGAGCTCAGCACTCACTGGCATATTACATTTTAAAAGACTAATTAGTCTCTGGTGTTGCCTGCAAGGAAAGACTTAAGCTGCAAGCAGCTTAACGCAGCTTCACAGGATGGCAGTGAAGCAGTCTGGATTGAACCCTGCTGTGAATAATTACTGCCACAGCTGTAGCATCATATAGGACTGATCACAAATACTCTGCATGAAGTCTGGGGCTGACATCATTAGACATCTACTCGAGGCACTCCTCTTATGACTAGCTTAGTCCTTCATATTCATGCATGTCTTTTTGGTCCAGCACAGAGGGAGGAAGAAAGGTCCATAGTTTATGGACAGAAAACTGCAGCAGCGGTAGGTTGTGGCTCTGCCTGTGCTTTGGGGCGCAGAAGTGGTTCCCAGCTCCTGCTTGTAGTTTGGGGTGAGACCCTAAATATATACGTAGTCTCTCTACTGCAGTTGGTTCCCTACTGCAGTGGGGAGCTCTGGACAGGAAAGAAGCCACGGTGTGCTCCGGTAGGGCTCCTGCCTGGATACCTGTAGGACCGTGGCTCTAAGGAAGGGCACTCACCCCCAAATCGGGATGTGACCTTGGAGGCTTCCCCAAAGACATACCAGGAACATGCAGCTGTGCCAAGAGAACTTGCACAGAACTGCTACTCTGGTGTCTAGGCCAACTTGTCACCTTCCCTTGCCTTAGGGAGGATAGGTTTTGTCATTTTCCTGAAACAGCAGGGCCGTGATTTCCAAGAGTTTTAGGGACTCTTCTCAGTCTGGCTTTCCAGAGTGTTTAAGGAAGATTAACACCCTGGAGAATGGCCCTCCCATCTTCCCTACCAAAGTCACCAGGGATGGTAGGGAGGGGATGGAGATGAACAGCTGGGGTTGTGAGGAGAAACACTAATCAGACAGGTGCTCATGGAGCACTGGGCAAGCCTTTTCCAGTCTGAATACTATCACTTCTGGCCTGTGAGCTGTAGTGAGACCTGTAGGAAAATCCTTGGTGTTTGTTTGATAGACAGCCAAAGCCCCCTCAGCCAGCCTTGCAGTAATCTGCTACCCACCGTCAGCACTTCATGGCTAGAGAAATCAAAGAAGAGAGCAGGCTTAGAGGTCAATAACAAACACTGTTAGGGTTGCGTGGTTTGGGCAGAATGCTCTGTGAAGAAGAACAGGCAGTCCTCAGCAACACAGCTACTGTCAGCATCACAGCTGCATCCCGCTCCGCCTCAGCCCCAGGCACAACACTGGGGCAGCCTGTGGGATCTCATCACTGAGGTCACTGCAGAGGACCTGGTGACTGCAAAAGAATACAGTCTTGACCAGAGCGTGATCAACCCTGCTCATGTCATCATTGTCAGCAGGAGGGTGTGGGGTTTTAAGCAAGGTGTGAGGCTGGGAAGAGAGAAGTGGAGATGGCGAGCGGTGATTGTGCAGGTTGCCTGCAGTGCTGCCTGACCCTGGGGCAGGCTCCAGCTGCCAGATGAGGAGGAAGGTGCTGCAGGACTGTATGGGTTCTCCGGTCACTTTACCCATGTACAAAGTACACCTGTCTGTGGAAAATTTAGCAGGAAACATTAATAATAATAAAAGAAAGAACCCAAAACCAAAGCCAGTGGAAGTGCACTGTATTTCTGTCACCCATAGTCCTTGTCCAGCCTGGAGACATTTCAGCTTGGTGATCTCCCTGGGACCATGCTTGCATCAGGACTGGAGACCCCTGCTGCCCAGGCTCCCTGTGCTGTCCTTGTCCTTTTAAACAGAAATCTGTTGTAAATCCAAAGAAGCTGGAGAAAAGCCCAAAAAGTTGAAATCCGCCATCAGCATGGGAAAGGAACAAATAGAGAAATTACGGCATGCAGTCCTGACAGGGCTATTTCTTGGCAGGAGATGAGTGCCTGTATGTCTCAGATAACTCCCCAGAGAAAGTAAGCACTATCAGAACTCAGTGGAGAGGAGCGAGGAGCTTGGAGACAAAGGCTCCATCTTTCTGCTGATCCCTCAAGGAAAACTGATGACCTCACCACCCAGACTGGCACGTCTGACCAGCTTGCCTCTGCACGCTTTCCAAAATTCCCCAGCGGTGGATGGGGAGCTCTGTCTCTCCACCCTGTTGTCTCAGATGAAAACAGCAGCTGCAGGAGGCGATGACTCCAGGAGCAGAACTGATTCCCACAGCAATGCCATCACTTTGCTCCCTGTGCTGCTACCTGATGGTAGGAAGTCACAGGCTTTTATGATCAATCCCAGCTGGGCTTGCAGCCCTACAGTTGGCTTTCCCTGATTTCTGAGTACTTAGTAACATTATCTGAGTATATTTAGTGGTGTGCCCAGATCGTTTTCAGACTCAGGCAAGGAAAAAGCTGACATATTGCTTTGACTATAACTGTTAAAAGGAATCTGCCTTTGGGCTGAAACAAAACCTCAGGAAATCTTTAAAAAATACTCCCAGCAGTATCAGAAAAGTGATACAAGACTGCAACAAGGGCTTTATAATGGAGTGACGCTTCCAATCAATTGGTGTGAGTTAATTAATTAATTGCTGCAGTTGCAATGACATTCCCTCTGGCTGAGTAATCAGGAAACCAGCCACCTGAGGCTCTTAGGGAGTTAATTGCCTTAAACTTTGTTAAAAGAGTGATAATACCATTAAAAAAAATGCCATCAATGCACATTTCTTGTCTTTTGGGATCTTGCAAACCAATTCTTCATTTTGCAGAGCAAAACCTTTAGAGTTTTACTTGAACAATTGAGTAATAGAGACAGATGAGGTGGAGAAGCAGGGAGCAAACTGTGAAATACAAGTTCTGTATCATCTGAAACAGATTTGAAATACCCTGAAGCACTCCAAACTTTGTGTCCATCCAGACTCCTGTCCTTTCTTAAGTGTTTTTTGTCCAGCAGGGAGTGGAATTTCCCTGCTTTCGAGGTACTCTTTTATGCCTCATATGGAAACCCTTTTCTTTTGTTCAACCTGACTTTCTCTTAAAGAAGTGTTGGCTGAAATGAGAACTATTCTGGGAAAAGCAGAAACCCTCCTCCCTCCCCTTTCACAGCTACCTATTTTTCAGGCTGAAGCTGAGCTTCTCTGTGCTTTAGACCTCCCTCCCAAGTGAGCTCTTTGAGACCTTTGGAGGACAGTTGGTCCTCAGTCAGTGGAAGTGGGTATTTTTTACTTGAGCCCCTGCAGGCATCCTTTAAAGGAGGCAAAGCAGAGGTCTTTGAAAGATGTCAAGCCATCCTGGGCAAAGCTAGCCCTGCCCCAGCAGTGGCAAAATCACTGTCAGATGAGCAAAGGCTAAACCTGTTGTGTGTCTGGCTGTCTGCCTCTCAGGCTGTCCATCTCGTGTGCTTTCCCTGCACAGCCTGCTTGTTTGTCTGCAGCTGCAACACCGCAGTTTGCTCCAGGCAGCCACCTTCTCTTCTTCTATCCAGGGCTTCTATCTGTACCCTGCAAGATGTACAAGGCTTTGACTCCCTGCCAACTGACAAAGTGTGTGGGGGAAATTCCCGCTTGGACCTCAGCAGTCTTATGACTCCCTAGCCAGAGCTTTCTAGAATACTTCACCTTTCCTTGACATTTTTAATTGAAACAATGCACAAAAAATAAGCTGGAATAAAGAAACCAAAGGAAGGAGAAAGCTTTGTCCCTCCAAAGTTCATCATATGAGAGACAGCGAGTGCATATAAAAGAAACAGGCATTGAGGACCTGATGATATCGATTTCCATCACTTTATCACAGTTGTTTTAAAGCCTTAGCCCTTTGAGTCCTGCAATTATAGCATAATCTCAGGGTTTGTTAAAAATGAAAAGAGGGTCTAGCCCTTCAGATGATGGAGGAATGCTTGAAATTGTTAGCCCTACAGCCTCAGAAAAGAGAACAAAACCAAAAGACACTCATGCTTTAAATGACACCTTGAAACATTCCAGAGATTTTATAGGTCCAGATTCATAATCTTCTTCTTGCTTGAGGATGGCAAAAGTGGTATTTCCTTTCTTTACCAGCATGAAGCATTCCTAGTCTCCAAGGGCCTTTTGGGGAGATGACATGGGGTTGGGAGTCTCAGATCTCCCCGCTGCAGCCCTGCCATGGGCTCCCACGAAGGATGCCGCAGTTCTCAGATGCAAACCGCCGTTTGTCCCTTTTATCTTATCTATCAGTCGCTTCGTGTGCGAGTGCATACACATATTATTAAATATAAATACAAACCCCAGGCACACATTTTTATCCTTAAGTAATAAAATCTAATGGAAGAATTTACAGTCATGGGTTATAAAGCAATAATCGTTGTAAAATCATTTAGCAGGGTTCAAATACAGGTGAAGGGAGAAGTTCAGAAGTTCAGCATCTAAATGTGCTTCCTGGCAGTTTCCTATGACAAACAGCAAATCCCCTATTGACATCGTACCAGTAACAAAAGCCCAGAACTGTTCTCAGCTGCTCCATTTGTAGTTTTGAGTTCATGGCTTGTTTAGTTTTATTACTTTTTAAGAGCACTTTCTATAGGTCTGGTTATTCAGAGGGGTAGTAGTGAGGCCGGACTGAAAAAGACTGCATAGACAACAAGAATTCAAATTTATGCATAGTGCCCCTCCAGCGCATGAAGAGAGAATCAGCTTTCTACTTAAAATAGAACATACAGAGTACATCACAGGTGCAGACCACTGGCATTACCTGGAGGGAAATGGCTGGTGCAAGCAGGTCAGGGCAGTATTTTTATTGGTACCTACTGCCCTTCCAAGAAGACTTAGATGTCATTCCCGTTAAAATGCTTGTGTGCATATTGCTTGTATTTCAGTGTCTGCCATTTCCAGCAAGTAGCACTTTCTTGCAAATACTGCTTACTAAATGTAGCCATTCATAGTTGGGCAACAGTTTTGCTAAATGTCTTCACCATGCCAAAGCATAAAACACCTGCTCTGTCCTTAGGAAATTGAGCCTGTCTTCTTGTTCCTCTGTTGCTTATTGGTTTGAGTGAAAACAACTAAAATCTACCCCTCAGAAATTGCATGAGGCATGTCAGAGGGCTAACTGTAAACTCCAGATCCCTCTTGCCACGTGGTGCCAACCCAAAGCGCTGAGACTGGAACCACGTAGGAACCCTACAGCCGTTGTTAGCTCTGCTTCTGCTGCTGCATTACTTAACATCCCACCTGAACTTTGTCCTAATGATGGAGGCAGATAATAAGTTATAAGGTTGCTCAGTGGATAAGAAGATAACTTTGCCCTATGCTTCATTTCGTAATTATTTTTTAAAAAAGAAATTATAAGAAGGTGTGTGAGAGAGTGTACTTTCAATAAAACAAAGGACACAGTTTCTTCAGGGAACATTTCTCAGTGGGCTAGCAGAAAGGACATAGCTATGATATGTGCAGCACAAGAATTTCAGCGTATCTTGGTCCTTGACACTTTTTAACTTAATTAACCTTGGCAATCTCAATGACTTACATAGAATCAAGGCTGTGTTCCCAACCAAGTCCCAATTATTGGCATATCTGAAGAAATACTGTCACTTCCTCCAGACCAATCACACATGTTTTTCCCGAGAACTTAAGAAATTCTCTGTCATAATAATGTGCATAAAACTTATCTAAATGGCCTATGCTGTTATTGAAACAGGCTGCCATTTTGTTGTTGTGATATTTCCAAGCTCTGGGACACCTGCTGTGCTGAAGCAGGCAGCCAAACAGCTAATCCCCCAGCAAACGTCCAATTAGTCCTTCTGCGCATACAAATGCATTATTGTTTCCCATGTTGTCCTGCACACTAATGTTGCGGTGGGGAACAAGTGGCCCAGAGCTGCTTTTTGATGGGCTGCCCACGGGGTTTAGAGGAGGCCAAGCAGTGACTCAGAAAGGTACTGAAACCTTTCACTGGCACAAGTAAGGATGGCATCCCTATTCTGCTTGGGGAGGCTGGGAGCAGGCAAGGGGTTTCTCACATGGCCAGGCTGTTCTTTCTGGGTTTGTTTGGAAAAACATCAGAGAAAGCTTTAGTTCTGGAGGCAGTTAACACATCGGCAAGTTTACTTTCTTTTGCCTGCTTTGTTCTCTCTGCCTTTCCTCTTTCTTACACTGTGCTGTTTATTTCTTTCTTTAGTCCTAACTCCTGGTGTGAGTTGTTTTTCCTCTGCCCTTTCCTCAAGGACAGGTCACATAAAGTAAGCACAAGGTCACTGGCTGGAGGAAAAGGGTATCTCTGTGGATTTCCCCCACGCTGCACTCAACAGGGACCTCTTCTGAGAGTTTATGCAGTCTTGCCTGCAGAGAAATAGCACTAGACACAGAGTAAGCTTGCAAGGCCAGTTCTTTGGAAGGCGAGGGAGAGTTGGCTTTTTGGCTGCCTGGAGAGCCTTAGTCCGTCCCTCTGCATGCTGTCCTCCCTTCCATGCAAATGCTCCTGGCTGCAGCACCTCCAAGCCTTATTCGGAGAGGATCAGCAGCTGAGAAGCACACAGACCAAGAGTGCCTGCCTGCCTGGGGCAGGAGGTCAGTGGGTTGGGCTTCTAGTGCAGCAGGGTAAATCTAGAGAGGACAGTTTCCAAGTTTCCAGATCTCAGGCCCAGTTTTCAGGGGTGCAAGCAGACTGAACTGTGCTGGTGCTGACAGAACTGTGCCCTTGCAGAGCAATGGAGAGCTTGGCCATGCATTTGCGAGGGATCTGATGAGCCCCACAATGATATGCTTCCTGATCCTGGTATAGTTGAAAATGTCCCTGCTCATTGCAGGAGGCTGGACTAGATGAGCTTTGAAGGTCCCTTCCAACCCAAATTATTCTGTGATTCTATGATTGTCTACCTGTGGTTTTGCCCTCCTTCAGTAAAATCTTGTAGCTGGCTATAAGATTTCTCAGTGCAGTCAGATGCCCTGAGACTGCACCCTGGGAGAAGACAAGCAAAGCCTTTCATTCCCTGCCCTGGGATCTTCAGGTAGCCTCCTTTCCATGGGGGAACAGCACCACTCTGTAAGCACTACTGCATGAGACAACGGGGACAAAACAGCTCCAGCAGCTTCATAAACAGCAAAAAAGAAGCATTATGTTCACAATGGCTCATGCACTCAGGGCAAATGTTTATAGACTAAATTTAGCACTGACTCAAGCAGATTAACAATTGGTTGCAGCATTTTATCCACATCCCCACTGTCCCCCAGGACATCATGAACCAGTGAGTGGGCTGTTGACAGCACAAGAGATCAGACCTTACCAGCTCAGCAGTAGCTCTTATCATCGTGGACGTCAGAATCTGCAGGTGGAGATTGGTAGTGTGTGTCAGGGCTTGTTGTAAGGACTTGTGGGGGCTTTAATTCCTAGCCTGGCAGATGTCAGATATGGGTAGACAACACATTGGCAAGGCAAAAGCAAGAAAGTGTTACGGATGGGAGAGCAGATATCTAATCCCCTCGCCTGCAAGACACTTAGTGGTGGATTACCAAGGAGGCAATTTGCAATGGGCCAGTTTAGCCTATAAAAATTAGCTCCCCCTGCAATCAGGTAAGACTCTGTATGGGGTCATTTATATCAACTAAAATGGAACCCATGTCTTTGCAAGACCCATTGAGAGTCTGAAGTTGAATCTAATTCATAAGGTTGAGTGCCAGCTACAGCTCCTCCAAGGGTCTTGGTGTCTCAATACTTTAAAAATATCAGGTAGATGAATACAAATAGCATCACACTTACAGAAAATATGAAGAACCCAATATACAGTGCTGCTTCTTAGGGAATTGAAAACTTTACCCCTTTCTTCATTAAGGAAGACAAGATAACTTTTCTTATTGTATAGACACAGAAGCAGAAGTTGGAAAAGTTAGTCAGCTGCTCATGCTATATTCTTTGGCCTGGAAAGGGGATAAGTGTGGTAATGTTTCTCACTTATCGCTAAAATGGTATAACAGTGGTTCCCTCTGAGGCACTTGAGGATTAAACCTTTATATGGCCCACCTTATTTTTCCTTATTTAGCTCCATGATCAGCCCTGCCAACAACCCAACTGGTTTACGACCTCCCTCAAAAAATATCCTGGAGCTTCAGAGCTGTTAGGATGACTGTAAATGAGTCAAGTTGCTTGGGAGCCTATTTGCTGCTAAATGACTCAATTGCAGGTATGAAGCCAGGCTCTAAGGTAGGGTCACAGTGGTACTGCCTGGGCAATGTAAAAGCAAGGACTGGTGGGGTGTGTATCACTTAAAATACTGTTCCTTTGCGCTGTACTTCCCTAATGACTGCCAGTCCCCTATAAGTGTTCTGCCTCACCAGCTGAGATATTTAGGAACAGCATCTGTCAAGAGGTAGGATCACTCTGAACCTGGTATGTGAGGAGACACAAATGTGTTGTATACAATTCCTGAGGGGCAGATACCAGACTGAATGGCCTTTCACATGGCAGGAAACACAAGAAGCAGGAGAATGCATGGTAAAATGTTTATTTTGCAAAGGAAAATCCAACAGTGAGATTTTTCATGGGGTTTTTTTTTATTTCTCCATGGTATTTTTGACTGGCATGTCACAATTTTGTCATAAAGAAAAAAAAAAGTTGTAAAAAGTAATATAATACTTTAGTCTGTAATAGAATAAATGGACCATATTACTGAAGCAGCATTGATTCTGGGTAGGAATACTGCATGCAGTTGCAGAGCTCAGCAATAAGAAGAAAGCCGCAATGCCTTTGGTTAATGAACACATTCCTGCTGTCACCAGCCCAGGCACTGCCTTTACGCTACCCAACTAATATGGGAGAACAAGACAGCTTTGAGTTTTCAGTATAGTTCCTACCTAATGTGTTGCTTCCATCTGAGTTTGGCTTTGAGCATCAGGTATTTTTCTAGCCTCAGAAAAAAATCTCTGGGGTTTTGAAGCCATTCCTGCTTGGGGAAAAGAAGCCATTAGCAGAGTTGTGCAGGAGTTAGCATGCACATAGGGTGGTGGCGTTCTGCTCATTGTGATGCTGTGAGATGTGGCAAGATAAATCATTTTAATCACAGAGCCATCAGAGAATGTTGCTTTCTCCCCTCAGATTTCCAGATGACCCAGGTGTAACAATGAAATAAATACTCCCTTGAAAGGACGTGTAGCTGCTTTAGCAGCACGATTTAATACACCATAGGATGGAAATATATGGGAAGCATCTGTCAATGTGTCAGTGTTTTAAAACAAGGAGAGGAGGAAAAAAAAAAACAACCCAAAACAACCAACAAAGAAAACCCCAGTGGACAAAATGGAATCTGGCTGAGAAACACCATCCAGAAAGGACATTGCTTTTGCTTAGATTCCTCAAGCCGTAAACTTGCTTTGTTGTCTGTGTGGTCTGTGCTAGCTCCTTGGTGTTCCCAGGTGACTCTGCCTGAAATGTCAGTTTACAGCAGGGCAATTCCAGGAGGCTTTGTAGGAAACCCTGAAAGTGTGCTGGTGGGTTTCAGGTACTTGGGTTATTTTCTTAGGTGAGGCAGCTCTCCACTGAGAAAAGCTGAGCTGAAGCAGTGCTATGCACAGAGGGGTGAGTGGTAGCCCATGTCCAATGTGCCCTGCAACTCTGGGGAGCGAGATCACCAGATCTTGGAAGAGAACCCAGCATCCAAACTGTGTACAGTGCTTCCAAGGTGTATGTAGTTGACTTTCTTGGTGAATCTGGTCTGCCTGTCTGTAGGAGAGAGCTGGTGGGGGGACACTCTTCCCAACACACTTCCCACCACTCCCTCTCCCTGCCTTGAGTTTGGCTCTCTCGTGAAAGGCTTCCTTGAATAGGGGGATGATGTCCCATGAAAGTGAATACAAACCTGTTAAGAACATGTAAATAGACCACAATACAGCCAGTTACTTCTCCTTGGAGTACATGCAGAGTAACTTGTAATCCTGTAGTATCTATATACCAGTTACTCATTTCTTGGGCATGGTGGTTGCTGGCATTTCTGGAGAAATATTCATTTTCCTAAATTCATTTAGATGATTTCTTCCAAATCTTCACCCACGCAGGTGACCAGGCTGGTGGCTGAGAAACAAGATATTTTGGGGATCAGCCAAGAAAAAGGTCTTTGGTTTCTGTTCAGAAGTTAGTGTGGGCTGGATATTACCAGATTTGCTGCTTGTGTTGTACTTAGGCAGCAAAACTCATCATTGTCAACAGAGAAACTCTGAGGCCTGCCTGACCTACCTAGAATTTTTTCAAGTTGATCTTTATTGGTACATAGATTTCAAAATTGATGGCCTGTGCAGGGAGGGATTTTATTCAGTTTAAGTACAGGCAAGAGGGAAGTAAGAAAGGATGTATGTGTGGCACAGGCATGCACAGGCAGTGTCCAGGGAGCCATCTGTGAGCTGATTTCACCCACCTGAGCCAAGAGGAGGATGCCTTAGCTCAGGCGCATCTCCTGGGCTAGTGTGTCTAAGTAGCTTGCAGGCTGAACCTGGCTGGTGTCTCGCCAGGTTATTGCTCTGCATTGGCCAAAACTAAGCATACCTTGACTGTCATGCCAGCTTACTGTGAGGAGACATTTAGCACAACTGGTGCCTGTGCTCCACGCTGCCTAACAATGTCGGTGTGGCATTTGGCTATTTCGGAGCTGGAGAAGCAGGTCCTATCCCTGGGAGATGTAATCTATTTGATTTATTTAGCACCTGTGTTCCTGCTTTTAATTTTTCTACACTGAGATCCCAAAATGAGTTTAGTGAGTTAAAATCAGATTTTCAAGGGTGGCTTTTCACTGCCAGCGAAAGAGGAGGAAAAAAAATTCATCAAGAGTTTCTTGTCTACTGCTAGAAAATGCTTTCCATCACCCTCAGGGAACTGTGCCTACTGGAAACTGTGATTCTGGAAGCAGCAGGCAGGCAAATCACCTACTTTATTAGCTATATTTTGCAGTCCAGTATGTTTGTACAGTAAATAATATTTTGCATAAAGTCAATGGCTGATGCTGTGCTTTTTATCATGGACTGCTGTTTTTTATGGCTGCTCTTTTAAGTGTCAGCACTGAGCATTTGTTGGTGTCATCATCTGCACTTTACGTTGCTATGTGCAGCGATATAACCATTGCAAAGCTTTGTACTGTGTCAGGGGTGTCACAGGTATTTGAGAAAGATGGAACCACACTTTGAACATTTTTCACTCTTTGCATGGCCACGTTTATGGCATTTGTAAAATTCTGTGCGATTTTATGGCAGTTGGGAAATGCTGTGATTTCAATGAAAAATGGACTATGCTGGTTTCAGTGGGAGAGTTTTCCAGTGCCACTGAGAGATAAAAAACACACCCAAACTTTCTGAGCATAGCCAAAAACTCTTCTGAGGACAGCAGCAATGAAACTGTTTTCTGTCTTTGGCATGTAAGTGATTATTCTTTTTGTGGTAAACAGTATTTGCTGCTTTGCTCCATATGTATGAGAAAAGAGTGTTGGAAGAAAACCTCTGTAGTTAAGAATTTTAATAAAGCAGAACCTCAAGGAAATTATGTATTTATAGTCACACACATATGTAAAGGAGTAATCATGTTCAAAGGCTGCCAAGCCACTTACGTCAATAATGGTAAAATTTAGTTCTGTGCAAAGGGACAGAGAAGGGGCTTTGGGGCTTGTCTCTGCTTAGTATCCTCCACGTTAATTTGTCCCTATTTGCAGGATGTTAATGCTCCTGTTTGTCAGAATTAAACAGCAGCATCGTTAAATACTGCAGTAATTTTTATTCTTTGCAGCTGTGTAACCTTCAATAACTATGGACAACTCCCACCGTCTCACCTCCACTTCTTGCAAGCTTTACTGTTAACCATAATTGGAGAAGAATCCAGAGAGGAGCTGGAGGTGAGGTTTGCTAAGGCTGCTAATTAGCTAATGCCATCACATCAGAATTACAATCCAATTCCTTGGAGGACTCCAGAGCCTCTTCTCCCAAGCTCTGAGGCGCATGCCGAATTTACCCTCACAAAACAGGGGCAGATGGTTAGCGCTGACACCCTCCAGTTCCCTCGCGGAACGGTCTGGCACAGGGCGATTGTTTTACGGGCCTTGGCTGGAAATAGAGTTTTCTTTCAAGCTGGTTTGGGGGGGCTTTTTTGTGTTTGTTTGTTGGGTGGTTTGGGGTTTTTTTATTATTATTTTTATTTTTTATTGAAAAGATTCCCAGACTAATTCAACTGAACATGAAATTTGATGAGGGAAATTTCCTTTCCAGGGCTTCTCATTTTGGGAGGAAGGGAAAAACAGCAGCAGCTCTTCTTATGACAAAATTCAACTACCATTGATTAGTTTGATTTCATTTGTGTTTTAATTAAGCTATCCTCATCTGATTTTTCATTTTTTAAAAAGGTTTTTTTGTCCTCTTTCTTTACGTGTGATTCTCTGCAGAAGTGGGTGTTCCGTGAGCCTGAAAGAAAAGATACAGCACTTCATCCCTTATTTGCCATGGTGAATGGTGAGGACAGCCTTCTAAGAAGATAAGTATTGCTAAGATATATATGTTACATTGAGGACAATATCCAGATATGCCTGATATAGGCATTGTGGAACCATAGTTTTGTGGCTGCATCTGGGCTGTCTGAAGAACATAGTCTCCCCATAGACTCTATGGAGAGATTTAGGCGTGCTTGAAATCCAAACAGCCTTACCACTTAACCATGGTACCTAATTCATCTTGGAGGTGGGAGCAGCCAGCATCACTGAGGGTATCTGCCACCACCAGTGCTGAGGGTGTGATCTTGCCACTGCTGCAATTCCCAGGTAAAAAGCCATGGCTGGACCTCAGATCTATTGATTACAACTTTTACTCACCAGGATGTGCCCCCTAAGTTTTCTCTGCCTTGAGGAAGGTGGGATGCACAGCTCTAGTATGGGGCAAAAGAGTAATCTCTTTACAGGCTGGATCATCAGGAATGACAGGCAGGAATACAAATGCTGTGAGGCCAGAAGGAGAGCAAACATCAAAGTGCCCAAACAAGACCTCGTAGTCAGGGTAGTCTGCTGGGAGAAGCAGGACTGGGGTTTTTCTCCCTGATCCCATCCTCCCCATAGAAAATGAAGGCACAAGATTAATTTTATTTCTAGTAAATACTCTAAGAACCAGTTGCTGCATAACAGTGTGATAAAACATTTTGTGGGCTAGTGCTGTGTGCTGCAACAGATCCTACAAGATCTGAGAAGGCTTGGCTTCCAAGAAGAAGAGGAACTAATTTTCATAGCTCCTTCAGCACTATTTTTCATTGTAACATGAGTACAAATTCAACTTTATTAAAGCAGGATTTCTAAGGTAGCTCAGCTAAACACAGAAAATATGAGACACCATCACACACTGTTGTTTTCATAAGGACAGCAGCTTTAATATTGGAGAGCAAAAAATTGCCTGGAATGATATTAAGTCCTGGAATGCTGTGCTATGCTGGTCTGCACTTGAGTAACTCCCAGTGCAACATCAATAGGCCTCCGGCTGTAGTTTTGTTCAGTGAGTAGGTGTTACAGGTTTTTTTTTCCAGTATACACCTATCTCTGGTTCTGCCAAAGATGATGGATGTTTTCCTGTTTTCCT
Organism: Strigops habroptila; assembly: GCF_004027225.2. Lineage (NCBI taxonomy): Eukaryota > Metazoa > Chordata > Aves > Psittaciformes > Psittacidae > Strigops > Strigops habroptila. Next base: position 73,682,281 of record NC_044279.2, read on the forward strand.
GTTGGTAACAACAGGGACTGAACCAGACTCCCACAGCCAAACTCACCATTCTTCCCGGAGCCATCCCTAGCACCAAGTTACAAATTGCTGAACAGCAGATTTTTACAAGGTATAGATCAGAAGGCAGTGTTTGCCACATAGACCCCTGCTTGTTTTGTGACTGGTAATAGGAAATTGATTATGTGTAATTTAGGGGTTTCGAGAGTCAGCAGAGGCTCATGAGACCTGGGGACCATTTTGGATACTTGGGGGTTGAAAATGGATCTGCTTTCTGCTTAAGACACCATGCATCCACTTCAGATTTCAGTCAGCCCTCAACAAGTCTGGGCGAAAAGTGGGTGCGCTGTGACTACTCAGGGAGGCAGGATGGGTTTTTTGTTCTGAAATAGGCATAGGCAGAAGGCTGTGACTGAATGTTTTTCACAGAGGAGGAAAAGGATAGTCTTGGTCATGGAGGTTTTTTGGTGGCTGGGGAGACACCGCAACTGTCTCACTTGACAACCCTCACAACAAGATGATGTCAAGGACAGAGAGGCTGCCATTGAGAAGTGGCAACGTGTTGGGTTGTTTGCTTGAGATGGGTGAATGTACGGGAATAACCTGATGTACACAACACAACATGGAATAGCACACACTGAGAATACCCAGTGCTGATCATCTGAGCACTGTCTGGTACCGGGTTGGTAGTTCATTTGGGGTTTGATCTAGTGTGGCTGGTTTTGTGTTCTTTCACTCCCAGCTTCTATAAAATAAGTGGTTTTATCAATGGGATTTACTAGTAGACTCTAAACAGTGTCATTCAAGAAATGCATATATACATATACACCCATGTTTAAAACCACACATACATTCATCAGAGTAAATATTATTCTATATATTATTCTATTACTGCCTTTTAGTAATGTATGATATAATAGATAATAAAATACCTCCTAGTTTGGTCAGTTTTTTTCCATCAGTCAACAAGAGTTTACAGCTCTCTGCTCTGGATGGCACAAAGGATTCTTACACTCCTCACCATTCAGTCTATCCAGTGATGCCCTGCACAGCACCACAGGCAAAAGCTGAGTAAAAAAAAAGCTATCAATCAAGGTAGCTAAATCAGGCACTGAAAAGGGTAGGAAACCCCAAGTGGGTGGAGTGAATCTTCAGCTCTTCCCCCTTTTTGTTCTTGAGTTGTGGCAGAGTCCTTAATTCCTTAATTAAATGATTGCACAATGTTTTTTTCCTTTGGGACCAGACTTCATTGAATGCACAAGATGGAAGGACTTACTGAAAAACAGGCCTTAGGTAGGACTTGTTTTATTTTTTCTTATTATTAATTGTGAGCTTTCATGCCTTAGCTGCTGCTCTGATGTTAGAAGTATTCCCAGCTCACTGGCTTCTCTGCAGTGCTCCACCTTGGAGGTGTGAGTCCCACAGACTCATGTCCTTCAAGGGTATGCAACCCGTGTATTGCAGACAGGAACTGGGGCACAAGCTGGCAAAGGCTGGAAGCACTTCTGAGCTTGGCATGCCACTGTCAGAGTTTGGGGAGCTTATTTTTGCAGGCAGGCAGTGATAAATAGTGCTGTAGTGTGGTCCAGCCGAGCCAGGCATGTGGAAAAGGAGCCTTGCATATGTGAAACCTGCAGTTCAAGCCACTAGCTGAGCATCATATAGGAACAGGTAGGGCCAAACCTGCCCCTCACCCTGTCTCAGATCAGCTCTTTGTCCCTGTGCAGTCCACTGCTACCTGCCCATCCTGGCTTCCTGAACTCCCTGGCATCATCTCTGGTAACACCTCCCCAGCAGAGATTTCTCTGCCTATGCCAGTCCTTGTCCTATATTCCCTCTCCAGCCACAATCTCTCCTTGCCATTCCACCTTCTCTGGGGAATGTGCTCCTGCTATTGGGATTGAGGAGGTTGCTCCATCATTGTGGTCCTGCGATTGAGGTGGTGGGACATTCAGAAACCAGGAGAAAAGGGCTCTGGTGGCTATCATGACAGTCTGGGCCACACATCGTTCACTGCAAACTGAGAACTGAGCTTGTGAGGGAAATTGTGCTGAGGCATTAGAATAAGCATTGCGAAGGAGCATCAACTCCATAAGGAATGCAATTGCTATAATCTGAAGGACACAGAATAAACCTGTGCAAACCGATACTTTTCAAAGGCTGATACTTTGGCCAGATGTCAGTAGCTGGCAAATGAGCACAATTAACAGAAAAGGCCACCTCCACGCCAGATTTCAAGCTCCTGCTTCAAGCGCTGTTCTAAAAATGGGACCAGAATTTTGTCACCATGATCGAAAGAGCACACTTTCACCAGCCTCAAGGATGGAATTGCTTAGATTTAAGACATAAGCCTGAGGCAGACAGATAACGCAGAAAAACCTTGAATTTTAAAAGTTAAAATTTAGTAAAATTCAAAGTGTCAGAGAACGGGAATTGCACTGAGGGGTGCTGTAAAAAGCCATCAATAAAAGATTGCCCAAACACCTGCGATGCAGGCTGAGATTAAAGACCCCTGGGCGGGGACCAGCTTTTCCTTAACTATAAGGATAACCCTGGGAATCATATGGCAGACCCTGAACACTGGATGCTTATCTCTTCCTCCTCCAGGCAAACAGAGGAGAAAGCCTCTCCTGAGTAGCTCCCTACACCAGCAACCATTTCATGGCAGTGAGGAGTTGTTTTGCATTACCTTGTGCCTCTGAAAGTGTGTGCACCTATTGCTGCCTGGGAAATCCTGGTAGCATTGTATGGGACAGCCCTAAGTTCAGAGCAGCAAAAAGAGATTAGCCAAGGGAATAAAGCAAAAGTAGCAGTAGCATTTGGTCTGTTAATGTGTGGGGGAGACAAAAGAAAGGAGCTGGGGAATAGCAAAGCTTCAGAGAGTGGAAAATTATTGACAGGCAAGGTTGATATTGCTGAGAACCCTAAACATTTTCCTAGCTTCAGCAGTCACAAACAAAGCAAAGGGTACCATCCTAGAGTCAGGAACATGCTTCCTGCAGAGAAAGAAAGAAAAGTGTTAAATTGACTTTTGCTATTGTTGAGTAGCAGACGAAATGGCTCTTTTCTGCTATTGGAAGCTTTCTAAACCATTAAAAGCTTGAAAAGGCCTGGGGTCGGTAAGGCTGTAAATAGCAGCATCTATCTTTAATTGAAGATGATGAAGGATTCAGTGAATTTCTGTCCTGTAAGCTCTACATCAGCTGTGTGACAAAGACGAGGAACGCAATGGCAAAGAATGTGACTGTGAGAGTTTTGAAATGCAGAGAAAGGGATGGCTTCTATGAATTCCTGGCACACAGTTGCTGGCTGGTAGTCTTTAATTCTTTAACAGGCTGCAGATCGTTCAGGTGGCCAACACATACTGCTTGATATGCTGGTCCCAGAAACTGTCACAGTGCCAATGCAAGCTACCCCATGAAGGGACATCCTCCTTGAAATGCCTCTGAAAACGGCTGTCAGAGTAATGAATCATTTGCTACTTTGAGACACAGATTTTTTGTTTTCTTTGAGCTTATTCAAAAGAAAAAAAAATATGTTTGGGTTTCCTTTTAAAGCATTTAATCTAACCCCTCCTTGTGGCTTTGACACCAGGTTCACTTTTGATCAAACTCCAGAGTCCTTTCAGAAGCTCTGAAGAGCTGGAATGAAAGGCGCTTTTCTCTCCCACCCTCTCCATTCTGCTGGGCTTCAGGAGGTCAGGGGGTAAGTTTTTATTGCTAACCACTTGAAAATAAAATTAGTCTGTGCAGGTATCTTTGGATAGACACTGTAAAGGATGGATTTCAGCAAAAGCAAGAACATGTCATGGAAATGGGGTAAAAACTGGCTCAGGAACAGAGCAGGTTTGCATGAAGACTCAAGCAAGAAAGAAGTGCCACAAGAGGCGTATTTGGAAGAGCCATGCTCTCCTGGTTGGATAAAAGCCCATCTGAATTATTGCACTAACCGTTGTATTTTGAATTAAGCCCTTATTTACACGAAGTCTTTTTGGTTGATCTCCCTGAGATGCCCAGATGTGGGCTAGAAGCGATAATATTTTCTCATAACACAAAAATGCGCCAAGCTACCAAGGAGCAAAAATGGAGCAGAGCAAGAAAACAGAAGTAGGCACTTAGGTGAGACCTAAGGCTAAGGGGAGATGTGGGGTAACAGGAGAAATACACTTGCAGTCACTTAGCAAAGTCAGATCAGAGTAGGAAAAGGATGGAGAGCTTGGTCAACAAGCACGAAGAACCAGATGTTTGTCTACTTTAAATTACAGCCTTTTTTGACCCAAGGTGTAGTGTGTACCTGTTTGGAACTGCAGAGCAGGCAGCACCCTCTCTGCATGCTTGCTTTCTGACTGTGATCAGAGCACGTGGTAATCACAGGGGCAAACAAACAAAATAAAGAAGAAACCTTTAAAAGTAAGCAAACCCCTCCAAACCCCAGCTCTCTTTTCTGGCACCCCCACAAACCAACAGCAGCAACAATAACAGAGAAGCCTTCTAGAGGCCACTGGGCTCTCTTACTGTTGTACAGTTAAAAGCCATCCCATTTGGAAATTCCAGTTAAGAGTAAAAAATACCCCCAAAATAAGGTTTTAATCAGAAGAACAATCATTGCACATGTGTCTTCTTGCTTGCCCATTGGTGTACCTTTCAGTCTGATATGCAGCAAGTTTTCCACATTAAATTGTCTAAGTAAGAATCAGGTAGCCTCATCATCCATTTTTCATATGTGGTCCTTTTTAAGCCCCGATTTCCTTCTGTACAGTCATGCCCCTTTCCCCTTCAATAGCATAGGGCCCCTTCTCCCAGGTAGGTGATACATGGGCAAAGCTGGTCCCAACCCTGCCAACTTGTGCTCCCCATCCCCTTTTCTCCAATGCATATTTACCACCCCCTTCGGACTTTGTCCCAGTCTCCACCCTCTTGATTGGTGCTAATTTACGTTGGTTCTCGGACCTTGGTCGTCCATCTAATTGTTTTTAATCCAATTGAGAATTTTGCCCTCAATATCTATGTCCCAGAGGGATTTACAAGGAAAGATTAAGGACGCCAGATAGCTAGGTGAGCTAAAGAACAAGCCAGGGCAGTCTGAAGGCTCAGAGGTGTCTGTGGTATGCAAACAGCATCAGCAAGATCGTGTCTTCCTTGTGCTGAAGGACTAATTACCTTGAAATCGGTGGCCTGACTTACTGAGAAAAGTTAGTGTGAAAATGGAAATCAAGGCGATAAGCTGGGAGGAGGAATTGTTCAGGTTACAAGGAATTTTGTGGGGAATTGAAGGATGAAACTGTCACATGGAAAATGTAAGCAAAGCGTCATGGAGAGCTGTGACACTGCAGTGGGGTGTCCCCCGAGGGGGCTGTAAGCCCTATCATTTGAGGCACTTGAAATCAGGTGAGGCAAAACCTCTAAGCATCTACCAGAAATAATGGCCCTTCATTTTTGCCAGGGACTAGGACAAGACGAGGCTCTCCTGTCACTCATTTCTAAGATGCTATTAGGTTAATGTGACCTGATCCAGCAGACTGTGGCAACAGCCTTCCAGGATGGCCATCGATGAGGAGCACGTAGCTCCATGCTGTCGCCTCTCATTGCTGCTGTCTTGGAGAATTGATTGAGATCTGCTGAGGGAACAAAATGTTATCATGACTGAATTTGAGCCCGAGCTCTCTGCTAGGCCTTTGGATAGAGGTGACAGCTACACATTTTTGTTTGAGAAGTGGGATGAGTCTGCTGCGAGATGGTCAAAGTGTTTCTGGCTGGGACAAGGCTGGGACATGTGCTGGGAGATCAGATGGACTGGTTCACTCTGAGACAGTACAGCCAGAGCCATACACCAGTGGTGAGAAATCTGATTGCTTTCTGATTGCTTTTTTTCCCAACCACATGCTTGGGGAATACCACAAACTATTACTCTGAAGCTAGGATGAAACTACGACTGCATTTCTGTATGCAGATCAGTGTGTAGTGTATAGTGTGTGGTCAGCTTCCTTGGATGGCTTATACCTCTAGAAACTCTTTGGCAGGTTTAAGGTACGTTTATGCCCAAAGCAATCCTATATGTCTGAAGGATGGTGGAGTTTAGGGTGTCACAAAGTCTGGTGTGCCCAACCTGGCATTTTCTGGAAACATCAGAGCATAAAACAATGCAAAAATAGCATAATGAAAACCATCAAAGCCATGAAACAAGTGGACTTTCTTGCATGGAAGATAGGTAGAGGGTGCAAAGGAAGGGAAATCTGCCACTATTAGATGAGATGGGATGAAAACTGGAAGACTAGGAGGTATTGGGTTTTAACAAGATGCCAGTGCCAGAAACTGACCCACTCTGTGCTCATTTGTTCTGGCTGCACCTCAAAACAAAATCATGAAACTGGTGAAAAAGAGGTAATAGTATTAGGTCCCCCTGGGATTTGAACAGCTGCATGTGGATGGAGATGCTACACATATCCTGAAACCTATGTGTGCTGTTCAGTGGGAAATCCTGAAACTTCATAAATACACAAGAAAGCACAAGCAAAATTGTTCCACATCAAAACAAACCCTCTAAGTATTGAACTTGCTAGCAAAAAAGGAATTCTAAGGCTTTGATTTTTCAAAATGAAGTTGATGAAATTTGCTCAGCACCTCTGCTTGTCACCTCTCTGGTCCAAAACAGGGCTTCTAGAGGACCTCAGAGACATGAAGCAGAGCTTCCAGGTTCTGGGCAGGCACCATGATGTATAGGAACCCTGGCCATGGGGTTATCAGACAGACACGTTGAGAGGCAACCCTAGAAAGCTGTTTGGTTTCTATTAAAAGACTAGTGAAATTAAACCACTCCATATACTGAGTGGACAGCCAAGAAAAGCTGTCACATTATAATCACCCCAGAATCCTCCTCTATGCTACGCAAATAGTCCCACAGGATAAGCTGTCCCAATGCGGGTGCTGACTTGCAGCCCTTGTCTACTTGGGCTAAGAGTCATGGCCCCTTGGCATTAGATGATTACAATGCCAGTGTTTATATTCAAGCTAATCATTGCACAGGGACAGTTCACACCCTGGAAACTGCACTAATGCGTGGACTTCACCTAACCCAGAAATCTTAGCATGAACACTTCAAGAAGAAATCTTTAAAGCGAGCCCAGGGTGCTTAATTCAGGTGTGTGTGGCTGCAGTGCAGTCACCTAAAGTTGTATGAGGTGAACACCATAGATAATCCCTGTTGATTTTAATCAGTTAGGTGCTTAGATCCCTTTGTTGGAGGTGTTTAGTCCTGTATCTGACTGGACTGTCCTTCAGATGACAGAAGATGATAGAGATGAAGAGGATATAAAGATCCAAGCAGGTGTGGGGAAAAGGTCTTTTTTAAGACCTATAAGAGGAGGGACACAGTATATCTGACTTTTGCTGAATAGTTGTGGCCGGAGAAATGAACCCATATAGATAAGGATTTATCTTTCCTTTCTTTTCCCTGCAGCGATCAGCTACTGCCTAGCTTACAAGTCTCCCAAACCTGAAGTACACGGAAAGCTGGTACCAGCCAGACAACAAGAAAGCTATTGACTCACTGTGATCCACTATGTAACTAAAAATTAGTGGCTAGAAGAAGGCTGAAGACCTGGCAGCTGCAGTCTGGCTGGAGGGATTTTGTAAGTAAGCAACCTATTCAGAGTCATTAACCTACCTGCACTCCCATGTGCAGAGGACAGCCTCCCCAGCAAGCCTTTGGGTCACGATTTGCATTGCTTTTGGACTCTGTCACGAATGGCCACCCTTACAAGTGATTTGTCTGGGAGGGAGACCACATTTTAATGGCTTTGCTCAGTAGCTTGCCCTGTCAATGTGCAATATGTGCTGTGACTGCAAGACAAAAGATTGTTCAACACTTTAAATAGTGCTTTCCAGCACTGCTTCCCATGAAAGTCACTGCAGACATTAGTGGAAGTAGGATTGGAATCTGAATAACCAGGGAAAAAATGCACCATATGTTGGAAGGAGATGAATATTATGTAAATAATAACCCATAGAGACATTTTGTAAGTGGGCAGGCCGATCTCATTATTGATCTACAATTAAACCAAACTGTGGGGTCAAACCATCCTATTATGTCTAGCAGATTAAGGCTGTCTCTTTTCGTTATTGCTTCTGATAGAGTTTTGGAGCTTTCTTAATTTGGGTCAAAAATGAGAGGCTTCCTAATAAGCATTTTAATTAACCAGCTGAAGAATTCTATTGCCCCCAGAGACTCACGGTACCAAATCCAGAGCTCAGCACTGCTACACCTCTCAGACTGTCACATTTCAGCTCAAATTGTGTTTGTGCCCCTTTATTCAAGTCACAAACATAGCAAATCAAACCCACCCCCCTCCTTCATTGACTACTTAGGGAAAAAAAAGGTATCTTCAAAGTCTGATTTTTGACCTAAACATGTTCTTTGGTCTCCCCAGCACATGAGGACCAGAATGTATGAGGCAAGTGACATAAACCTGAGGAGGAAAGACCCTTTGGCTGGACCTTGGGGCTACGCACACCTTGCAGGCATCTTGCCTGCTTCAATCCACTAGCGCAATGGGGTCATCCAGCGTTGTCTCAGGTCTGAGTAAAACCGCAGTTCTTTTGCAGGGCCATTCCTTGCACCATTCCCTCAGGAAGAGGCTCTCAGTTGAGTCATTGGGTTTTTACAGAGCATGCTGCTCCTCTAGCAGATGTGTAATTCCTCCCTGGTCCATGGTGGCTCTCACCCACGTTTACTAGGCTGTGGCAACTCATGGTGGCACTCCTGCAGCAAGCTGACCTTGCACCACAGGCCACCCATCGTGCCGGCAGTCTTGTTCGAGGAGAGGAACCACACTCTCCCAAAATAGTCACAGGTGAGAAAAACATGCCCCCAAAAGTCCCCTGCTCCCCTGTATTCTCCTCTATGTGGAGCTGGCGCAGATACTGCTCATTTCCAACTTGTGGGGTAGCGGCATGCCATAATGGGGAAGGACATTGAAGAGCAAGTATGGTTTTGGGAAGGGCAGCAGCTCCAAGTGATGGGGGACGAAGGAGAGTGTGCTGGGCAGCCAGGCAGTGGTCAGCTGCCCTTGCAACGGTGAGTAGTATCCCACAGCAGGGATGGTAGCAGCGAGCTTTCTTGGCATCAAGCTAGGAGCCTTTCAAGAATAAAAATAAAGAGTAAGGTGAATCAATGCAGACTTTTAGTTAAATACAATTTACAATCAACCTTATCTGTTTCCCTGGTGCTCAGTAATTAAGAAGAAAAGTTTTAGAAGAATAGACTCCCTAAACCCAGTGGTGTGCTGTCTGTCACCCAGGGATCAAGGCAAAATACCCTTTTTCTAGCCGTAGAAAAACTCTTGACAGGGAAAGAGCATGTGTCAGCCTGGATAATATTAACTGTCCTGGACTTGGCGAGGATGTTTCCCTGCCCATGGCAGGGGGGTTGGAACTAGATGATCTTAAGGTCCTTTCCAACCCTAACCATTCTATGATTCTATGAGGGTCAAAGGCAAAAATTGCTGGTCAGCCTAACAAGGCTGGACATTGTAAAGAGATACTGTCTATAAAGAAACATGGCTTTGTCCCTGAAAATGTCATATTTCTTCTTGTTTAGAAAATTTCTGATGGTAAAGATATTTTGAACCAAAGTGTGATTTACAGGGAAGAGATTTAGAAGTAAAATGGGGAAGGATCATCTTGCAAGAGACATCTCACATCATATTTCTAAAACAGGATTAATTTAATGAAGAAATGTGTTATTTAACCATATTTGCTGGGATTTCTCTCAGTCATATTGCCATTTTTGTCTTTCTTTTCCAGTCCTTCTTCTCTGGTATAGTCCCATGTGAAAAGGTGACCTGGTGAATGATAGCTATCTCTCCCTCAGTGGCTTTTTATGTAGCCTCTGATACTCACTGTGATATCTGACTTGGGAGCAGGGATGAAATCAACTTCTGTCAGATGCTGGAGGCCACCAAAGTTGCCAAATTTTTCATGTTTCCTCCACTTTGCACGTTGGTTCTGGAACCAGATCTGGATACAGGCAAGAAAGAGAAGGTACAGAAACGAACAGGAGATGAGGGAGGAACTGCTCACATCCAGCTAATTTCCCTACTCTCTAAGTGAACATCAGAAAACATTGACCTCCAGCTCAGTAGAACCAGGGACTGAATCTAAAGGAGAACATTGGGTTTGACACACCACCTTTCACACTTCACATGGCATATGGGATCTCTGGATTATCATGACATCCTCTTTTCTCTTGCAGCTCACAGAAGAGCTAGGATCTCCCTGTTCAAGGAAAGACAGTGCCACAGGGAGGAGCAGGTCTTCCAGGGCTCTCCTGGGAAAGCAGATCCTTTTGCAGTCAAAGCTTTGCAGCAGTCAAGGCACATGGCATTCTGTTTTCCCTAGGAGGTGCTATTTGTTGCATGACATGGCTCTTTCACCTTGTTCCCAAGTGAATAGACTGGGAAAATACCCACTTAGATGTTTTGCTGGGCTGCAATGAAAATATGTCACCAGTGGAGATGTAGTAGCAGGGTTCTTTCTATATTTAACTGGTAACATTTTGAAGTTCACATAAGGGACCTAAGCAAAGACCCAAGGGGATCACTCAGCAGTCTGTTATCTGCCATCTCTTTTTCACTGGAAAACGGACAGCTAATTTTCTGAGTGGAGTTTCTTTCATCTGAGCCGTCTGGTTTCTAGCTAAGGTACACAAGTATCCACTGTGCAGCCGCTGTAGTGCACCTTGCTGCATTACTGTGAAAAGTTGAATCCCCCTTCCACTGTAGTTTCTAGCTGGCTTAGGAGCTTGTTGTTTGGATGTAAGCGTTTCACATGAACACAAGGTGTTAGTGATCAGAACCAGATGCTACTGGATGTAAATATATATGTATTTTAAACCAAATAATGAGCAGCTCAATTATTTCTGCATCTGTTGCCCAGGAAGTAATGGGAATGTCAGGAGCCCTCTGCTATATTGCTGATAGTTAGCAGTATCTGAGGTTACTGAAACCACAGTTTTGTTTATCTGGGTTTGCATGTGTTTGAGAATTGCTTAGTCTGTATAAACTGCTCCATTCCCTTTCTACCATGCAGGAGTTATATGGTGAAACAGCACCATAAAAATGACTCCTCTTTAACACCGACAAAGTGATTGAGGGCAGGCAGGGGACTGAAGCCAAAATTCAACCTCTGAAGTGCTCCTTCCAAAGTCTGCACACGGGATAAAGTCCTCACTTCAGGATTATTTTTTTTATTATTTTTTATTTCATAAAGTTAGAGCTGTATCACAGACCAAACTGCTCTTTTTTTTTGCCCAACCAGCTCTCCAATACTCTTGCCCCTAAAGTGATTTATTTTTACTTGTGTTCCAGAACTGATTAAATATCAACGTTGATGACCCGAAGTGCTTCTCAAGCAGCTTTTTAAGAACTACTGTAGGTAAGTCACCTAAATGTCTGGATTTAAAAATATCTGTCTGTAGCAGCTGCTGTTCAACATTGTCCTTATGGACAAGTGTTTCATCATCATTGTGTGATACTATCACTTTACCTGCCATTTCCAAGGATAGAGCAGAAATTATGACTGGACATCTTTGCCATTTCTGCATTATCCTTGGCAGTCCCACAGTTTCTATAAAGTAACAGATCAATATAATTGTTGACTTGATTGTTTGTTTGTTTTTAATGGACTTTTATTGAGTTTCTAATGATCCTTAATTTTCCCAACCAAAGCTTTTTCCTGTATCCTTCTGCTTTGCTTATTAATTTTTTATAATTTCTTTTTTCTAATATTTACTCATCCAGCATTCTTCATTTTGTGTTGCAGGTAGGCATGCACACATGCAGGGATATAATTCCATCTATCCACTTAAACTCTTTCACAGCAATCATACCTTTGTTTCTTGACTGGAGGACACAAGCTTTTTCACAGTTATGAAATGTTTCACTTGGTTACGCAATAGTTGCTCACTTGTTTTTTTTGTTTCCAGTTAAATTATCTTTCTGAGGTGATTTGACTTATATTGCTTTTAGCTTTGTCAGAACTATTATTTCAAAGTACCAAAAGCGTATACAAATTCTCTGCATGCTGTTTTGTTTATATGTGATAAATACAATCAATCAAAATTATAACAACTTGTAACTTGTGCCTAAGATACTGCTAATTTTTAGTTCTGTGGCTGGTTTCCCTTGATCGGCCAAGATGAGGTCAAACACAGAATTTCCTGCATCATGTATTACACTGTGTGAATTGGGAATTTGCCATCTGCAGTTCATACAAGAGGGGCTTTTTACTTCCTTTGTCTACGTCTCAGGTGATGTTTCCCATGATAACTCTTCTTTATTTTTCGCCCTACAGATTGTAAATATTTTTTAAACAGAAGATTGCCCTGTTCTTTCATGTGATTTGCTGTTCTGTTGGGAACACTGACTAGTAGCCCAGCTTGTGCTTTATACCATTGGAAATGCATTGTGGATACACTGGTATTCTTAATGGGCATGTTATGGCTATGCTGTTCCAATTCTCCCTGTCACCTAACTAGGAAGTAATATCATCATGGTTAGTCAATAGTCCCAGGCATGTCAATCAATAAACTGCTCTATGTTGAACTTTAATTGTTAGAGTGGGATATGTGCATGAAGGACACTGATGACTCTAGCCTTACGACAAGTACAAAAACTGCCTCATGCAAAAATCATCACAACAGTGCCTGGTAAACAACACCAAATTCCAAGACATGGTGGTATGTATATTTTAATGTATCAGATTTCATATGCAGTAAACATTTGGGGTCAATTTTGAGCACAGTCAGCAAGACTACATTACAGCTGGGGGGAACTGGATTAGTTTCCATGCACTGAAATTAAAGCCAGGGCATTTATAGCCTGTGATATCAAAATATAGAGCATTAAGAAAGCATTTTCATTTGGGCAGTCATTTTTATTTTTTTGAAACCCTGTAGAAGATGGATGTGGATGACAGTTTGTACTGGATGTACATTAGTCTATAAAAGGTTGAAAAATGATTAATTATTTTCATAAATGGATGTTCCGTCGGTACAGAGTCCAACAGGTTGCTCATAACCATCTGTAACTCCTATTTGCTATGCATTTAGTATGCTTAGAGCTCCTGTTAACCCTTTGATTAATCCCATTTCGTTAGTACCAGCTGAGTGACAAATACTTTTTTCCCTATTTGTAGGAGGAGAGCAGCGATACTGGCCTCCTCTGCAAGGTAACAGAGAGGTCACGTATTTCATTAGTGTTGTCACCCAGGCATAAACTATTAAGAATGTAGTCTGAATAAAGAATTGCTGCAGTGAGCATAGCCTTTTGGAGACACAATGTACCTGAACTCTGGCTTCTGGGAGGTTTATCTTTGCTGCCAGTTGATTGCGAATATGGACATCTGGGTAGTGAGTCACTTGGAAAATCTTCTCCAGTTCCTGGAGCTGCTCAGCTGTGAATGTTGTCCGGATTCTCCGTTTCCCTTTCCTCTCAACTGTGTAAACAAGAAAAGGTGTATCACGTTTTATAGGAAAATGCCACAGGGCCACAAGAAGATTCAGAAATCCGGCAATCTGTAAATTGCTGTGCAGCTGGGATGGCACCTCCAACACCTTCTAGAGATATGCTTATAATAGGAGACTGTCTCCTGACTCCGCAGTGAATGTGAATTAACTCCTTTGTCATTCAAGGAGTCAAAAGCGCCCATTTGCAGTGCTTATTCCATGGATCCACTGCATGTAAATGGCTAGAAACCCACATGTGTTTTAACCATGCTAGCCCTGAGTTTGTCATGAAACTCCATTAGTGTTGGACCAACTTTTGACCCATTTTCGCTCCTGTCACATGCACACATCGATTGATAATTTGTAATCCTGTATTAACTATTTGTGAAGAAACCCTTAATGTAAACAGAACGGAAGAGTAGATACTGTATTTTGTCTTGGTGCTCTTCCATGCCTGTAAAAAATCACCATCTTTCAGCTTGTAAATTTTCCATCCCTATCTTTTCCTGTCATACTGGTCTTACTAGCTTTCCTCAAGCTGTGAGGTATTATTTTATTCCATTGTCACTCTACTGATTTTGGTGAATTTTCTCCTCCTGTATGCCAGAAAGACCAAAGAGTACCCAAAATGTATGAATGCTGTAGAGAGAAGTCAACCATTCCAAACTGACTGGGTGCTGTTTTTCCTTCCACACCATTCTTCTGGCAGTATTTAGGCATAGCCAGCATTTTCACTTCAGTGTGATGGTGTCATTAAAATTGTTACCTTACAAAGAAAAGTCGTGGTATTCTGACTGCACTGTTGTGGTGCGGGGACTTTCTGAACAAGCTTAACCTTAAGAACTGCAAGGCTTTAAAAACCATGGAGCAGCATATGGGGAACTTTGGGTTCTGTGAATTCCCAAGAGGACTCTTAGGCCGCTCTATTCCTTCACCTGCTGTGGTGTGACCACACTAAACACTTCCCTCAGCACTCCTGCACTGTTTTGAAAATGTCCTCCTACACCAGAGTATTTTATTCAGATCATGAACTCCGTATGCCACATGGGGTAAGCTTGAATAAGGTCTCGGTTGCTTCAAAGTGATGCTGAAGGGCTGGTGTCTTGCAAGGATGAGGAGAAAGGAGCAACAGAAGTGAGCTTTAAGGCAGATGATCTGCAGAATGTGGAGTTCAGCCTCGTCCCAAAGCTGGAATCCTCTCTAATGCACAAATGGCACTGGAAGTATCTTCCAGCTGACATTGAATGACCAGTGTAGAAAACTATCCCCCAAGTATTGTGATTCACAGGAATTTTTTCTATTGAGTTTGGAAAACTGCAGCCTGATAGGAGCATAAAAATCCTAATATCACTTGTAACTATGATAAGCTTGCTATTCAATGACCTGAAGTAATTGGCACTGACACCATGTTGCTCAAGAAAATGACCTTTTTGAATAACTGCTTTGGTCTTCCACGGTCTGATGACATCTACCAATTCATACTATGTAACTAGATGCAATAAATTTCCTAATGGGAACAGTTAAGCAGAGAAGGCTACCTTAGTCCCTCAAAGAGATTTTGTGCTTGTTGTGCCCCTTTTGCTCAACCACTGGCATAAACTTTTACTTTTGGAGGCTATAGCAGTGAAAAAAGGTAACTAAGTGCCTTGGCCAATGCAAGCTGGGCTCTGTGCCAATCAGAAAATAACATTTTTCATTCTGTAGTTGAAACCTCATTGTAACTCTGTTGAGACAGAAAATAAGGGATTAAAAAAATCTGTCCACTGACTTGGTAGGAAGGTGCCTAGGACACAATACCTGGGGACCAGTAGGAGAATATATTCCATTGTATTTCATCTTCGCTAAACCTCTTGGGTACTTTGAAAGGAAACCAGTCATGTAAGAATAACTGAGGAGCATCATTTATCATAAATAACTGTCACTACTTACGTATCTCAGAAGCAGCCTAATGAAGATGATGTCCAACACAGTTAAATCTGTATCATTAGACTTTTCACTGGCCTATGAAAGTACTACTCATTAGACTACAGCACTGGCTTCGGCCCCAAGAGAAAAATGTGATTTATATTGAATCTTGCTGGCACTACTAGGGCAGAGATCTGAAATGAGAAATATTTTTGTGCATTTATGCTGAAGATAGCAATGGGCACCCTCTCCTAAGAAGCCCCGTTTACAAAGTTGCATCTACTTGGACCTTCCCAAAAAAATGGCTGTAAGGAGGAATTATTCCTTTATGGACTAAAAGGGAAATATCAGTGTTGATAATATAAACCTCAGGACACTATGTCCCCTGTAGATATGAAAGAGGTAACAGTTCATAATGGTGTCTCTTGCCTGGAAGATTTTCACCTCACACCTCTCTGTGGGGGCTGGCCTCCATATCATAGAATTATAGAATCATAGAATAGTTAGGGTTGGAATGGACCTTAAGATCGTCTAGTTCCAATCCTCCTGCCATGGGCAGGGGCACCTCACACTATACCCAAGGCTCTGTTGCCCAAGACTCTGTCCAACCTGGCCTTGAACACTTGAACACTGGCCAGGGATAGGGCATTTACCTCTTCTCTGGGCAACCTGTTCCAGTGCCTCACCACCCTCACAGTAAAGAACTTCTTCCTTCCATCTGACCTAAACTTCCCGTTTAACTTTGAACCTGTTACCCCTTGTTCTATCACTACAGTCCCTTATGAAGAGTTCCTCTCCAGCATCTTTGTAGGCCCCCTTGAGATACTGCTATAGAAGGCTGCTATATACTTCTGGGAGATACTGCAAAGAGGTTATATTGAGTACTGAGATCATATTTTCTCAAGCACATCATGTTCTGTATTACAGTAATGAATCTCTCAGCTGTATTTGTACCATGACAACATATGGTATTTAGATTTTTCTAGCACAGGGCAATTCCTATAGCAGATCCCGACAGCATGTGAAATTTGGTGCGACCTTGTCATGGTCTCAGAAATTTGAGGCCTCCCTGAGATGTCCTGTATGTCTCCCTGAACACTGAGCTGAGCTCCTGCTTCTATGCAAGGTAGAAGACTGGCTCCACAAACCTGGGAGAAGCTGCAGTCTACCTCCAGCACTTCCAGAGTGGAGCAAGAGATCCAAGCTCAAACTGTGACCACCTCCTTGTTCCTGTGGTCTCCACTGTACATAAACATATGGGATGCTGGCAGGGTTCTTATCCTGCCAGGTTTTGTATATCCTGGCAGTCTATGTAACTTCAGGTACATAGACATACATTTCTTTCAGCAATCAGAAAGCCTTCAGGAGAAAGAGAACAAGTCTGCCTAGCTCCTGGAAGATTTCTGAATTAGCAAAAAATCCCAATGGTCCTTTAAAAAAAAAAATTGTTAGATTAATGAACTGAAATATAATTTCATGACTATGTAAATTAAGAACCAACTGTCTAAATTTTAAAACCTAAGATGTCACATCATATAATAAGTAAAAAAGGCATATTTTAGTATTCTGTCAGAATGTAGCAAATAATGATTTAGTCCAGTGTAAACTCTTTTGTCTCATGCATTAATCAGACTCTACAGAACTGGGATGACTGAATTGGACCACGATGAGATTAAAATGAATGTAAAAAGACCAGCTGGATCAAGCCTCATCGTAGCAGACACCATACAAACAGCAATCATCAATTATTGCCTATCATCTCCTCTTCGTAATGGGGAATCAAGGCTAAGGCAAGACTTTTTGTGCCCAAACCAGAGACTACTACCTGAGCTAGATAGGAATGGTTTGCATTATTAGGTCATGCTAGCGGCAGGACTTCTCCATAGAGAGTGTGTTCATACGCACCAGAGACGATTATGTCGGTGTCTGTCCTTGGTTACCACCTTAAGAACTTGTGAGTGCTGGCAGGGCACTTGGTACAGAGTTCATTGGATTAATCAACCTAGATGAACTCAAGAAATCAGCTGCTACAAGCAATGCAATACCATCTCCACAGGGCCAAGGTGTGGAACAAACTCAGCACTGAAGATCATGAGTCTAGAAGGAGCTACAGAGTCTACCCTACAAAGAACATACATACAAGAATGAGATGACAAAGGCTGTGCATAGCTAGTGTAGGTTTGAGAAGAAACTTTTAGTTGAGCTGGAACATCTTATGGTACCTAAGAGGCAGATCCATTGCCTTGAACCACACAGTATTTTAAAATGTGCTAGAGATAGGATGGGAAATTGATCTGTCAGATAATCTCTTACTGTATTCTGCCTCACTGGTAGCTAAGAAGTGTCCAGGATTAGAGGGTGTAGCTTCAGAGAGAACAAGCTTGTGAGTTTCTGGTGTCTCATATCACCTTCTTTAGTATGAAAATGACCCAGATAACTTGGTGATGGGTGAAAGAAACTCCCTATCAGTTCACTCTTATGTCCTCCACATTTTTCCTTCATGAAAAGTGAACTGTTTTACAGATGAGACTCTTACGTAAGGGAAAGGTCTACACAGTGCTCAGAAGTGCCAATCCTACTGAAACCAGATTTTTCAAAGCTGAAACTCATCAGATTAAACAAAATACAGTAACATGACATCAGCTATGGGCCAGTAGAGACTGAAAGACAGGCTTTGATTTCAACTGAAAATGAAATTAAATTGCTAACAAAATAGACTCCTGTGAACTAATCAAGGCTTTTGCCAGTAGGAAATCTAGAAGAGTGCCTTTTTTTTTTTTCTTTTGTCATTCTATTTTTGTTTGTTATAAAACAACATCTATAAAAATACAAAAAATCTGGGACTGTATGTTAACATTTTCTCTTGCAAGATAAAACTTTCTCTGACTGTAGTTTTGATACTTCTCTTTGCCTTGGGACCTTAGCTTAGAGATCCCATAGCAAACAACTGCATTCAGAATTACAGTCTAATAAAGAATGTGGGTGGAAGATATAAGGCTAGAAAGTGTTGGAAGTGTAACATTGGCTTTACAAACGTGGCTCTAGAGTCTCTGGGGAAATAAGACTCTGTCTGAGTTTCCTGAGCTATTTTCTATGTAAAAGCTGGGGATATTCAAGTGTGCTTTCATGCTCTCTGAAAGTCACTTCCAGCTTAGCTGAAACCAAGCCTGAAAATAGCAGGCAGCTAAATATGTCAGCATTTGCAGATGCTTAGAGATACAGCTGTATATACATTGCCTTATTGTTGACATTGGAAGGGCCAGATTCTTCACGCCGATAAACAGTATACATGCTTTAAATTCAGTAACAGGCTTCATTTGACTGCTGCAGATCTGGCTTTATTATTAGGTCAGACTTGGAGCAAGTTGAAACATCTGAACTTTATAGAAATACAGACTCTTCTTGAAGGTGCATGGTGAAAGGATGAGCTCGATGGGTACAAGTAGCGGCAAGTAAGATTCTTATTTCATAATAGGAAGAAATGCTTTCACCATGAAGGTGGTCTGACATGGGCCTGGAGAGGCTAAGAAGTCTCAGTCCTTGGAGATATTCTAAACTTGATTGGACAAAGGTGTAAGCAACCTGATTTAAGCTGGCCCTGCTTAGAATTGGGGTTGGACAAGATGATCTCCAGAGGTCCCTCCCAACCTACTCCATCATGTGATCTCTGACCTCCAAATATCCCCATGGACTGAAGCCCCACCCCCCATCATTCCTTTTCTAATGAGTAAGGGAATTTAAGGCTCTGAAACTGTGCATAGCTCCAGGAGTCTGATTTGCAATGCTTGTTTACAGTTTTAGCTTAGTGTATTACAGCTTATTTATTTCCACTATCCAGTATAACATAGTCACAAGATATTAGAGGTATGAGCAAATAAATACTGAACGCTACTGCTTGTACCTGAGTTTGCAAAGTAAAAGATGTGCAGCTGCAGCAATGCCATACTTGGGCAAATTCATTCTGGACTATAGCCTATAGTTGGCAAATAGCCTATGGTACACCTTGCACTGCTGTTTCTCAGCTGCCCTGTGTTCCTGAACCAGCTAGATAAATGCTACTGCATCTTGCATTTGCACTTCGCCCATTAGCAGTCTAAGACTACTGTATCAAGACTACTTGTCTCATTACAAGGGTGCATACTTATCCCCTGTAGGGATAAGGAACTAAATCCCAGGAGGAAGGCTGAAAGTCAGTGCTGGTACATATTTGCTTTGTAATATGTAATCTAGGTAGATGAAACCTGGTGGGATTGGTTTATCTTGCTGCAATCCTCTTTGTCACTTCTGGACAGACACCCTCTCATGTATGCAATAACTAGATCCAAAGATATTGCTACTTCTTTGACAAGAAGAGAGAAAACAGTTACATAAGGAAGCAAGTGGCTTTAGCTATATATTCTCAGAAATATATTTTTCCCTATGTCACGAAGTTGTATCATTTATTTCTCAAAAAGAAACTCAGGAGCACTGAAAAAGGGCTTCATTCTATCTGGTTAAGTTCTATTTTTCCTTTTCAGACACTTTAAAAGATGTTCCTCTGTCTCTTTTTTAAATTCATTCAATTACAGACATGTGAGTTTCCCAGCCAATTATTTTTTGTGGCTTTTCTGAATGTTGTCTCTTGTGGTGACACTCTGCTTATGGCCACCAAGCCCATAGCAAAAAAACCCAATTGCAACTGTATCAAAGAGTTATTACAGGCTGCTGATGGCATCAGGACAAAATGTGCTTGCCTGTGCACAGAGATGTGCCCACCCTAGTCCCTCTCGTAGTTAAAGAGGTGTGTCATGGCTTTCAAAAGAGCTTGCATTGCAATATTTAGTGGGAGTATGGAGTGTGGCTAATCTTCATTAAAGTGTTTTTTTTAGCCTTTGTTAAGAAGGACTGGCATACCCAGTGAGAATGATGCTAATGGGATAGGTACAATGTGCTCTGGATAGAGCCTCCTGCTAGCAAAATACAGCATTTAGGATCCAGCTGCTGGCCATTCAGACATTGCCAAAGGTAAGACAGAGCAGCATGACTTGAACTTATGAAGGCTTGACTTCTTCCCTTCAATCCACAACTCCTTGAGGGAGAGTTACTTTGACCCTGGGACTGAGTACAGTGCCTAATCACCCGATGGCT
This sequence comes from Strigops habroptila, assembly GCF_004027225.2. Lineage (NCBI taxonomy): Eukaryota > Metazoa > Chordata > Aves > Psittaciformes > Psittacidae > Strigops > Strigops habroptila. The sequence continues at coordinate 73,702,810 of NC_044279.2, forward strand.
GAAAGGCAGAGAGGTACAGACTTTAGGTGGGATGAGCAGGTATTCTAAAAATACCAGTCTAGAAAACAGTGGTGACCAGGGGAGCTTCTCAATCTGCTTGTCAGAGTAGATGGTATGTATGAAACCATTCATGTGGGCAGTTGGTAGTGGAGGATGGTGCTCACCAACAGCCTGAGCCCCTGGTGAGTTTAACCCTTCCCATCTGCCAGCAAAATGATGACACTGTTTACAAATGCTGCTGCCCTGAAAGGATGTGTGTAACTCTGGGACAGCCAGCGGTCAGCGACATATCTGGAGGAAGAAGCATGCAGGCCATGGTTTGAGGGACCCCAGCTGATAGGGGTGTGTATTCAGATCTGTACTTAGGCTAAATGACCTGCACTTTCATCAACTCCTTCAGATCCAAATGGATTTGGGTAGGTATATGTGCAGTTCCTCCATTCAGCTAAATCTCAAGCTTGAAATGTACTTTCTATGAATGTTCAGCTGTTGTCAAACTTCTCCTGGCAGTGGCCAGCCTAATCCAATAATGGTTCTCACTGGGGAAAACAGGTTCCCCACCACTCTCCCCACATTGTTTGGTCAACTGCCTTTGCTAGAAAACGGCCATTTGCCCATGGAGAAAGCTGAGCTTATTGCAGGTTGCAGAGAGCCTGTTTTCTACTGTTCTTTGTGGTTATTTGTACCTGCAAACCTCTAGACATCAATCAGGCATGCTTGTTTACATCCCTGCCTCAGAGTCTGTGCTCCCTAGTTTCCCATTTCAGCATAAAGCACTTGCTAATACAGTAGGTAAAGGCTTGCCCTCAATTTCAAAGAACAGTAATTAAAAGTACCAAATCCTGGGGATGTAATGAAAAATTCTCAGGCAAATCTCAGGAGTGATGCATCCAAGCAAAGATGAAGTCAGGCAAAAATGCCAGGAGGCTTGCATGGATGAACCATGAGCTCCTGGAGAAATTCTAAAACAAAAAGGAAGCCTACCGAGGGTAGAAGCAAGGATAGGATTACAGAGAAATTGTCCAAACAGCCAGGGATCAGGTTAGGAAACCTAAACTCCTGATTAAATTAAATCTGGACAGGGCAACAAGGAAAGCTTCTGTAGGTATGTTGATGATAAAAGGAAGACTAGGAAAAATGCGGGCCCTCTCTGGAAGGAAACAGGAGACCTGGTTACCTGGGATATAGAGAAGGCTGAGATATTCAGCAACATTTTTCCCTCAGTCTTCACCAGCTCCGGGACCCCCAACATAAGAAGGACGTGAACCTGTTGGAGTGAGTCCAGAGGAGAGCTACGAAGACGATCAAGGGGCTGGAGTAGCTCTTCTATGAAGATAGGCTGAGAGACCTGGGCTTGTTCAGCCTGGAGAAGAGAAGGCACCAGGGAGTCCTTATTGTAGCCTTTCAATACCTAAAGGGGGCCTACAGGAAAGCTGGAGAGGGACTTTTTACAAGGACATGTAGTGACAGAACAAGGGGGAACGGCTTCAAGCTGAAAGAGGGGAGATTCAGATTAGATATTACGAAGGAATTCTTGCCTATGAGGGTGGTGAGGCACTGGAACAGGTTGCCCAGAGAAGCTGTGGCTGCCCCATCCCTGGCACTGTTCAAGGCCAGGCTGGATGGGGCTTGGAGCAACCTGGTCTAGTGAAGGGTGTCCCTGCCCATGGTGAGGGGTTGGAACTGGATGAGCTTTAAGGTCCATTCCAATGCAAACCATTCTATGATTCTGTGATACTAATTTAGGAGAAGCTAAATAAATACTCATAAGACCTTTGCAATAAGCTTATCAAGATGTGCAATCAGCTTTACAAATGGTCACATTACACAGATTTGACTAGCAGGAACAAATTAATCTCTGGGTCCTGTGTAATGTACCCTTTGGATCCAAAATTCCCAGGAAAGCAGAGGCTGCTAGTGGAAAGCATTCAATGCTAACATTTGCTCTAAGTGAAAAAAACAAACCACAAAAAAACCACAAACCACAAACCCACAAAGAAACAATACAAGCAGTATTTATTATAGTTGCCCAACTGCTGACAGCTTTGCTTTCTTCTGTGCTTACTTGTATCAGTGAGACTTCTATGTGAACAGAATCTGAAGGGTGGGAGTAAAGGATTCAGGTTTCATGCCTTTCATTTAATATCCAGGGTGTGATTATAAACAGTCAATCTTCAAAGAGGAAGAAAAGCAAAGAACCAGCCTTCAAAAGTGCCTCAGGTAAACCTGCCAAAACAAGGTCAATGGTCTGCTGCATTTCTAAATGTATATAGGAATACTGCACTTCAGAGACACAGGGCTGCATTCACACTGATGAACAGAAGACTGGTAAGACAGCTAATGGCAGCCAAATTATATATATAGGCATTTATTTTTTTCCTCCTGCTTTTCCTTTTCATTTAGAATGGCTTCTTTTTGTTCTGCAGGACAATGGGATGCTTGTGCCCTTTCTTGCAGTCCCTTTGGCATATTCTGGGCAGCCGATATTTATCTGGGATTGTGATTATACAGTGCTTCCTTGTCTCTTGGCTGCTTTATAAATGCATTAAGATAAGTCAGCATTTTGGGGAAAAGACTGTTCTGCAAGAGATAAACCATGCTGTTTCACAGGGGTACATGGATTTAACCATATTGTCCACAAGTGAACAGTACAAATGAATTTATGGCGTTAGAGAAAACATAAACACTAAGCTAAAGATGCCTGCAACTGGCATCAATACAGAGGGGACATGACTTACATTGGAAGTTCTCCAGAACTGAGATCATCTCTATATTTCCCATTGTCTTTATGATAATTGCCACCAGAATTTGCCAGTATGCTTTGGGATCAAAGATACTATTATAATAATAAAACAATTTGATTAATAAAAAGATCCCTGGGCTCCAGTAACCAATGTTGTCCTGGGTTTGGCAGTAACAGTGCTGATGATTTCTGCTATGGAAATATTTGGGTGATGTTGACTCATTATGGCATCCTCCTCTACAGTGAATAATGAAGACAGGAGGTGCAGGAAATAACATATTCCAGTTTTTCCCATGGCCTGAAACCCTCAATTTCTGGTAGAATTAGGAGCCAGCTCCATTTATTGAAGCCTGATCTACCTTGCACTTGAATTATTTCTCAGAGAAGAAATCCAACAAGACTGGGCATCTGCCAGTGTCTTAAGGTGATGCTGCTATCTGGCTTCTCCAAGGCACGGACTGCTCCCTCGCTGGAGCAGAGGACTGCAACCATTACCCATGTGCAGTGCTGGGCACACTCATTTGGATGTAAATAATAACAGCACACACACATAAATGTATGCGATCAAACCCAGCATGTGTAGAACACATTGCAGAAGAATTGCCCGTGAGGATGTGAACTATGTTGGGATCTGGTACGTGGCAGTCTCCAGCAGGTCAGGCAGGCATGGGGGCGGGTAATCCTCTCAGGCTTCAGTGCTTGGCTGTCATGAACTGGTCAAGTCCCAGGGGTGTCACATAGGGCAGAGAGAAGGAATTAAAAGGAAAGTGGGAGCTCACAACTTGGGTGTTTATATGGACGTTTTGCTGTGATGCTGACTGACAGCCACAAGAGTTTGCCCTCCTAGTTCTTAAGTTTTGAAGACCCTGGCAACAATAGTTGTACGTAACAAATCAGCAGCAATTAATCATTTCACAGAGAGCTGGCCCAAACACAGTCTGTACCCAGCTCCAAAGTAAGGCCTCTCTCAGAATGGTCTCCTCCTAAAACAGATTTCATCAGCACTGCTTCCCAAGAACCAGGTTTTCTGAAAAGGTTCTGCTGAGCTTTTCAAGCAGAAGGCCACAGGCGAAAGCACCCAACATTCAGAACAAAGGCTTCCAAATTCAAATGGGAGCTTAGCAAAACTAAATGTCACTGTCAGCATGTCTCCTGCATATGAGGGCTTTTATCTTTCTTTTGCTTACGATGCAGCCTCTAAGTTCAAAGTGCAAGAGGCATTGCTTCCTGTAAATGGTTTGTGATAAGGGCATAAATCTGTTTAGTTTAAAAGACACTGCATTTCTAAACCACTCTGCCACAGAAGCCATTTTGTGGAAGAAACAAATTTTTAGGAACACTACAGTGTTACAGGGTTTCCTGGAAATACCCTTCAAATTCACACTCAAGACCACAGTTATGGTGCTCTTGCTATTTCAGACTACCTGCCCATGAAGGACATATTGTCACAGCCTCCTCCTCATCTTTCTCCTACTATCCAAAAAAGCACGAGACAAACCCCAGCCCTCCTGCCACCAAGGTGATTGTATATCACTCTTGATTTCTTCTGCTCCCTGACAACTGTACAGATGTGTATTCTTCGCCAGAGCTTAGTGCCCTTCCTCACAAATTATGCAGGTGTTTTATAGAGATAGGGGTGGGCTGTGAGAAAGAGGCAAGGAAATGCCTAACCAAGGACTTGTGATGTCTTTCACATCAGAAAGTTCTCCTGCTGCAGAGGGTTGGTGCCCTTGCCCTAGGCACTTGTTGGCATCTTCAGTGTAGATGTGAGGGAGGTCCTGGGGACACCTCCATGGCACATGCTGTGGGCATTTGGCACTGCCCTGGTGCCTTGTTAGATGACCCATAACCAGCCTATAGCTACGATGCCAAAAGCGTGTCTGAAGCACCACAGAGTTGATAGGCATGGAAACAGAAGTTAATTTGCTATCAGCACAAAATGTAAGGATTAGAGACTGTTTTCAGGGAGGGTGCAGTCTATCTCTCCTGCAGGAACTGCCTCTGACCTTGTCTGGCAAAGATGACTCATGCCACAGCCAGAGGCAGGAGAAAAAGAGCCGCCAGCTCTTCTCCCCTAATGTAAAGTAGAGAAAGAAGGATGAAGCTTATGATGCTGGAAAGGATTTTAAGCCTAGGCCTCCAGCTCTCTGCTAAGACTGACACAGTGCATGAATGGGATATGAAACATCATTGTTTGTGCACCACAGGGAAAATGCCAATTCAGTGCTTTAGGATCTTCCTCCCTCCTTCAGCCAGTTTCTATCAAAGGCTCAGCAACTGCAGGAACCAGTAGCCTAGAAAATGGCAGATCATTAAACCTCTGCTTGGTTTCAAAACCCCACTGCCACAAGGGAACAGAGGGATTTTGTTTAAAATGCCTTTAAAATATAAGTTTTCATTGAAAGGGCCTACTCAGATTGGCTCAGTTTTGTGCAGATAATTACATGCTCCCCAGCCTGCTTTGCTGATGAAGCTGCTACCGACCGCTGTGCTGGTCAATGAGGCTAAGTGCTGAGTCGGGATAGCTGCCTCCCTCCTCTGTCACCCTGGGAAAGCCACCTCCCATCTCTGGTGTAATCCTGTGCCTGGGGACTCCCTCCTGTGTGAAATATACTCCTTTTTATCACTCATGGGCAACTCTGAATGCCAGATACCTACAGCCCTGGCTCTTCTGCAAGGAGGGAACTTGATTTTGCCCTGGTACCATCAGCTGCGTGCAGCTTACAGGACAGAGGTAGGCTAAAATATCCTGTTATCATACAAGGCTTCTCTCTGCATCAAGACAGATGCTGTCTCATGCAGGAGAAGGAGGTGACAGCAGCTCATCACAAGACTCATGTATACCATAGAAGCAGCAGCAGGAACAAGGCTTTTTTGTCAAATGTATTTCACACAAAGAAATGTTTCCTCTGCCAATTTGCAGAGTATGGGCTGAGGAAGATGTGTGGATCTCAGTGAAACCAGCTGAATAACTGCATCTGTGGTCACATGAGTTCCATTAGGAGTCTTCCATGGACTTAATTTGCCTTTTTTTACTTCTTTCAGAAAGGAGTGAATAATGACAAACTATGCAGGAAACACCTTATTGCTGCTACTGAGAAGCTGTTTTCTGGAGTGTAGTATGATCATCTTAAATATATCTTTCCTAAATCCCAAAGAACTTAAAGCACTTTTTGCCACATGCTCCTAATAAATTGTAGTCTGCCTGTTAGGAACTTGTTCAGGTACCATGCATCCTGCTTAGTTTAAAGTCTCTGTGCAACACAGTGGCAAAATATATGTGTACTGCCCTTTTCTTTGGTTAAGAGATATACTGCTGTTTACCAGTGCTCACTACTAATGAAATTACCAGACCTGCCAACACAGCCAGGCTTGAAAATTGTGCCTGGCCCATCCTGCATGCCAGACCTATTGCACATTGAGAGTTTGCCTGTGTGCATGCTGGTGACCTCATCACCTGCACAGTGAGTCCAAGGTGTACGGAACACATGGAGCTGATTTGTCATGTTCAGGAGCCTTGTTCCCTGCATTGTGCAATGCCCATTTCCCAGGAAACGTGCGTTGCACAACCCAGGGAGAGAGGCTGGTGAACATGGTAACTGTGGATTGCCACCCCAACTAGAACGGCAATAAACACCTCAAGCAGTCCCTATCACTAAAATTGGTAGGGTTGGCAGGCCAGAGCTAGATCTTTAGCTCAAAGGGTGAGCCTCCATGTTTTCAATGGCAACACTGAAGAACCATCATGACTCAGCCATGAGCAGAAATATTTGTGACGTCTGCTAGTAGGTATTGCCATGTACATCACTGTAAGATAACAGCTGTGGGTTTGGGTACTCTGAGAGAAAGTTGGATATAGAAGCACTCACCGTGAAGTGGATGGTCTACTGGGAAATCACATATCTGGTCTTCCTCTTCTTCGTGTTTTCTTTTGCCTTCCAGGTGTTGACGTTGCGTGTCCTCACCTAGGAGGGAAGCTGGGCTGTCAGTAGGTCTTCTGCAGTGAGCTGCCTGCATGTTCTTTGCCCTGGCTACCGGTGTAGCACACGTGGCAGCGAGAAGCATATTTGCTGAATATAAATTACAGTCTAACTGACTTCTGCTGCTGGAATCTGTAAAAGACACAGCACAAGATAGCTTTGAATAAACCAGCCATCGTTCAGCACATCTTCCAGTTTGTGTGAAAAAAACAAGTATGGGTGTGGGCTAAATACTCTACCATTCAAACCTGATCATATTTAAAATGGCCTTCATCCTTCTGTGCTGTGCATCAATGCCAAGATGAACCCATGTTGCAGAGTCATGATCCTGGTGAATTTGACCCCAAAATCTAGCCTGTTCTATGCTTCCTATCACCTTAAAACTTTCAATGGTCCTTGTGAAAGACTTTCAAGACAGGACTGTAGAAGTAAGGAGGCACGACCAAATGATCAAGAAATCTCAGCTTCCCTGTCATTATCCAAATTGGTAATTGCCTTTTCTACAAACTCAGAAGTGCAGTAGATGTGGAGCTGTTCTGAAAAATCTGTCAGCAAGATCACTGTGGAACTTGCTGTATGCCAAATGCTTTTAAAAATTGTTCCTTTCTCAAATGTCCCTGTAGGTACAGCTACCCTACAGGAAAATGAGCCAGAATAAACTAAAGGTCATTGTCTTTCCCGATTCAAGTCGATTTGTCCCTTCTTCCACATCTGAGCTGCCTGCCTCTCAGATTTAGGCATTGGATAATTCTAAAGGCAGCCTTTGCCCAGGCTGTCAACATTTGCCATCTGCCTGTGTGACAGGTGACACTGGTGATATCTAGGAAGGTACTGACAGCCAACTCATCTTCATGAAATCCCCTGCATGCTCTTGTTGACAGGACAAACATAAGAGAAGTGCATATTGGCCCATTTTCAGGAAGTGCAGCCATATGGTTATCTTAGATTTGAGCATGGGCACTACAAACAGTCTCCGTGGGAGCTGAAGGTAACCTCAGTAGTAACCAGTGGTGACATGTGCTAGACTCCTGTCCCTGAGTGGTGATGAAATTGGTCACAGAAACCACAATCTTTCTTCTGGCATGGTGCTGCCTCATTACTAACACCATCATCTCCACGTGTACAGGGGTACTGCAAATATCTTTCAGATTAGTTTTGTGCCCTCGTGGGTGTAGTATGAGTCCTTACTCTTCTTTATAAAGGTAAGCAGAGCTTCCAAAGATGTACACTGAAATATAACATCCTTGGAAGCCTCGTGGTTCAAGGCTGGGGGCTGTCAGTGGCTGTTAGTATCCCAAGAGAGGATTCTATACCAAATACTCTCACTCTTTTACCCCCTCTCTTCTACATTAAAGCCTCACCATAAGGCCCGGTTCTGAGTGCTTTATGTGCTGCCTTTGATAGATACAATCAAGGTTCAGGTTTGACTCTTCAGAGACAAGGTGTGTGCTGCTTTAATGGCAAACCTAGAATTTGATCTAGTTTTTGTCCATGCCTGGATTTATTTGCTGGAAAAGGCAGAGTAAGAGGCAACACAGAAACATAATGGACCCATTAGGTTCCATGTTTAACATAACCCTGAAGCGAACGTGACAGCACAGGTTTGCTGTTACCACCAAAGAACATTAAAATCTTAACTCAGTAATGGATTGCACTCCTGAGCAGCCACCCACACCTAGCCTCTGTGGCTGTTCCCCTCTCATATCTAAATAGCAGCAGATGTGAACCCGAACAGGTTGTACTGGAAGAAACTCAATTTTTTTATGTGTATTTTACTTCTGGTGCAGTATCTAGCATTGGCAAAGCATCTAACTTTTTAGACTTGCCAAGACCTTTATTTTCTGAACAAATAACAGTTCTATGTGTAACCAGCCTTGAAGCAATGATAATTATAACATCTGGAGACAAAGTGCCCCTTTTTGCCATCAGTGAAAGCCTGCACAAGAGGAATTTTACAGAGGGCAGACAGTGACATGAAGAAAATGCAGTTACAAGAGCACTGGAAATTAGCCAAACTCTCATGTCAATAAAAGATGATTGTTCAAATGTTATCTTTTCAAATTATCACCAATCTTTGGGTAAACTTCTAAACACAATTGCCTGCTAACCTTAAAAACCTGCCATGAGGTCTACCTCTGTGTTTAAGGCATATTGTGCAAAATGGGATTAATTTAATTCCTTTAGGATCAACTAGGTTTGAGTCTTCTGGTGACAAAATAGGTGAGGTTTTGAACAATATTTGTGGAATAAAGGAGAGGGATAGACCTGGCAGTGGTCACCAGCATGGGGCTGGTGTTAGATGATTTGCTCAAGAAGTCAGAGAATATCAGTGTTGGCATAGGTTTTTAGCCCAGTTTTTCTATCTCAATCCCCCATCCCTAAATTAAGGACTAGATGCATTCCTTTGCTTAGATGTGATGCTGAGAAAATGAATATGTTACAGAATCAGTGGTGCTTATATCCTACAGTAATGAGGAACATAAGAGTACCTGAGCAAGGTGCTCTTATGAGCAGTGATTAAAGCTTTCTTAGAATGACACTGGCATTTTATAAATTATAGAAGACTCTTCACAGACTCTTCACACATCTTCATCCTTCATACACAACTTTCCTCCTCCTAGTTTTTTTTCTGAGATGCTCACATACCCCAGTGCTGAGCACAACTTTTGTGTGTGCATGGATAGAATAATTATAGACTGAAGAGAAAACAGGGAGGGAATGGAAGACTGTCCTCAGTAGATGGGAAAATACCAATGTCATTGTGAACTGGTGAAAAGGAGTGGGCAGATCAGTTGTTTGAGATAGAAGCAGCAAATTAGAATGCTATGAATCCTAAAGACAGGCTGAAAAGATCAAGAAGTTTTCTGGAGGATAAGATTGAAGGTAGATGATACTGAGTTTAAAGCACATATCTGAGGTTTAGGAGCCCTAAGGTGTAGTCCTGTTTGCATTGCAACCTTCTCTGGTGCTTGTTGTCCTGAACAAGCAAGATTGTCTGAAGTGGTAGCTCTTTAGGCCAGCCAGTGTTTTTTGGTGCATATTCATGTGACTCCAGCAGAGAGCTCTGCAAATACCTACAATCTGGCATGGGGTAAAATTTCCTCCAGTGAATGCAGTTTTTTTCTTTCTTTTTTCTTTTCTTTTTTCTTTTTTCTTTTCTTTTTCTTCTCCTTTTCTTTTCTTTTCTCTTTTCTTTTCTTTTTCTTTTCTTTTCTCCTTTCCTTTCCTTTCCTTTCTCTTCATTTCTTTTCCTTTCCTTTCCTTTCCTTTCCTTTCCTTTCCTTTCCTTTCCTTTCCTTTCCTTTCCTTTCCTTTCCTTTCCTTTCCTTTCCTTTCCTTTCCTTTCCTTTCCTTTCCTTTCTCTTCATTTCTTTTCCTTTCCTTTCCTTTCCTTTCCTTTCCTTTCCTTTCCTTTCCTTTCCTTTCCTTTCCTTTCCTTTCCTTTCCTTTCCTTTCCTTTCCTTTCCTTTCCTTTCCTTTCCTTTCCTTTCCTTTCCTTTCCTTTCCTTTCCTTTCCTTTTTCCTTTCTTTTTTTCCCTTTCCTTTCCTTTCCTCTTTTCCTTTTTTCTTTTCTTTTTCTTTTTCTTTTTCTTTTTTCTCCTTTCATTTCCTTCATGGCTATGACATTTCAGCCTGGCACAACATCAGATATTTGTTACTGCCATGCACAGAAATTACTTTGACTTGTGGCTCAAAATGGTCTTTTTAGCTTCACTTTCAATTGAATAGGAAAGGATGAAAAATTTCATGCAAGATAGTAAGATTTCTTTTTGGAAGCAGGAGGTTATTTCAGATGACCTATGTTCCATTTAAGCCTTTCTGTGTAATCACTGGAGAGACAGACCTGTTGTAGGCATAAGGCTTATGATTTTAGGGTCTTATTAAGGCTGTGAGCAGAGAAGAGTCTGTCATTGAGATGTGCAAGCATCTTTTTATTGTGCTGTTTTTCTCTTGCTTCTATACCTTTTTTTTTTTTTTTAAGGTGGATTGTTTTGCCTTGTAATAGGTGGGGTGAATTGGTGATATTGGCCAAGTGGTATCTGCTCAGTTTTATTCCTTCAGTTTGTTTCTTCTTGTGCAATAAAGCTGGGTGGAGTGTTGCTAAGGGTGAAGTAAACAATCACCATATTGACATTTGTGTGTGAAGCGGCAGTTGTATTTCTATTAATTTGCATGTCCTTAACATAATGGAGCATAACACAGACAGAATGACAAAATTGCTGTGTCTGTTACTGCTTTTACTATTAATTTCCCAGGTGTAGTGTACTCATCCCAAACTCTCCTTGACTTGATAAAGAACCTCCTGCTGGTGGAACCTCAGTGGTGGTGGAGTAATGAACAATTATTTCAGATGTACTTTCAAGCACATTGAAATCAAGTTCCCAGGGATTTCAGAAGAAGGATTTTTTCTGAAATAGGCCTGCTAGTCTTCTTTGTTTAAAATGAAAGATTTGGCACTAGGGAGGAGATCAGCACTTGGTGATGCTTATTTGTGTCACTTGCAAAGGCCACGGTTACCCTTTTGAGGCATTGTGACAAAAGGAAGAGAGGAAAAGCATAGACTGAATACTAAAATGTCTTCTTGTTCACTGTTCCTTTTTTA